>NC_057715.1:29403050-29486449 GCF_004010195.1 Chiloscyllium plagiosum | reverse complement strand
ACAGGTGTTATCAATTCTAGAAGGAGTGAAAGTAGACAAGTCCCCTGGGATGGATGGGATTTATCCGAGGATTCTCTGGGAAACTAGGGAGGAGATAGCAGAGCCTTTGGCTTTGATATTTGAGTCATCATTGTCTACAGGTTTGGTAACAGAGGACTGGAGGATTGCAAATATTGTGCCCTTGTTCAAGAAGGGCAGTAGAGATGACCCAGGTAATTATAGACCAGTGAGCCTTACTTTTGTTGTAAGAAAGGTTTTGGAAAGGATTATAAGAGATAAGATTTATAATCATCTAGCAAGCAACAATTTGATTTCAGATAGTCAACATGGTTTCGTCAAGGGCAGGTCATGTCTCACAAACCTGATTGAGTTTTTTGAGAAGGTGACCAAGCATGTAGATGAGGGTAGGGCAGTTGACATGGTATACATGGACTTCAGTAAAGCCTTTGATAAGGTTCTACATGGTAGGCTGTTGGAGAAAATGCAGAGGCATGGAATTGAGGGTGATTTAGCAGTTTGGATTAGAAACTGGCTTTCAGAAAAAAGGCAGTGATTGGTGGTTGATGATAAATATTCAGCCTGGAGTCCAGTTACTAGTGGTGTGCCACAAGGATCTGTTTTGGGACCACTACTGTTTGTCATTTTTATAAATGACTTAGACGCAGGCATAGGTGGATGGATTGGTAAATTTGCAGATGACACTAAAGTTGGTAGAGTAGTGGACAGTGTGGAAGAATGTTACAGGTTGCAGGGGAACTTGGCTAAACTGCAGAATTGGGCTGAGAGGTGGCAAATGGATTTCAATGAAGCTAAATGTGAGGTGATGCACTTTGGGAAGAATAACAGGAAGGCAGAGTACTTGGTCAATGGAAAGATTCTTAGTAGTGTGGATGTGCAGAGGGATCTTGGAGTCCATGTACATAGATCCCTGAAAGTTGCCACCCAGGTGGATAGTGCTGTTAAGAAGGCATACGGTGTATTAGTTTTCATTCGTAGAGGGATTGAGTTCCGGAGCCGCAATATCATGCTGCAACTGTACAAAACACTGGTGCAGCCACACTTGGAATATTGTGTACAGTTCTGGTCCCCATATTTCGGGAAGGATGTGGAAGCATTGGAAAAGGTGCAGAGGAGATTTACCAGGATGTTGCCTAGTCTGGAGGGAAGGTCTTATGAGGAAAGGCTGAGAGACTTGAACCTGTTCTCATTGGTTAGAAGAAGGCTAAGCGGGGATTTGATAGAGGCATACAAGATGATCAGAGGATTAGATAGGGTAGACAGTGAAAGTCTTTTTCCTAGGATGATAGTGTCATCGTGTACGAGGGGACATAACTACAAATTGAGGAGTGATAGATTTAAGACAGATGTCAGAGACAGGTTTTTTGTGCAGAGAGTGGTAAGGGCGTGGAATGCCCTACCTGCTAATGTAGTCAACTCAGCCACAGAGATTTAAACAATCCTTAGATAAGCACATGGATGATTTTGGGATAGGATAGGGGGATGAGCTGAGAATAGTTCACAGGTCGGTGCAACATCGAGGGCCGAAGGGCCTGTTCTGCGCTGTATTGTTCTATGTTCTATGTTCTATCAATCATCTTCATTACTTACTCAACAAAAATCAATTAAGTTTGTGAGACAAGACCTGCCCCACATAAAGCCATGTTTACTATCCCTAATAAATTCATTCCTCTCCAAATGTGAGTAAATTCCATCTCTAAGAGTTTTCTCCAATAATTTTCTTATCATTGATGTAAGGCTCAATGGCTTATAATTTCTAGGATCATCTCAACTGCCCTTTTTAAACAATGGAACAACCCTGGTTATTTGCCAGTTCTCTGAGACCTCGCCTGTGGCTAAAGAGGACACACAGATCACTGTCAGGGCTCCTGCAATCATCCTCTCTTGCCTCCTCAAGTATCTTGTGTTGTGGACCAGACCAGGTCGTGCCCCTCACACCCACTACCAATTCCCACTCCCCTCCCCACTGCCATCACCACCATGCCACCCCAAAAGTATTGCAAGCAGATGGCCTAGACCCTAACTTTTATATTTAATTAAAGGTACATGTAAGGACAATTGTTCCCAATGTGATTCACTTGGTCTACTATTAGACTTTTATCAAAACACACTTTATTCTGACAACACAGTTAAAATACAAAAAAAATTGTCACAACTTTATTCTATTGAAATACTTATTAAGATAATGTATTATTTAACCACTAATTATTAACTGTTTCAATATTGGCAGCATCCCATAACCATATCCTTTGGCAAAACTGCAATTCAGCACAAAACAGTTATGTTTCTCACATGCTGACTCTCTCCAGTCTAGCGGAAAGAATGAATGTGCCCTTTTGGGTTTTAAAAAAGAAGCCTCACTGCCAAAGAGTTCACTCTAGCAGCCAGAAGAAAACAGTAACTAACTGAAAGCAAAACTAAAAGCCTACTTGGGTTTGTGTGAGCCCTGACCACACCCACTCAGGATTCTTTAGTCTCATTAAAGAAAATATACTCAGGAACAACTGAAAAGCTGGTTACTAATGACCTGTCTGAAGGAGACATTTCAGCACCAATCTGACAATTCCCTTCTGCAAGAGAAATAGCACAGAAGACCTCTTTTAAAGGCACAGTTTTGTAACACCTGGGATACAACCCATCCTGCTCTGGGGACTTATCTACCTTAACGTTTTTCAAGGTATCCAACATCTGCTCCTTTTGAATATCAACATGCCTTAGAATATCAACATATCCCTCTCTAATCTTACCATCACCCGTATCCATCTCCATGGTGAATATCAATGAAAAGTACTCATTAAGGCCTGTTCTGTTGTAGTACAGTAATGCTTGTTAAAGGAGACTATCCCATTCCCTTACATGGGTTTATATACAGGTTTGCACTGCAAAGCTACCAAACATTTATGTGAAAAATCATGCAAGTCATTCAGATTCCTATAGTATGTGTGTGCTCTATCAACATGGCACACCTTCATGGATTCACCGTCTTCAGCTGACAATTGTCTGTGATGGGATAACTGAGTTCGAATTCAGCAAACACTTTTTCCAATTGTCTCAACTTTTATCCTCTTTTCAATATGGTTATTGCTTTGTGTGATGTATCAAGACACTGTTCTTTTCAGATCAGACATATTCTCTCGTCATAATTTTTCTTTACGTGAAATGGGAAAGTCATGATGTGTTGCTGCCTCACATTGATCTCTGCATTTGCCACAGTAGCTGTTATTCAAGTCCTGACCAGTGGGTGGTGTTGGTGGTGGAGGGTACCAGACAAGGGGATTTTCCAGCACTCTGGGGTCCTCGGAGGAAAGCAGTAGCTTTTGTTGATGGACCTGTGGCATTGTGGTTCCAGGAAATGGAAGCTTGCTGCAGGACCAAACTGATTACATGTTGTATATCTAATAGGGACAACATGAAGACAAGACTTGGAGCAGAACAACCAAGGACTTTAAAAATGTAAATCACACTGTCCCACAATGTAACTTGAGGAGTTGGATTCTTTAATCAAAGCAACTGCAGCTGATGGTTGTGTATGTCCTATTTTCACAAAACCCAGTTTGGTAAAAGGTTAAGGGTTGGCTGAAACGGAACTGTTTGGATCCAGGGTGAGTCCTCAATAATTTTTGTTTGTGTATTGTAGGACTTTGGCTCAATCTACCAACTTACTTTCTTCTATTTGTGAGCCCAGTCCTGCGTGTTCTTTAAATTAAGCAATAGGAGAAGATATTCAATCTCACACTCTTAGTTTATTTTAGCAGTAAGTGGACAAAGTATACAGAGCTCTGGGTCTAGACCTTTCTGTCCCTGACAAACTACAAAGTGTGTCAGTTCAAAAAAGTAAGACCTATTGCTGTCCCTGACCCAGTCTTTTATACAATAAAAAAAGGTCATGTAATCACTGAGGTAGGATTGTCTTCTGATTGGCTGTTGATCTGACTCCATTCTCCGCCTCCTCGTGTTCCCGGATGTCCGACCCCACGTGACCTTCTTTTGCCCGCGAAACGGAGCACCACGTGACCTTCTTCGGCCCGCGAAACGGAGCACCACGTGACCTCCTCGCACTCTTCCGGGGCGCGAAACAGAGCATCACGTGACCTCCTTCTACGCGTGTAACACCGCATCACCACAGGCGTCCGAATGCCGAATATATTTACACTCGCAGCCAGCCCTCTATTTTACAAGTAAGCCATATATTTACAAGTCCTCCTTTTGGTCTCATAAAAATGAGACCAACCAACCAGTTCTATACATCACATTCGGTCTCCGATGCCATGGTTTCCGTCTCCATCTGTGACATCTGGTAGGGCGGGGGAGCCTTCCCTTCAATTGCTGTAATGATTACCCTGTTCAACAAAGATCTAATACAGGGAATACAACAACATTCACATAACACTACCACAATGATCATACCAACGAGGGACATAAACACAAGAGACAATTCATCCTTTCCATTTCCCAAACCATGAGTTGAAAATGCCTCCTAGAGGGTTGTCAATACCTGAATGTTCATGCATTTCTTCAGGCAAGGTTCTTAGTCCTTCCAGGGCTCTGGTTACCGAGCCATCGGGTGCCGTATTATTGGGGATAAACGTACAACATTGGTCTCCGAACATAGAGCACACTCCCCCTTTTTCTGCTAACAACATATCTAAGGCCATTCGATTTTGTACTGTCATCAATACGGTCGCTGCCAATTGTTCAGAGAGTCCCGCCACCGCATCTCTAGTTCTATTGGCTAGCCTGAGTACATTGTAGTGTACATAATTAATTCGGTCAACATTTTTATTCGGCGTGACTGGGAATAGAACACCGATAATTGGGAGATTCTCAAATCCTGCTGCTATCTGGTCTGCCAATTTATATTCATCAGGTACACCGCGGGGAACACCTATTGTATCTATGTAAGTGGTTGAGCCAGATGTGACATCAAACAAATCCCTGTGTGTTCATGCATACAGATTTATTCCCTGTTGTCGTTCTCCTAAGAGGAATAAGGGTACCCCTAACTGTTTTAAAAAAAATTCTCAAGGTCAAGGACCAGGCTCGCAGGAAAGTAGTCTGACACAGAACAAACAGCCAAGAGGCGAGTCTGCTAGAATATAAGTGTTTTATTCCCCGCAGCGTCGCCACAACCAGGTCTCGTACTTACAACGGGTCTGGTTTATACTCACTCTACGTGTTACCGGAACTGGGAGCCATCAGTTCTCGTAGAGCGGTTGCCAACAACCCACGCTCGGCGGTTAAACGCAACCCCGGAGCAGACTCTACCGAACTGGAGACTTTTCCAGCTGATATACTCTTTTCGAGATCTAAACATTCATGTGAACAGCAGAGCAAGGCTGAAAAACACATTCCATTCTGGTCACATACAGATAAGAAGATTCACACGGGAAGGTGTGTAATAAGATTCACACGGGACTAAGCGACACCTTCCATTTTCGGTTAGATTCACACATGTATTGGGACACAATTTTAACCCTTTCACCACACTAACCTAACCAATGCACAGGTTCCAGACCAATCTGGGGGTAGACTAATATGCAGTGTTCTATCTCCACAGTACCAAAAAAAGATCAGCTCTGGCCCAAACCATTGTGCTAGCATTCTGCCAGCCGGTTACATTAATCGTATCCTGACACCAGTCAACGGGCATGTCTCCCAAGATTATATTAGACCTTCGAGCAAAACAAGTGTAATTGTTGGCCCTTGGGGTAAACACTGGAGGTAACGTGGAATTCTTTACAGGTGGGAAAATAGCACTTAAGGTGGTACAATTTGGAGGGTCCGCCTGCATGGTGAGGGCCATCATGCAGTGAAATCCTGTTGGGTCTATATTAGGGAACAATGGGGCTGGGGTAGTAAATAGGGTTGGCCTGGCCGAGGAACACGCGACGCAATTACTCATATTCATTGAGGTTGCAGTCGCTGTCATCCAGTCCAGCCATAGGTTCTTATCCCCATACCTGGTGGCTAATTTAATAATGTCCCTACTTGTAAGGTTGTTGTGGTCTATTACCACGACTCCTGAACTTGGTTCTACCAGCATACTTGTGTTTTCAATTTGTGGCTGGCTCATAGGAGGGTCTACTAAGGTTACCTTCACTAATCCCATGTTATCCACTCCAGATTGATCTACACCTATTACAAGATAAAAGCTTCTGTCATCACTCTCACAGTAAATCTGTACCTCTTTGGGACTAGATTTAATATCGAATTTTGTCAGGGTTAACAAAAGTGGATTTTTTAGCTCTGAGGAATGATCGAGTTGCCCCTTTGTCAGGCTCACATGGTCTCGAATGTTCCATCTATTATCCGAGAGTGACGACTTCTTGGGGGTCCATCGTACCCCAGTCCATGTTAATACATTTTCCCACGACGGGCATGGGTCATAGTAAATTGCATAGAAGCAACGATATACATCATACTCCCTCCAGCTCCCTGAATCTTGGCCACAATCAATTACTTTGCATAAGTCAAACTGGTATGTTGTACCACGGTTTCTATCATTTCTAATGTGTACCTGGCTCCTCCTCTCCCTTAAACATTTGTCCGCCTCTTGTCCTATTGATCTTTTATTCCTGGGACTTTCTGCCTCACCTGTGTGTTTGTCCCTCGTGGTTAATACTCCTTTTAACAGTGACATCACACTTATACATAAAATAATAACAAAAATTCCCAACCTCCACAGCCTAGGGTAATGTGGGCTGCTTACAGGGATAGACATTATATGCTTTACACAACTTTGCTTGGAAATCTTGAGAACCTCTCCCCTTTTTCCAGAACCTTCTTCCTGCAAAAGTTAAAAGTTTAAGACCCTTCTACTCTTTTTCTGTTCTTATTTGTTTTCGAGTTCTCGTTGGCGGTTCCGTGGCTGCACACTGGCTCCAATGGTACCAGCTTTCTCCTTTCCCCTG
Source organism: Chiloscyllium plagiosum (assembly GCF_004010195.1). Lineage (NCBI taxonomy): Eukaryota > Metazoa > Chordata > Chondrichthyes > Orectolobiformes > Hemiscylliidae > Chiloscyllium > Chiloscyllium plagiosum. Next base: position 29,479,520 of record NC_057715.1, on the reverse strand, counting down.
TAGTCTGACCGCATGAGGTGTCCTCTCCACCACCTTGTAAGGTCCTGTCCACCTTGGCTCCGACCACTTCCGTTTGATCACCTTCAAGAGGACCCAGTCTGTGGTAGATGGCGCCTGGCTCTGTAGATTCCCCTTTTTCGATCCAACCTGTTTGGAGAAAGCTGACACCAGAGCTGTTAGTTGGTCATAGTAAGGTTTGTACCTTAGAGAGGCTCCTCCTCCTTCTAACATCTGTATTCCAGCTCCTGGTCCCGGGAACTGCTGCCCTGTTGTTAGCTAATACGGGGTGAACCCTGTAATAGAGTTTACTGAACTTCTAATGGACATTAAAGGAAAGGGTAGGGCATCCACCGAACCTAACTTTGTTTGGGCACATACTTTTCCTATTTTCCCTTTCATGGACTGATTCATTCTTTCCACTTTTCCCTGTGACTGAGGATGGTACACTGTTCCAAACGCATGTTTCAGTCCTAAAGCTGCTTCAACTTCTTGCAGGTCTTTGTTCTTGAAATGTGTGCCATTATCTGACCTGACTCTCTTTGGAAACCCGTGCATTGGAATGTATTGGTTTATCAAGAATTTGATCACGGTTTTTGAGTCTTCCATTTTCGCAGGTATCGCTTCTGGCCAACCAGTGTATGCATCCACTGCAACCAGAAGGTACCGGTATCCGTTTACTCTCTCTATCATGTCAGTGTAGTCAATCACTATTTCCTGACCTGGCATTCTTGGAAGACGGAATTTTCCCTCGTGTGGTTTCACTGTTGCTCTCACATTGTATTCTATACACGTTCTACATTCCCTGATATAATTTTCAATCATTGCTGGCAAGAACAGATGCCACCAATGTGTCGGATACCTCTGCATCTGTGTTTTTCCACAATGTGTCAACCCATGAGCTTCCTGGAGCATGGACGCTATCAAACCTGGGGGTAGCACTGGACTACCGTCCAGTGACCTCCAAATCCCTTCTGACTCTGTGGCCCCTCTCTCTCTCCATACTGTCAGTTCATGAGGAGAGGCTTTCTGCTGCTCTTTGATTAACACATTTGCATCGCAAGCTGGCAGCAGGTCATACACTGCTCTCTCTGTTTGCATCATTATATACTGTGGTGTATACCCTGCTGCTTTCTTTGCTGCTGAGTCTGCTTCCTGATTGCCCTTCGCTACTATTGTATCTGCTTTATCATGTCCTCTACACTTGACCACCGCCACTTTTGCAGTTTCATTAGGGCCTCCACTAATCTTTTCATATCTTTTTCATGTTTAATTGGGGTTTTTGCTGCTTTAAGAATCCTGCCCTGATCCATTGATATAGCCCCTGCCACAAATGCAGAGTCGGTGGAGATATTTACTCTTTTTCCCTCTGACCATTCTAACGCAGCTATCATTGCCTGTAGTTCAGCCAACTGGGCCGATTCTTTGCCTGTCATTTTTCCTGTCAACACTTCCTCAAATCCCTCAGTTGTCTGGGGCACCACTGCATAGGCTGCTTTAAGTCCTTCAGTTGGATGTCTGTAACAGCAACCATCTGTGAACAGCACTTCTTCTGGGTCTACTAGTGGAATTGCCTGTAAATCTGCCCTAACTTTGATGTCTCTCTGTATCCTTTCCTCACACATGTGTGGCTCTCCTTCTCCCATGTTATCAGCCATGTTAATTCCTTCGTGTGTAAAAATTATATGTGATGCATTCAGGATTTTCTCTAATCTGGTTTTCCGCAGTGACATCATTGTAAAGGCTGTTGAGTTCACATAGGCCACTATACTATGTGTTGTCAATACTGTTAGTGAATGGCCCATGACAATATGTGCTACCTTTTGGAGAATTTTTGCTACTCCTACTGCATGTCTTGCACATGGCGGGTGTCTGTCCTCTATTGGGTCAAGGGTAACACTACATACATCAGCACCTGCCTGCCTCCCCCTTTTTTCTGAAGAAGATCACCATTTATTGTGTGTAATTTTTCAGAAATATCGAGGAAAAATAGCTCTTTGTAATCCCAGACCGCTAAATCAGCAGCCCGCGTTAAAGCCTGTTTAAGACATATGAAACTTTCGTCTGCCTCCGTGATCCACTGCAAATGGGCCGACAAATTTCTCATGCCTTGCTCATTTACCATGGCCCTTAGAGGGAAAGTGAGCTCCCCATACGATGCAACGAATTGTCTGCTGTATCCTGCCAACCCAAGAAATGAGAGCATGTCTTTTACAGTGACTGGTTTGGTATGATGCAGAATGGAGGATCTATGGGACGGAGACACACCTGTTCCCTCAGCGGAAATAACTCTATCCAGAAAAGATACCTGTTTGTCTGCAGCATTGCAATTTAGCCCGTGACACTTTGAAACCGACACTATACAGGTGAAACAGCAACGACTTTGTGGCTTCCAAACAAGAAACATGGTCGGGTGCTGCCAAAAGAATGTCATCCACATATTGGATCAATACCACCCCCTTTGGGAGCGTCAGGTTCTTCAGCTGCTGTTTCAGTACCTGATTAAACACCCCAGGCGACAAAATAAACCCTTAAGGGACCCTTGTATAACGTAGTTGTTGGCCTTTGTAGGTGAACGAAAAAATGTCCCTCAAATGATCATCTAGGGGCAAACAGAAGAACGCGTTGGCCAGATCAATGCACGAGAACCACTTATGGTCAGCGGTCAGCACAGACATCGCAATGTAGGGGTTTGGAACTGGAACTGTTGGAGTAGAAACGACACTATTGATCCGTCTAAGATCATGCACCATCCCATATTTACCGGTATTCTGCTTCTCTACAGGTAAGATAGGAGTGTTCCAGGCTGACTGGGAGGGTTCTAGCACCCCTGCTGCTAACAATCCTTCAATTATGTCGGCAATGCTGGCTTCAGCCTCTGGTTTGTGTGAGTATTGTCTCTGCCAAATCGGTGTGGTCTATTAAGTCGAATGTGATTGGTGTGACGTATTTACAGTAACCAACGTCCGTTGAACTTGCTGACCACAAGGTATCTGGTAGAGTATCAAGCATCGCTGCAGCCTGTGGATGGTCTGTTATGTCCCTACCATGAAACCTTTCAATCTGCCTATGTTCCAGCAGTACCTTGTCAGTTGTCCTGTACATAATTCTATAGGCTTCCTCTGATGGTGAATATTGTAAACCGGGTAACTGAGTCCACACCCAGTCCGTTAGCACCATCAAGCGTTTGGACATAGGTCCCAGATCCTTGGCCTGATATTCAGCATGCACGGCCAATGTGACATGAGGTATAGCTTCTTCAGACATCTCATACCATTCCAACTGTTCTGCAGTTAGTTCAACAATAGCCGCCACATCTTCTTTTCCAAGCAGAATGCAACTGGAGGAAATATCCTATTGAGTCCCTTCTAGGTGCTGATAGAATACATGCTGATAGATTTCATTATCATCTCTATCATAATATAGGGTAACATGAAGGGGATCTGCAGGAGGAGCATAGGGATGCAGCATCTGAACCCAGGGTCGCCATTGGTTGTATAAAGACTGTATGCCATTGTTTTGCCTGTTTTCGGGTTCAAGAAGTCCCCAGTATATATCTGCCCACTACCCTTCTGCCATTGGTGATGTGTCCGGTGATAGCATCATTTGGGATCCAGAGTGAATCATTGTCATAGAACAGTTGACGGAATGGCCATTTGGAAAGGTCACTACCAGTCCGTCTGGTCCGCACAGAACCGAGACCCCACATCTCACCAGCAAGTCACGGCCCATCAGATTCACAGGGCATGCAGGTGATGAAATATACTGGTGGTGAAAGGTCTGTCCGGCCACTGATGTGATCAGTGGCGATGTCAAAGGCAGATTTTCTGGTTTACCCGAGAACCCTACTAACTGGACGCTAGAGGATGACCGAGGTATATCACAAGTGATGGTAGAAAATCTTGCACCTGTGTCAACCAAAAAAGACAGATTCTTGTCCATTACCCTCATTTGCATATAGGGGTCTGCCAACCCCACATGTCCCTGGGTTCTCGGGCCCCGTCAATATTCGTACCCCTGCCCTTCCGGCATAGTTTGGGGATACTGACCTTGCACCGGGGCTGCAGCTGCATTTGGGACTTGCTAAGGCTGAACAGCCTGTTGAAAAGGAGGCTGACTTGAGTGGACATACTGTCCTCGGATCAATCCCTGGCCTCCCTGGAGTCCCCACAACATGGGACAATTTCTTCTCCAATGGCCGGGTTGGCCACATTCAAAACAAGTGTTGGGTGGCTGACCTCTGAATCCTCTGTGGCTCCTTCCTCTACCACGCATTCCTCCTGGAACACCTATAGGCCTGCCCCCATATTGGGGGTAGTGTGGCATCCAATCAGGTGTTGGGTCTAGACTCGGCAGGTTGTTTTGTGGCGACGGCCGCTGAACCATCTGATTAGTTGTCTTTTGGGAGGCCTTCTTTGTATCATTAGCCTTCCTTCTAGCCTCATCGAGCTGTAACTTCAGCAACTGCACTTGAGCTGACTCGTTGCTCTGTTTATCTTCATCCTGTTTTGTCCTATGACACTTCATGTGGTGCATCAAGTGTTTTTCCCACTGTTCTGTAGAACAATCTGGGATATCAGGATTACTATCCATTGCCTTTTTTACTTCCTTAGGCATCCCTGCCATAACGGCATTCCTAAATAACGTGGTCTGTAGCTGACCCGACCCTGGATGGCTCCCCGCAGTATCTGTCCACGTGCCCTTACACCTAGCCAAAAAGGCAGGCATATCCTCACCCTCCTTCATTGTGAAGGTGAGTGAGTGCATCGCTCCTGGTGGAATTGGATATCTATCCCTCATTGCCCTTCCCACACAGGTGGCATGCTGTGCAAATGGGTCCGAATCAGGTAGTAAGGTGGTCCCCGCAGACGCTTCAATTTGCTGTATTTCCCACATACTCAATTGCTTACCCAACAATGCTCTCCAATCGCCCATAGCTAACTTGTGCCCTAGTGTATATTGGCAAAATTTAGTCATCCAGGGCCCACCTCCCTCCATGGGTGGGGCATTTTATCCAGGACGCAGTTCATGTCAGTATATGTGAAGGGCTGATAAACATCCCCCATATAAGAGCCTCTGTAAATTAATGGCATTTGGTGGTGCTGATACTTTATGGGTTGTCGTAATGTGTCTCTTTGACACAAGTTGTAACTTGGTTCAGGTAGGGATTTCGGTGGAGGGCCATGTTCGGTACGAATTGTGAGTGAGCCTTTCAAAGTGACGGGGTAGGTGTTTGGGTCATCTTCTGTCAGGGATTCTTCGTCCTCAATGTCTGTACTATTTTTAGACTCCTCCCCATCCAATTTCTCTCTATCTCGTTCTTCCCTCAAATCTCTCCTTCTTCTGTCTGAGAACCTATCATCCAATGACTGACCTGAGCTATGTAATCTTCCCCTCTTTTCATTCTCAGCACTATACGGTGTCGAATGAGCATCTGGCTCCTGCACTGATGAATATCTCCCCTGTTTTGGCTGTTCTTTGTTTCTGCTGTGCGTTTTTATCACCCTGTTTGCTTCCTCCGCTTCCTTAACCCTCTGTTCAACTTCTAGTGTTAGTTTTTCTACTTTTCTGATGCTTTCTTCTACTGCTTCCGCCAGTCTCTCTTTTACTGCTTCATACTCTCTCGTTCCTACTTCTTGCACATCTAACACCCCTTCTTGAACATACATCAGTGGCATTTGTGTTACAGGATATGAGGGCGGTGATTGTACCCCAGGCAATTTAGGGTATAATGGCGCGGATGGTCCTGCCTTTTCTGTCTCCTTTGCCAGTTCTGTTTTAGAGGTACCACCTACTCTCTTTTGTAATGTTTCTACCGCCATACAGGCTAACGTCATGTTGTGCAGATGAATCCTCCTCTCTTCTTTCTCCCCGCCTTCTTTTGTCCACTTTCTTCGAACTAATATTGACCCTTTCTTTCCCTTCATGTGCTCTTCTACTTCTAATTTAGCTTGCTCGTCTGCTTTTCCTAAAAACGGTGACAATTTCTTCCTCTCCTCATCTTTAGGGACTTTGCCCTGTTTTTGTAATTCTTCCCAAATCTTGTCATATTTCTCCATCATTGTTTTTTGTTTGTTCTTTGCAAGCCACTGACTAACTGACTTCTGGCTTTACCCCACTGCTGTTTTACGGGCAACATTAAGTCGGAAGAACATCCTCCGTATTCTTCACACTCTTTATCAAATTCCCCTTCCATTTTATGTATTTTTGTTTTTAATCCTCCTGTCCAGTAGTCAGTTGGTTTGAATATAAATATAACCGAGCAACCAACCCAATCAAAGACGAATCTGGTGGCCAGTCAGTTTGTATGAAGTACACCCGAGCAACTGACCCTTTCAGCGAGATTTATCAGCAGTTTTGTTGTCACCGTTAGGTTTCCACTGCCAACTCTCTCTCGCTGAGACACCACCGTCTCTGTCTTCAAAACACTACTGGCTTTTCTGCCACCCTCCGTACATTCCCCAATATAATTTTTAAAACTTACAACACATCAATCTTAAACCAAAATTTGTGAGCGTTGCTTTTATGAGATCCTGCTCAATAGACTTTAAACCTCCTCACACTTACGTACCTTGTTGCTTTTATGAGGACTCTAACCCCACGGGACTTTAAACCTGTACGTACTATATCAATACTTTATCCACTTACTATTACTAGGACACTTGCAGTATAATGACAATAATCAATTTAGTATCTCCAAAAGCAGAACTTTGATATAAACAGGTGTCTGCTCACCTTTTTGTGCGGCGCCGCTTGTTGTTGTCATCAGACGTCAGTTGTCCGTTGTTTCTATTTTTCTCTCTTTTCCATCACTTCTCCGTCTTCATCACGTCGGGGTCACCAAATTGTAGGACTTTGGCTCAATCTACCAACTTACTTTCTTCTATGTGTGAGCCCAGTCCTGCGTGTTCTTTAAATGAAGCAATAGGAGAAGATATTCAATCTCACACTCTTAGTTTATTTTAGCAGTAAGTGGACAAAGTATGCAGAGCTCTAGGTCTGGACCATTCTGTCCCTGACAAACTACAAAGTGTGTCAGTTCAAAAAAGTAAGATCTATTGCTGTCCCTGACCCAGTCTTTTATACAATAAAAAACGTCATGCAATCACTGATGTAGGATTGTCTTCTGATTGGCTGTTGATCTGACTCCATTCTCCGCCTCCTCGTGTTCCCGGATGTCCGACCCCACGTGACCTTCTTTTGCCCGCGAAACGGAGCACCACGTGATCTTCTTCGGCCCGCGAAACGGAGCACCACGTGACCTCCTCGCACTCTTCCGGGGCGCAAAACAGAGCATCACGTGACCTCCTTCTACACGCGTAACACCGCATCACCACAGGCGTCTGAATGCCGAATATATTTACACTCGCAGCCAGCCCTCTATTTTACAAGTAAGCCATATATTTACAGTATTGAAGCAAATTTTATCCATTGTATGACAAAAGTTCATTTCTTTATGATTTTTCATATATGCATTTATTAGGTTTGATGTCACTGGACTCAAAAATTTGGTCAATTCAGCTGTTGTGCATTCTGTCTGCTTAAATCCTACGTTACACTCAGGATTACCAGCTATCAGTAAATTAAAAATTTCAAATTATCTCCTGATCCTAACTGCCCTCATGATCTATCCTAGATGGATTTTTTTATCTTCAGCAAGGTATTTGTACCTGATGAGCTAATACTTATGTTAGCTTCTGTAACATAAGTACTAATTTTCGGCAACAATGCTGAAAGATTTGATAGATGCTTACAACAGCTCTAGTACCTACATATATTATAATGACACACGCTGTTATGTTAGAGCAATTTGGTTACAAACTGTTGCACTCTTTCCTCAGTATGTCAACCTGCAAGTTGGCCCAGTAAGATGGAGAATGAGACATTCAAACAAGCAGATCTCACACACTTTTTATGATAACGATATCATACGTATATCTCTGAAAGGAATGTTACATTCTCACATCAAAAGATAACATAATATCTTCTGAAATTGTTATAATGTCATCCAGAATGTATATTCTAGAAGCAATGGTTACCAACCTGCTTCTGCAGCCTGCATTGGAGCATGGTTAACAATAAAGTGCCAAGTGGGGCATGTTGAAATTGGGAGAATATGTGGTTGGGAAATGATCTGCGCCTCAGAATTGGAACACCTGAAGCACACAGGTATTTGGCAAATTAGGTCTAATTAACACAAGAATGCAATTTGGAGGGAAGGGCAGTGATCAGGTGGTTGGAGAGAAGTAGAAATGGTGAGCTCAGAAGGGAGGAGGTTAGAAGCGATGTGAGGGTATTCAGCCAGATTATATGACAGGTCAAGCCATTGACATTTTAGCATCTGAAATACTTATTGTGGGCAGTAAGCAAGTAATATAATGAACTCTGAAGAAACTAAAATCTAAAATGCAGTTTGATCCTAATCAACTATCATATTTCAGAGAAACATGTTTTTTTTTCATAGTTCATGTACAAGCATCTGTTACTCAAATGTACTCAGTAGAAATTAGACCTACTGGGCCCACCAAGAATAAGGTTGGAAGGGACTGTTGGGCTTTCAGGAATGACCCAAGCCAAATCTCCAAATGATGTTTAGATGTTGCAATACAGCCCAACTCTTAGTCTCCCTCTACCTGGATTTCTAAGATCGGGAAAATAGCAGATGAGTGAATATGATTTCAAATCAGTCATATAAAGGTGATATGAAGGAGAGAAAGGTTGAGAAAGGATAAAAGATCTAAAGACAAGGGAAAAAGATGACATTTATAAAATTTCAAATAGCAGTTATTTACATAGTGAAAGGAGGGTCAACTATTTAAATTTTTTAACTTTTCTGAGCCTATGGGATTGATTGTGATTGCATTAAAAGTTACATAATTACAAATTAGTTGTGCTTTAATTACTAACTCTAATTTACTGTGGCAAGTGCAACAGGCATTTAAAAATCTCAAAAGCTTGAAAACAGTAGATAAGTGATGACATCTGGATAAAACAAATGGTGTTGGCTACCAAGTTCTGGATGTTTGCAACTCTCTGTGTTACGTCTACACCTCTGAATGGGTTGACTGACTTGTGCATCAATACTGATCTGTGTAATCAATGTTGCCCTATATTTCAGCAAGATTTGCCCCAGTATATTTTCAGCTGCCACATATTTAACAATGTTATCTTGTTTAGTAACATTGTGCATGACTTCTCTTTCTTGCAAGCTTACATTTAAATTGAAATGGTGTAAAGAGACTGATCAAAGACTTAACCGCATTGTTAATGCAAGACAATATTCTTCCTCTCACAGAGCTGAGAGTATAACAAATTGCCTGTCCATCTAAGCCTTTAGGTAAATTGCTCAGGAAGTAGCTGCCTGGAATCCTTGCAGGGGGCAGTGCATGCCTGACACAGACACCTCCAGTAGCTTTGCTGATAAAAGGGAGGGGATAACCCAGCTGAGATCTGACCTTTTAAACTTCTTCTAATTCAATTTGTAAAATATTTCATTCACTGTGAAGTATTGCACTATCACCCCCTCCAGAGATTTATTTTTATAACAAAACAGACTTACATTTGAAGTAGAATATTGTTATAAAAATGCTGCCATTTATTATTTATGATTCTATCACACTTAAGTATGGAAATTGATTGTTTCTTCACTCTATTATGTTCTATACATTTGCCAATATTTGATGAAGTGTAGCATGTTTCTCATTAATGGCCTTGAGATGTTAAGGATTTTACGCAATCCTGCACTGAGATTCCCTGGGTTACAGTCCTGATATGTAGTCCGGTGCCCCTCAGTGCCAACCTAACTTGGTTAATGGGATGGCTGTCCTTGTGCATTGGCCAGGTAGCCACAAGTGCCACATTTGGTGCATCCTCTGTACTTGCTGGAAACTCCGATGTGCAATAATTCACTATGGAAAGGGCTCTAGCTTGTCCCCCTTTGCTAGCAACAACCCATACCCCATTCTATTTCTGGCCTTGCCCATTATATACTCTCCCCTTGCTGCCACTGCCCCATCTTCCTGCCAAGAAATAAGGGGCTGGTCTTTACAAATACTTCAAAGTGTCAAAGCTATGTGTCCGGCCTGATTACCAATAGCTCTCCACAGCTTCCCTTCAATAAATTGGGTCGCATTTATACTTGTGGAGGTCAGAATGGCTCCATTCACTTTACAAATTAGTTATTACTACAATTCCAATCCCGTGTGAAGATTACTCTCACAATTACTAATTTTTGAAGACCCAAAATGTTGCCTGTTAGGATTCACCTTTTAAATGGTTGAAAATTTTATGCACTGAGGAATCTACCATTCCACTGTTGAATGAAGATGGAACAGATAATGGAAAGATTTGCATTTATATAGTGATTTTTACAACCGGCAAATATCTCAAAGTGCTGTACAGTCTATGGAATACTTTTAACAGTGTCATTACTGCTGTAATTTAGAAAATAGTATCATAGAATCCCTACACTGTGGAAACAGGCCCTTCAGCCCAACAAGTCCACACCGACCCTCTGAAGAGTAACCCACCCAGACCCATTCACCTACCCTATTATCCTATATTTACCCTTCACTAATGCACCTAATCTACACTCCCCGAATACTATGGGCAATTTAGCACAGCTAATTCACCTAAACTGTACATGTTTGGATTGTGTGAGGAAACCGGATCACCCTGAGGAAACCCATGCAGACAGGGAAGAACGTGCAAACTCCACACAGACAGTCACTCGAAGCGGGAATCAAACCCAGGTCCCTGGCGCTGTGGGGCAGCAGTGCTAGCCACTGAGCCACCGTGTAGTCAATATATGTCCAGCATCTTATCTCAAATGTGATAAGATCATAAGGAATTGAAACAAAGTGGACCATTCAGCCCGTCGAGCCTGCTCCATCATGTAATGGGATCATGTAATGGAATTCCTGATGAAGGGCTGTTGCCCGAAACATCGATTTTCCTGCTCCTCGGATGCTGCCTGACCTGCTGTGCTTTTCCAGCACCACTTTAATCTTGACTCTGATCTCCAGCATCTGCAGTCCTCACTTTCGCCTAGCCCTTTATTCTGAGACTGTACCCTCCGTTCCTATCCTCTCCCATGGGGACAACATCGTCTCAGCATTTACCCCATCAAAAGCCTGAAGAATCTCATATGCTTCAGTTAGATCATCTTTCATTCTTCTAAACTCCAGTGGAGCAGAGTGAGTAAATGACAACCAAATGTGATCTTTTTTGTGAGGATGATTGAGAGATAAATATTTGCAAGGTCGCGAGGATAATGCCCTAACTCATCAAAGTATGTTATGGGATTACATTGACCTGAGCAGGCACATTGAGCTATGGTTTCACCTCTCAATCAAATGAATGCACCTCTGACATTGCAATGCTTAGTTCCAAATCAGGATGGTGTGTGGCTTAGAGGGGATCTTGTGGTTCCTGTGCACAAGCTGCTCTTGTCCCCCAGGTGTTAGACATCTCAGGTTTGGAATGTGCTGTCTCGGAGGATCCTGCGCGAGTTGCTGCAGTATCTCTTGTACATGATACAGAGTGCGACCATTCTGTTTTGATGGTGGAGGGAATGCAGATCAAGCAGGCTGCTTTATCCCGAATGGATTTTAGCTTGTTTAGTTTTGTTACTGCTGCACTTTTCCAGGAAGTGGAGAGTATTTCATTATACTCCTGACTTTACCTTATAGATGGTGGACAGGATTTGGGAGTCAGGAGGTGTGTGACTCTGTGAAGTTTCCTGCCTTCCAAAAAAGCTATTTTAATTTGTGGGCACATAACCTCCAATACCTGTCCTGAAAGGCAAATCATCAGCACTTTTTCACATCATAATTCTCAGGTATTTGCTCATCAAACTTGGCTTTAATGAGAATTATCCAGTCAAATATCAAAACAAAATGGTAAAGCAGAACCCCTCAATTCAATAAATGGTACATTATTTCACAGAAAGCAATTTACAATTGTATCCAATGTAATGTATAATCTATTTATTTTTTTTTAATCTCAGTGCACCTGAAGTTTGCTAGCTTTTGAGTGTCACTGTAGAGTTTATACCACAGGTATTATTGATGGTAGAGCTTTTAAAAATAGATAGATTATTCATTATATTGGATACAATTGTAAGTTGCTTTCTGAGACTGTTTTCTGTGAAATAATGTACCATTTATTGAATTGAGGGGTTCTGCTTTACCATTTTGTTTCGCTATTTGACTGGATAATTCTCATTAAAGCCAAGTTTGTTGAGCAAATACCTCAGAATTATGATGTGATAAAGTGCTTATGATTTGCCTTTCTGGAGAAGCTGCAATGATAATGCCTGAACTGTCTCCACATGCTTCATAAAATGTGTGTGTGCTGTTTTAAGAAGGAGCATCTCCTTGTTATAAGAGATTAATGTAGTCAGTTAGGAACATGCTATATGTTTCGTCTAACAAGTGCTAAAAGATGGAGCACTCATTCAAATAACAGAACCATTTGGTATAAGGTGCTAGGTGATCGGACTACTCCTGTCCTAAATATCAATTTTGATTTACAGTTGTCATCAATTATGAATGACATTTTTATGCCAGTTTACTTTGTAGGAAAGTGACTCATATGGTCAAATGACAGTTTTCTTCATCCTTGTTGCAAAATGAGTTAAAATAGGCAAAAGGAACTCAGTGAATTTTTATTCTTGTCAAAGTGGAAATCTTTGTCAGATGTTTCAACACGTGCATGAAGTCCTGATTGCAAAAGTTATACAGGGTACTGAGAATATTGGGACTTCTACTATTTTGAAATTGAATGTTGCTGACAAGTATGACGTGTTGCCAATTGTTTCCATTTTGCTTTCATCAGAATGAATGTAAAATGCCAATTTTCAAATGATCACAATTTATATTTCAGTAGAAAAGAAGTGCTGATGAGTTGGTGGATTGACTCTGATCCACGGTAAGTGATAGGCTTCCAAGATTCCAGGTAATTTAGAAAGGTGTAAGACTTGAATATATTCCTTTGTTGACAGAATATGAATGTAGGCTACTCCAAGAAAGCATAAATGAGTACATTGCAAGTTTTAATGATTATTTTACATTGGTTATTAATTTGGCTAATATTGCACTCAGGATTGTGCAGGAAGTGGTGCTGAGTCATGAAATCACATCTAACAGCAGATGTTTTGTTTTGTTTAGGTGTTCAGATCCTACACAATCAATATGCACTTCCAAAACCCAACACTAAATGTTTACTGTTGGATGTGATTCGATAATCAACAACACTTGCTGCATAATCAGGCCTACGAGGCAAGTGTTCACTTTGAAATTATTTTAAAGTACTTGAGATATAATAAATATTCAAGTAAAACAAAGTATTTTCGGGATTGTTCTTATTTTTCTGAATAATTCAGTTTTCGCATGTATTGGTCCATTGCTTGTTAACACTAATTAGTTCTACCCCAGAACCACGTAGTTTAATAGCATGTTATTCAACGGGCAATTTCAGAGAGAGCAGCAACCTATGTTGTTTCCAGAGCACCAAACGATGACAAAACATTATTATTTTTTGCTCTGTTGTCAATATTGAGTCCTTTTATTCACATCCTAGTCTTTCATCACCCATATCCAATTTTTCACTGTCTGTTTGTTTCTGTGTGTGTTTATAGAAAGGTTATAGTGAGTGTAATGAGGTGAGCCAGATTAGAATATAAATTATTTGATTGGATCAAATAATAGCACCAATCAGCTATAAATTCACCAATCCTATAAACAGGAGTGTCAGAGGTTTTGTTCACTCTTGAGGGATAGTCTGAGGAAACTGGATCAGCGACAAGGATGCTCCATATGTAAATAAAGGGTGAGTTGGTGATCTGATAACAGCCTCTGTGGAGTTATTTCAGTGGCATTGAGACTAGGATTAATGACATAATCATAAAAACCAGCGACTAGTTGACACCCAACTGGACTTCAAATAGACACTACAACTGGCTTTATCATTGGAAAATGCGGCAAGTGGAGCATATGAGTTGCAACGTATTCCGATGGCAGTGACTCCTTCATCAGTCTGACTGAGCTTGGGGAACACCACTTGAGTAAAGGCGATTGCATAGTCTCACTCAAGACATAGCCTGAACAGAAGGCCTCGAGGTCAGCCCACAGCAAAACCCTAAAACATAGCCAAGCCTTGGCCAAACGGTTACAATTTTCTTCAGGACCTGGGTTGGCAAGCTATTGCAGTTGTTGCTTATATACGGACTTGAGACAGCAAAAGAATGCCAGTAGAGCTAAATTGAATAAGAGAGTGCATAGGCCGTTTTCAGGAGATTGCAGACCCTGGAAAGTCCACCTACATCTGGTTTCAAACAGGTAAATTCCTGAGCAACTTCCAAATTAGAACTAATTAAGAAAAACAAGTCTGGTTAAATAGTCAACCAGGATCTAATGGAGGTTGCTACCAGCATGGCTGTTTCAGTGATTGCAGAACCAGTCTTCAAAAAAATTTGCACTGGACTCAAACCCTTACATTTGCACAAGACCTCGGCTAGACTGAGAACCTATCCTGAGGAGCCTTTACGGATTACGGGTACAACTTCGGTTCCAGTCTCTTCTGAGAATCAGCTGGTTCAGTTACAACTGATTGATTTAAAAGGCTCAGGCTCCAGCTTAATGAGGCAAAGTTGGTTGAGAAAGATTCACGTAAGCTGGGTCAACATTTTTCAATTTAGAAAATAGCTGCGTAAGTGAAGTCCTAATTAAATATGTGGTAGCTTTTCAGGAAGGTCTAGGAACTATCAAAGGAGCCGAAGCTACCTTGACACATTGACCAGGAAGGAATTACATGGTTCTGCAAGACCTGCCCAGTGACATTTGCCTTACAAGAAAAAAAGAGAGGCAGAAATCAGAAGGGTCCAAAGTGAAGGAATCATCAAACCCAGTCCAGTTTGCAGAATGGGTAGCACCAGTCATGCCGATTGTGAAAGCCGATGGAACGGTTTGCCTCTGTAGGGATTTTATACAGACGGTAAACTGTTTTTTGCAGTTGGATGAGTACCTAAGCCCTTGCATAGATGATTTATATGCAAAGCTGGCAGAGCGGCAATCATTCACAAAGCTGGACGTGAGCCATGCATACTTGTAATTACGGTTAGATGAGAATTCTCAGGAGTATGCCATAATTAGTACCCATAAGTATTTGTACCAATATATGTGACTGCCATTTGGGGTGATATCAGCCTGTTCAATTTTTCAGTGAACGATAGAGAACATTTTACAAGGTTTATCCCAGATTTGTCATTTATCTAGATGATATGCTAATAATTGAAAAGACCAGTAAGGAGCACCTAGGGGATTAGGATATAATCCTTAGATGTTTCTCCCAGGTTGGTGTACACCTTAGAAGGGAAACATGTGTGTTCCAGGCACCCCAACTGGCCTGCCTGGGATACAGAATAGACAAGACTGGGTTATACCTGTTGGAAGATAAAAAGAGGGTGATCAAAGGTATCGTGGTTCCCATGTCTGTACCAGAACTTAGGTCTTTCCTAGGGCTGGTGAATTATTACAGCAGTTCATATATAACCTGGTCTCCAACCTCGCACCTTTCATTAACTCTTTTAAAAAACATGTCAGCCTTGGAAATGGCCACATAGCCAAGCCATAGCTTTCAGGGAATTAAAGAAACATCTATGACCCCAAGTGAGATCTGGTATTGACATGCAATCCCTCCCCATACGGCATTAGGGTAGTATGAGCTCATAGGTGGTCCAATGGAGAGGAATACCCAATAGCATCTCCATCCAGGACTTCAGCCAATGCGTAGCTTAAATATGCCCAGATAGAGAAATAAGATTTGGCAGTCATTTTGGAGTTAAGAAGGCCCACCAATATCTTTATGAATGTAAATTTGTAATAATAACTGACCACAAACCCCTGTCCGCTAAAAGAGGACCAAACAGTGCCACCAACAGCTTCAAGCTGAATTCAGCAGTGGGCTCTAATGCTAAGTATGTACAATTGCAAATTGGAACACTGTCCGGGAGGCCAAGTAGCAAATGCATATGCATTGAGCTCCTTCCCACTGGCAGGTACACCGCCGGTGGTACCACCAGTGGAAGAGTACATAATGGTTTTAAATTTTCTGGGCACTCTTCCAGTTACAGCTGACAATATCAGATTTTGGACTGAAAGATCCAGTCCTGGCAAAACTGAGGTAATGGGGGAAACCAAAAGGCTGTCACAACCAAAACTGAAACCTTTTTGGAGCCAGCGAGACCATATCACAGTAGAGAATGGCACATTACTTTGGGAAGCAAGAGTAGTTGTCCTGAGATACTGGCTGAACTCTACCAGCATTATCCAGGGGTTTCCAAAATGGAGACGTTGGCAACGTTGGCAAGAAGTTATGTCTGATGGCCAGGCTTAGATGCAGATGTAGCTGTGTTGGTGGGGCAATGTCCAGAGTACAAACAAGGACAAAAATTACTGCCAGCAGCTCTACCACATTCATGGGAATTGCTGGGTAAATCCTGAGCTTAGTTATACGTCGACCATGCAGGTCTTTTCATGGGCTCAATGTTCTTAGTCATTGCGGACACCTACTCAAAGTGGTTGAATGTGCATAGAGTTCATTCATCAAACACTGGCACAATTATAGAAAAATTGCAATGCATGGACACCCGGAAGTGTTGGTCACAGATAATGAGCCATCGTTTACCAGCAGGGAATTTGAGTATTTCTTAAAGTCAAATTGCATTTGATATTGAAGGACAATTGCATACTATCCATCATCTAATGGTCTGGCAGAAAGAACATTACAAACTTTGAAGGCAGGCTTAAAGAAACAGCCTACAGCTTCATGAGATACTCAACTATTCTGGTTTCTGTTTGATAATAGGACCACCCATCATGCCACTATAGGGATAGCTCCAGCAGAGTTGCTAATGGGGAGAAGATTCTGCACCAGGTTAAATCTGATCTTCCCAGAGTTGAGGTGAGGGCAAAACAGCATCAGGAATGTCCATTCCGGACACAAGGCTCTGCTAAGCGAGAGAGACAGCTTACTTCGGGGACTATGTTTGGTATAGGAACCACAGGAATGGCTCTGCATGGGTACAAGGCATGGTCAACATGAGGTCAGGTCAGGTGACGCATAAAGTTTGTATATGTGCAACGGTCCTGAATAAACATGTTGACCATATGAAAGCTGCAAACTGACAAATGGTGCAAAATATGCTTGGCTTGAGAAAGCTGGTAGCCTTACGCATGAGCTACAGGAGATGCAGGAAAGCACTTGACCACGGTTGGTGGGGTGGAGGGTAGAGGGCATTTGAACAGACGAATTAAGGACATCGGTCCTTACTGTCAATAGATTGGTGTAAATAAGGTGATAATATTTGTTTATTTGTGGATGTGTGGCAGTACTTCCTTCTTTCCCCGGAGGCTGGAAGCTGCACATATTTCACAGTGGGATTTTGGATAACTGAGTTTCTCATTTATATTGAAGACTCTTAACCAAACTCGTAGTCAATATGAAAATAACTTGTAATTTAATAAGCTGAGTGGAATATGCACGTAATAGAACAATCCTGATATATTTTCATGTATACCACACTGAGCAGATCTGAATTTATGAAGCTCAGATCCCTAATCTTGATTGTTCTGGAGGGTGAATGTCTCATTACCCTTACAAGCTAGGAAAACACAAAGGCTAGAATTGAGGTAGTAAGAAAGTTGGAAAATGTTAATGTGTGTGAAAGAGAGAGAGAGAGAGAGAGAGAGAGGGAGAGTAAACATTGTTCTGCAAATTACATTCACTGACCGAAGGGTTCCAGAGAGGGGGAGAGAGAGACAGAGAGAAACAGAGACAGGATGGAAGGTAGTGGAAAGGTCAACTCTTTGTGATCTGATTTGATTGTATACTTGCTTGTCATGGATTGAATGTTTGTGTATTGTTCCTTGGAGCTTGAGATCTGGGAATGTTATGAATTTAATTTGCATTTTGGACTCTAAAATGCTTTTAAAAGAAAAAGCCATTCTATAGGACAATGATACTGGGCATGTTAGCTGAGCGATATTACCTCATGAACTTTTTCACATAGTTTAGACTAGTGTTTCATTATGATGTACTGTTAAAAGGGAAGATTATCTGGTCAAAGCAATTGGCCATTTGGCCTGGATTGATCAGGGTTCTCACTTTGTACATGTAGCTTAATTAGTCAAGCGTACTTACACATGTCAGAGTTTCTCTTCCTCTGCAAACTTTTGCCATTTTATTGCTGCTTATCTGATTAAGGACATGTGATGTTTTTGTAATTTTAATACCAATTTCTGTATAAAGACAGCTTGTTTGCAGCAATAAAGAGAGTAGCGTGAGAGACCTCTTAGGGATAAGAGCTGACACTGCTACTCTACTAATGGTTTTAAAAACTTAGCACAAGCCTGGCCTGTAGGTATTTATGTTATAGTGTAACAATGATGCCATTGGTAATTAAAGGTAATAATTTAAACTAAACTGTCTGTAAGAATTTTATATTCCAGACTACCACAGAGTACGATCTCCAGGACAAACCAAGAGAGGCTTACAGGTTGAGCCCATCAGGGATTCCCTGGGCTGTCTCGAATAGGTACTTTAACAAGCTCCTCAACAGCGTCTCTGATTGTTCCAGAATCAGAGGAGTTCTCTCTCTTTATCAAACATTGAAGATATTTCAGATTCTGAGATGGACATGGAGGATGTTGCCATCTCGGTGCCTTTGCCGCCTGAAGAGAATGAATTTCATCCAAGGCACTGTGTGTGCAAGAGGCAATTTACTGTGTGTTACATGCCACCCATATCAGAGGCAAAGTTAGAGGAACCTGACCCAATGCTGAAATACCTCAGGAGGAGCTACAAAAAAAAACGGCCTATGTCCTCTGACTCTGAGGGGAAGAGCTGCAGTGATTGTAATGAGGTCAGCCAGGTGGACCCAGTAGGATATGAGTCCCTTCATTGGGGCTGTTTATCTGGTCCAATCAGGGAGCCCTGGCTGGCAGTTATAAGCAGGAATATCAAAGGTTCTGTTCACTCTGAGGGTTGGCTCAGAGGAAGCTGTTGAGGACTCCATGTGTAAGTAAAAGGTGACTTGCTGGCCCCTGTGGTGTTACTTCAGGTGAATTTATAAAGGGAATAGAGTTATAATTTGTATTGCTATATGGTAATGATTTATATTTGTTTACCTGTAAGCAAAGTTGAATTTCTTGAAGTAGTAATTCTTGTTAAGTAGAGAAACATGGTCCATGATTTCAAACAACACGAGCAGAAATCAAGTAAATTGGAGAATTTTGTATACTTATTCTAAAACTTTTAACTTTTGTAATGACTCTGGAACTAGAGGGGCTTGATTTTCAGTGTACTACCCTAGTAAGTCGTGGCACTGTTGGTACCACATCTGATATAAATTGTTTTTAAGGTCAAGTTTTTGATCAAAGACACAATTGGCTGATCTATGAAAGGTGACTTGTATGTCAAGCACAAACAGAAACTGTCAGCAAAAAGACATGAATCATAATAATATTCCATTGAATCTCCACTGATGACATTTTATCTTGTATATTTATTCATATTTTATGTTTCGTAGTTTCCATTCATGTGGGCCGCCAGCACAGAGGCAGGCAAAGCAACTCTCTGAAGTTGCCAAGGTTCTATGAGTTGAGAACTAATGACAGAGCAGTGTATAATCACAGTCCTCAAAGTTGAAAGCTAGCGTAGAAAATTAGGTTGGAGCAGCAAGGAATAAAATATATCGAACATTTCTGTCAATATATTGACATCAAGAAATAAAGGATTACATACCTTAAAAACACAAGGTGACATGATTTCCACTGCCCAAAGGCTGACTAAATATAAAATTAAAAAGTTTAGAAATACAGAACTTCTGAATGAAGTTTGATTTCATCTTCAACATGAGTCAAGATCACCCATTGTGCCTCACTAATCCTTCATTGTCATTGTATCAAAATCCCTGGATCTGCCTGTCCAACAGCATTGTGGGAGCACCATCACCCCATTACAAGGAGTAAAAGGAGAGACTACCACTTCAAGAGCAACTAGGTTGTGCAATAAATACTGGATAAGCATTCTTTTTCCCCCCTGGTACTTTCTGTCAATGCTTTATGTGAGACTGCAGGGTACAAATTGAATTCTGCACTTCCCTACATGAAAACAATGATTACTTTAGTACATCCCAAGATGTCTTATGATTGATAAAGTTGTGAAATGTACAAAAACAAGTAAAGTTCCATCTTCCTTCATTGTGTTACTTGTTTTTCTTTCAGAATGTAATTTCAAGGTAAATTACATTAATAAGACAACATCAGTTTGAGTCAAAAAGAGTGTTTCAATGTAACAAAATAGTCCAAGGTTTCCCCATAGGAATTATAAAGCAAAATTTGAGCAAGAAAAGGAAAGGGCACATGACCACAGTTTTCATCATGGAGGTAGGTTCTATGCAGTATATTAGAGGAGGAAAGAGAGGCAAAGAGGTTTAAGAAGGAAATTCAAGTGCTTCAGTCCTAGATAGATGAAAGCACAATCACCAATTCTGGAGAGGTTAAAATATGGAAATCAGAATTCGATGAATAAAGATGTTCCTGATGTAATGATGTTTTAGCATTAACAGATTATTTTATCCTGGTTTCTTTTAAGAGTGAGATTGAACAAGAGGTACCAAACTGGCTACTTGAGTAAACAGCTTGGGAGGCCTTGGGTTTTTTAAAAATATAGTCTGAATGGGTGTTGCCAGCACTCACAGATTAAAATTTCTGGACTTTGGTTTCTCAGTAACATCAGAAGCTGTTGGGGTCTCAACAGAGTTGGAAGCTTCAGTGAATGTCTCCTGACTGCTATGCTGTCTCTGAATTTTCTCTTGATTTTTTTTCTTCCTGGATGGGAGAAGTGCGTGTGATAATCTGTGGCTGAATTTTCCTTTTTTGCCAAGGGGTGTGTTTCTGGGATGTTACTATTCTGTTAACTTAACTTTATTGGAAACTTATTCTAAATTCCTCTTTCTTTGTTTGTATTTTAACTACAGTGTTTAAAGAAAGTTTCTTAACATCGTGTAGTGTGACATGTCACATTGCATCAGAAACAGACATTTTACACTTTACTTTAAAATAAGACAAAGAGTCTAGGCTAATTTCTTAGAATATTTTGAGGGGGGATTTGATCTGGTCCATAACATAGGTGTTGCAGGGCTGGAGGAGATAGCAAAGTGAAAAGATTTCAGACTTTGGAGAGAATCTTTAAAACCTTACCTTGAGCATCAGAGCCTTCCATTTCTGTTTTCAGCAGCAGGAAGAGCGGGAGCTTGGACCAGGGGCCTGCTGGGAAAGGTGAGTCACTAATTTAAATCTTTACATCTGACATCGGACAGCAGAGGTTTCTGGGAAAGGAGGGACTTTTTTTTCCCTCAGGTACGTAAGTGACAGTTTTCTAAACCTGAGACTCTGCTCTTGTAGGGCCTCCCACCCATCCACCTCCTCTAACCTTAAACACCAGGGACACATCGTGTAAGCTTCTCTTCTTTTTTACTTTCTGATAAGGGGACTAACAGGGATGGCAGTGCAGGGAGAGGAGTGTTCCTTCTGAATGATGTTTGAGGTTAGGGACACCATTAGTGTCCCATCCAAGTACATCTGCAGAAAATGCACCCAACTCTTGCTCCTCCAAGATCGCGTTAGGGAACTGGAGCGGAAGCTGGATGAACTTTGGATCATTCGGGAGGCAGAGTCTGTGATAGATAAGAGTTACAGGGGTGTAGTTACTCCTGGGGACGAAGAAAGCTGGGTAACTGTTTGAAGGTGGGAAAAACCGTCAGTACAGGGATTCGCTGTGATCATTCCCCTGAAAAATAAGTATGTTATTTTGGATATTGTTGGAGGGGGATGACTTACCAGGGGCATGCACTGGAGTGCAGGGCTCTGACACAGTGTCTGTTGATAGACAATAGGTGCAGGAATAGACCATTCTGCCCTTTGAGCCTGCACCACCATTCAATATGATCATGGCTGATCATCCTGTTGCACAGAAGGAAAGGAGGAGAGTGTTAGTCATTGGGTACTCAATAGGTAGGGGGTCAGTTAGAAGGTTTGTTGGGAATGAAAGAGACTCCCAGTTGGTGTGTTTCCTCCCAGGTGCTAGGGTCCATGATGCCTCAGATCGTGTCTTTGAGATCCTGAAGAGAGAGGGTGACCAGTCCCAAGTCGTGGTCTCCATAGGTACCAACGACATAGATAGAAAGAGGGATTGGGATGTAAGGCAGGATTTCAGGGATCGAGGGTGGAAGCTGAGATCTAGAACAAACAGAGTTGTTATCTCTGGTTTATTATCCATGCCACGTGAAAGCGAGGTGAGGAACAGGGAGAGTTATCAGCTGAATACGTGGCTGCAAGGATGGAGCAGAAGGAAGGGTTTCAGATACTTGGATAATTGGATCTCATTTTGGGGAAGGTGGGGCCTCTACAAACAGGGTGGTCTTCACTTGAACTAGAGGGGTACTAATATCCTGGGTGGAAAATTTGCTGGTGCTATTGGGGTGGGTTTAAACTAGCTCAGCAGGGGGATGGGAACCTGTTGTGTAGTTCCAGGGCACCGGAAGATGAGAGTAGGGAGGGCATGGACAGGATTTCATGGTCACTGGAGTGTGCTGGCAGATAGCAAGCTGGTTTGAAGTGTATCTACTTCAACACCAGGTGTATCCAAAATAAGGTAGGTGAGCTTGCAGCATGGATAGGTCCCTGGGACTTCGATGTTGTGGCCATTTTGGATATATGGATAGAGTAGGGTCAGGAATGGATGCTGCAGGTTCCAAGATTTAAATCTTTCATTAATATCAGGGGAGGTGGTAAAAGAGGGGGAGGTGTGGCCTTGTTAGTCAAGGGCAGTATAACGGTGGCTGAAAGAACTTTTGACGAGAACTTGTCTACTGAGGTGGTATGTGCTGAGGTTAGAAATAGGAGAGAGAGGTCACACTGCTGGGAGTTTTTTATAGACCTCCCCAAAGTTCCAGGGATGTGGGGAGAGGATTGGCAAAACGATTCTGGGTAGGAGTGAAAGGAACACGACGGTCATTATTCGGACTTTAACTTCCCCAACATTGACTAGAAATGCTATAAGAGATGGAAATGTGTTGCTGGAAAAGCGCAGCAGGTCAGGCAGCATCTAGGGAACAGGAGAATTGACGTATCGGGCATTAGCCCTTCTTCAGGAATTCCTGAAGAAGGGCTAATGCCCGAAACGTCGATTCTCCTGTTCCCTAGATGCTGCCTGACCTGCTGCGCTTTTCCAGCAACACATTTCCATCTCTGATCTCCAGCATCTGCAGACCTCACTTTCTCCTCATAGAAATGCTATAACTCTCGTACATCAGACAGATCAGTTTTTGTCCAACGTGTGCAGGAGAGTTTCCTGACGCAATATGTTGAAAGGCCGACAAGAGGGGAGGCCACACTGGTTCTGGAACTTGGTAATGACCCAGGCCAGGTGTTTGATTTAGTGGTGAGCACTTTGGAGAGAGTGACCGTAATCGGTTATGTTTAGTTTTGCGATTAAAAGGGATAGATACATGCGATGGGGCAAGGGTTATCGATGAGGCAAGGGCAATTATAATGCGATTAGGCAAGACTTAGGATGCATAGATGCAGGGGATGGGGACGATCGAAATGTAGAGCTGGTTTAAGGAACAAATATTGCATATCCTTGATAGGTATGTCAAGAAGTGATAAAGTAAGTGAACCATGGTTAACTAAAGAAATTGTATCTCTTGGTAAATGGAAGAGGGAGGCTTATGTGATGTTGAGACAAAATGGTTGAGGCAATGGAGAGAGTTAAGAAGAGCAAGGAGGGAACATAAGCAGTCTTTAACAGATAGAATAAAGGAGAATCCTAAAGCTTTCTATAGGTATGTAAGGAATAAAAGGATGACTAGAGTAGGAATAAAGCCAGTCAAAGACAGAAGTGGGAAGTTGTGTGTGGACCCTGTGGAGATTGGAGAGGTGCTAAATGAATATTTCTCATCTGTTTCCACTCAGGAAAAGGAGAATATTGTAGAGGAGACTGAGATACAGGCTATTACACTAGAAAGGATTGAGGTTAGTAAGAAGGAGGTGTTATCAATTCTAGAAGGTGTGAAAATAGATAAGTCCGCTGTGCCTGATGGGATTTATCCAAGGATTCTCTGGGAAGCTAGGGAGGAGATGGCTGGGCCTTTAGCCTTGATCTTTAAGTCGTCATTGTCTACAGGTTTAGTACCAGAGGACTGGAGGATTGCAAATATTGTGCCTTTGTTCAAGAAGGGCAGCAGAGATGACCCAGGTAATTATCGACCAGTGAGCCTTACATCTGTTGTAGGAAATGTTTTGGAAAGGATTATAAGAGATAGGATTTATAATCATCTCGCAAGCAATAATTTGATTGGAGATAGTCACCATGGTTTCATCAAGAGTACATCGTGCCTCAAACCTCATTGAGTTTTTTGAGAAGGTGACTAAGCATAATGAATGAGGGTAGGGCAGTTGACGTGGCATACTTGAACTTCAGTAAAGTCTTTGATAAGGTTTCACATGGTAGGCTTTTGGAGAAAATGCGGAGGCATGGGACTGAGGGCGATTTAGCAGTTTGGATCCGAAACTGGCTTTCTGTAAGAAGGCAGCGAGTGGTGGTTGATGGAAAATATTCAGCCTGGAGTCTGGTTACTAGGGTGTGCCACAAGGATCTGTTTTGGGACCATTGCTGTTTATCATTTTTATAAATGACTTGGACACAGGCGTAGGTGGATGGGTTAGTAAGTTTGCAGATGACACTAAAGTCAGTGGATTGGTGGACAGTGTGGAAGAATATTGCAGGTTGCAGGGGGACTTGGATAAACTGCAGAATTGGGCTGAGAGGTGGCAAAGGGAGTTTAATGCAGATAACTGTGAGGTGATTCACTTTGGGAAGAATAACAGGAAGGCAGAATACCAGGTTAATGGAAAGATTCTTAGTAATGTGGATATGCAGAGACATCTTGGTGTCCACGTATATAGATCCCTGAAAGTTGCCACCCAGATTGGTAGTGCTGTTGAGAAGGCATACGGTGTGTTAGGTTTTATTGGTGGAAGGATTGAGCTCCGGAGCCCTGATATCTTGCTGCAACTGTACAAAACACTTGGAATATTGTGCACAGTTCTGGTCGCCCCATTACAGGAAGGGTGTGGAAGCATTGGAAAAGGTGCAGAGGAGATTTACCAGGATGTTGCCTGGTCTTGAGCAGAAGTCTAATGAGGAAAGGCTGAGGGACTTAGGTCTGTTCTCAGTGGAAAGAAGAAGGCTAACGGGGATTTAATAGAGACATACAAGATGATCAGAGGATTAGATAGGGTGGACAGTGAGAGTCATTTTCCTAGGATGATGATGTCAGCTTGTTGCAAATTGAGGGGTGATAGATTTAAGACCAATGTCAGAGGCAGGTTCTTTACTTAGAGAGTGGTAAGGGCATGGAATGCCCTGCTGCCAATGTAGTTAAAACAGCCACATTAGGGGCATTTAAACAGTCTTTGGATAAGCATATGGATGATGATGGGATAGTGTAGGAGGATGGGCTTAGATTAGTTCACAGGGCGGCACAACATGAAGGTTGTATTGTTCTATGTTCTAATTTGAAAACAGGATAATAATTTTAAAATAAAGAAAAACTGAATGCTGAAGATCTGAAACAAAAACAGAAATTGCTGAAGAAACACACTGGTCTGGCAGCATCTGTGGAGAGAAAGCAGAAAAGATATTTTGAGTCCAGTGACTCTTCTTCAGAAGTGATAGTAGGTAGGAAAAGGTGTTCTGTATACTGATGTCAAGAGATGGGTCAGGCATGAGCAGATAGGTGGAGATGGAGCCCAGAGGGATAGAAAGGAAGTAAGATAGTCAAAGGGATGATTGATAGTAAGCCAGGGAAGAAATAAAGCTAATAAAGGGCCAATGAGTAGGTGAAAATGGTTTGGCTGTATTGTAGTTACCCATGTCATTTGAACGGTGGCGGACAATTAAACAACTGAATTGAAGAAGAGGCTTCACAAATATCTCCATCCTCAATGATGGAAGAGCCCAGCACATCAGTGCTAAAGATGAGGCTGAAGGTTTTGCAGCAATCTTCAGCCAGAAGTACCAAGTGGCTGATCCAACTCAGCCTCCTTCAGTAGTCCCCAGCATTATGGATACCAGTCTTCAGCCAATAAGATTCACTCCATGTGATAGCAAGAAATGGTTGGAGACAATGGATACGACAAAGGCTATGGGGCTGACAACATTCTAGTAGTAGTACTGAAGGTCTGTTTTCTAGAACTTGCTGCTCCCCTAGCCAAGCTCTTCCAGTACAGTTATAACACTGGCATCTGCCCAACAATGTGGAAAATTGTCCAAGTATGTGCTGTACTTAAAAAGCAGGACAAATCCAACCCAGCCAGTTACTACCCCATCAGTCTACTGTTGATCAGTAGGAAAGTGATGGAAGGTGTCATCAGCAGTACTTTCAAGCAGCACTTGCTCAGCAATAACTTGCTCAGTGATGCCCAGTTTGGCTTCCACCAGGGCCACTCAGCTCCAGATCTCATTACAGCCTTGGTTCAAATATGGACAAAGGAGCTGAATTCCAGAGGTGAGGTGAGAATGATAGCCCTGGATATCAAGGCTGCATTCGACTGAGTGTGGCATCAAGGAACCCTAGCAAAACTGGAATCAATGGGTATTGGGGACAAACTCTTTGTAGCTCTCAGACATCTCTAAAGGATTTCCTCAGGCTAGTGCCTTTGGCCCAACTATCTTCAGCTGCTTCATTAATGACCTTCCCTCTATCATAAGATCAGAAGTGGGGATGTTCACTGATGATTGCATAATGTTCTACACCATTCACAACTCTTCAGAGACTGAAGCTGTCCATGTTTAAATGCAACAAGATCTGGGCAATATTCAGGTCGGTACAACATCGAGGGCCGAAGAGCCTGTACCGTGCTGTAATGTTCTATGTTCTATGTCCTTGGGCTTACAAGTGGCAAGTGTCTGACAAATGCTAAACCATGACCATCACCATTGAAAGACGATCTAACCACTGTCCCTTGACATTCAATGGTGCTATCGTCACTGAATCCCCCACAACCAATAGACTGGGGCTTATCATTGACCAGACACTCAACTAGACTCAACACATAAACACAGTGGCTACAAGAGCAGGTCAGATGCTACGAATACTGCAGAGAGTGACTCGCCTCTTGACTCTCCAAAACCTGTCCATCATCTACAAAGCACAAGTCAGGAGTATGATGGAATACTCCTCACTTTCCTGGATGAGTGCAGCTCAATGACACTCAAGAAGCTTGATACCAACCAGGACAAAACAGTCTGCTTGAATGGTACTACATCCACAAACATCCACTCCCTCTACCACCAATGTTCAGTAGTAGCAGTGTGTACAATCTACAAGATGCACAGCACAAATTCACTGAAGATCTTCAGACAGCACCTTCTAAACCACCAGCCACTTTGGCATAGAAGGATAAGGGCAGCAGATTCTTGGACACACCACCACCAACTTCAAATTCCCCTCAAAGCCCACCATCCTGATTTGGTACAATATTGCCATTTCTTTTATGTCACTGGAATTCCCTCCCAAATGGCACCGTGGGTCAACAAATAGCAGGGGGACTACAGCAGTTCAAGGAGGCAGCTCACCACTACCTTCTAGGTAACTAGAGACAGACAATAAATGTGAGCCAGCCAGTAAAGACCAAATCTCACAAATTAATAAAAACAAAGAAAGGGCCTGGAGTTGGTGTGGATAAAGGACATGGAAGGTGGTGCTCAGATTTTATAATTATTGAACTTGATTTTAAATCCTGAAGGCTGCAGGGTCCCCAACTGGAAAATAAGATGCTGTCCTTTGTGGTTGTATTGAGCCTCACCAGAGCACAGAAACAAGCCTGAGTCGGAATTAGTTGGTGTGGAAATTCAGTGGTGTGTTAAAATGGCAGGCAACTAGAAGCTCAGTGTCATTCTTACCAACAGAACGTAGGTGTTTTGCAAAATGATCACATGTTGTGTTTCCTCTCCCCATTGTAGAGGAAACCACAGTGAGAGCATTGTAAGAATCTTAATATCAATTTAAGGAACCAAAAATGATCTTAAATAGATTTTAGAAGAAACATATTTATTTAATCAGTATTTGAAATGAGGTAAGGCAGTGTCATAAACATGAAGTGAATTTACAATGTTACTGATGCATATCTGAAAGTGAGGAGTAACAAGATTCAGCAAATAAGCATGAATCAGAAATTCATATACCGTCTGAATATAATTTTTTCCAAAGATGGGTTAAATAGTGTGAAAAGTCATGGCGTGCACCTGAATTTCTGATGTGCAAGGTTAAGATTCTCCAACTGTGACAAGTTGCTATGATAAGCATTGCCCCAATCTGTGTTCCCATCGACCTGCTATCTGAAAGGCACTAAACATGACACCCACTCCAGTGCTTCACATTACCCCCTTGTCAGACTCTCTACACAAACTCACCCACCTGACATTTTTCAGACCTTTGAAGATCTGAAGAAGAGTCATGTCGGGCTCAAAATGTTCAGTGTTTCTGTCTCCAATGATGCCGTCATGCTACTGTATTGCTTCAGAAAATATGCCTCATAGTGTTTTAGAACCTAATTTTACAATCAAGATATATACAAATAGTGTACCACAACAACAATCATGAGTTATTCTCAATTTTACTTGTCTCATTTATCTCATAGATCTCCCAGTTAATGTACAACATTTCCCAGTTGACAACCTACTTCTCAATGGAAATTTGGGATAGATAACAAATACTGGTCTTGTCAGCAATGATCATATCCCCTAAAAAAATATAATGAATAAACTGTTATGTATTGTACATGTTATTACCTTGATGATGTATTGAAGACTAGACATTGTGAAAAATTCTATCGGGAAGAGATACTGTGACCGGAAGATTTCACTTTGCATAGAACACTACACAAGAATCTAGGTAGTTTCCTGCATGATAATAATAGGTCGAGTTGATATTAACTTGCAAGACAAAAATATTTAGGATTATCAGAAGCAACACAGAATACATCTGTTCTACTTGAGAACTGGTGCAGATCTCAACTGCCTCCACCCAGAGATCATCCAGTTGAGTGGAGCTCAAAGAAACATGGTCATCAACATCTTCTGGACATGTATCTTAGAAAATAGATTAGGGCCTGGCAACTTATTGGGAAGGGTTTCGTTGGGGTGGGTGTCAGATTCAGCACCCTTCAGACAGTGGGTAGATGAGATCACAGAGTAGGAAGAGAATGCTTATCACAGCAATTAGCTAGACTGACAATCTAGACCTTGCTCTTTAAGGGAGCAGTGAGGGAGTGGGTGACACCGAGACACAGCACAACCCAGTATAGCAATGGGATTTTCCTGGCAGTTCAACAATATAAGGCTCTCACATTAGAAGCCCACCCAGAGAAGAGATGTAGACACAACCACTGAGAAACAAGAAGCAATATCCAATTTCACTCCAGGTATTGAACCGAGTTCAGAAATTTGGCCAGAGCTTGGGGAAAGCAGGGAATAAAGTGGGGCACTGGGGATATTTGAGTCCAGCACAGAGAACAAAGATGAATCACTTTCAACAACTGAATGAATATGACTGAAGCCTTCAAAGATTTGTCAAATGTGGCATCCAGCCTTAGAGCAACATGCTGCAGGAATCATGAGAGACAGTGCACAACTGGAGGACTACTCCAGCATGAACCCACAAGGTACCTGAAATGAACCTGACAAAGAATATGAGAGAATTTCTGCATATTTCATGGATATGTCATGGACTGGATATCCAGGGAGGAGGATTCTTTCACAACTCACTGTGCTAGTGCACTAGAAAACACAATACTGCACAATTTCTATTCAATCTAAAGTGAGACGTCAAAAGCAGTTTTTAAAAGAAATCACCTTGGCTACAGAAGCACTTACAAGTTGAGCATTATCTTCAGACTCACCAGTTGTTTACTCACTCAAAAAAGCAGAAACTCAAATTTGCAATAAACAGTCATGAAGTTCACATCCCAAAATTAAAGAATAATTGGTGTAAAAATTATAGATAAACTGCAGTGGTGCAGCAAGGGATAATTTTTGTTGAAGATGAAGCATATTGTTGATACACCATATACATAATTATCCATTTTAATATATCTATCTACAACTTGCTTAATTCTTTTGAAACTGTATCATATTTTATATGAAACTTTGCCGATCTCTAAGTGCACAAAACGTTCACTGAGATTCATCTCTCAGGTGATGGGGTGTTGATAATTTATGATTAAACAAATTCAACTCTGATTCACTTCTGTATCACTTTTTATTGAAGTGCTTACTGGTCCAATAAATTTTACATTCCAGAACTTATCCTTGAATGTATCACTTTGGTGGCTATTAAGTAGGCTAGCATGAGAAAATATAAATTACTTTATAACTATTTCAATTTTATTTTAGCTGGGGCTATTGCAGTCATTGAGTTTTATTACATCCCATGACTGTATAAAGTAGTTTTTAACCTCTTTCAAGAAAATTTGGTCTATTATTTTGAAATTCTATTATCATGAACTGAAATCAAAAATTATGTTTGAGTAATGCTTCAACAAACATATATTTTAATAACTTGTCACAGAGATAGTTCAAGTTTCCAGCATTCTGACTTTTTAATGAGAAAATAAATCTATTTTACTGGGTTGCTATGAATCCCTAGACGTCACTGCTGATAACTGGTAGCATTTCCTACTTCTTTTCTTCCGGACTGACAATTTTAAAATGTGTTTATATTAACACTTGAAAAGTCAGCTGCTACAAATATTCACAGGTTTACCCAATCAATATCTGAGATTATAAAAAGCACCAAGTTGACTTTTGTGTGGTTCCTGGCCTGTGCTGAGCAAATTGATCTAAATTGGTAGTAAGTGCTGTTAACATCAATGCCCAGAGTTTAAATGTACCTTTATAATCCAGCAAACCTTGTTGGAAGCATTGGGTGAGATGAGAACAACTTGGCTGATCATGCCTCAACTGCCTATACATGAATAATAGCCTCTTAAGCAAAGTGTCACATGCCATTTTCTCATGTAGAACTGCATCACAGCAAAATACCTGAAGGCGAGAAAGGAGGAAAATGGTGGCTATAACAGTTTTCAAAATATATTCATTCATAGGACATGGTAGACATTGGCTAAACCAGCATTTACTGACCACCTCTAATTGCCCAGGAAAAAGGATTAATGAGCGACCTATTGAATCATTGCACTTGTTGGTGTCAATAGAAATCCTCAGCACCTTTAGGAAGGGAGTTCCAAGATTTCAACCCTGTGACGGTGAAGGAATAGAAATACTGTTCCTAGTCAGGATAATGTAGTTTTCCCATGCATCTGGTGCCCTTGTCCTTTTGAGTTGGTAGAGATCCTATGTCTGGAAGGAGTTACTTAAGGAGTCTTGATGAGTTACTTCAGTGCATCTTGTTCATATTGCTGGCGCTGAACATCAATGGTGAAGGTCCACCATGCGGTGGTGCCAATTATATGGCTGCTTTATAATGGATGGTGTCAAGCATGGAGTGTTGTTGGAGCTGCAATTATCTAGGCAAGTAAAGCAAATTCCGTCACCCGTGGGCGGCACGGTGGCACAGTGGTTAGCACTGCTGCCTCACAGCGCCAGAGACCCGGGTTCAATTCCCGGCTCAGGCGACTGACTGTGTGGAGTTTGCACATTCTCCCCATGTCTGCGTGGGTTTCCTCCGGGTGCTCCGGTTTCCTCCCACAGTCCAAAAAAAATGTGCAGGTCAGGTGAATTGGCCACGCTAAATTGCCCGTAGTGTTAGGTAAGGGGTAAATGTAGGGGTATGGGTGGGTTGCGCTTCGGCGGATCGGTGTGGACTTGTTGGGCCGAAGGGCCTGTTTCCACACTGTAAGTAATCTAATCTAATCACCTGACTTCTGCCTTGTAGATGTTCAAGCATTAGGAAAACAATAGGTGGGTTATTCACTGTAGTATTCCTAGCCTCCAACCTGCTCAGATATAGCTACGTCAGTTCATCTAACTCCCAGAATGTTAACTGTGGGGGCTTCAGTATTAATATTGCAATCTACTGTCAAGGAGAGATAGCTAGATACTCTCTTGTTGGAGGTAGCCATTGTCTAGCACTTGTGAGTCATGAATGTTATTTGCCACTTGTCAGCCTAAGTCAGGATACTGTCCAGGTCTTGTAACATATGAACACAGCGTACTTCAGCACTTGAGTTGTGAATGGCGCTGAACATTGTGTAATTATCACAAAACATACCCAGTTCTGACCTTATGATGGAGGGAACATCACTGATGAAGTAGCTGAAAATGATTGGCCTATGACACTAACCTGAGGAACTCCTAAAGTGATGTTCTGGAGCTGAGTTGATCAGTATCCAACAGCCATAACTATTATCCTTTGTGCTAAGTATATCTTTAACAAGTTGAAAGTTTTTCCCTAATTCCCATTGATTCCAATTTTACCTGGACTACTTGATTTCATATTTGATCAAATATTGCCTCAGTGTCAAACCAATGACAATCACCTCAATTCTGGAATTTAGCTCTTTTTGTGGATAGAATGAGGTCAGGAGCCAAGTTTCCTTTACACTACTGTTGGAGTATTGTCAGGGTCCATGGTAGTTGCAGTATGTAGAAATGGAATAGAGATTATTGTAAAACATATACAAAGGGAGCACCATGGGGACTCGACTTTTACAGCACAATAAACAATCTAAATAAGAAATCATCAATGACCAATATACTTTAAAAACCCCTGAGTGTTATTTTGGCCAAAAAGGTGAAAGCAGTAAAATAAAATGCCGGGGTAATAAGAAATGCCCCTTTGAAAGTTTAAATTTAGCTTGGGATTTTCATGATTTCAAAGTGCTATCAGGTTTTAACCAGAAACTTGACAGTTTAGTATGTAGTTGCTAACTTTTTTTTATTCAGTCATGGGATGTGGGTGTCATTGGCTAGGCCAGCATTTGCTGCCCATTCCTAACTGCCCAAAAGACAATTAAGAGTCAACCACATTGCTGTGGGTCTGTAGTCATATAGGCCAGACCCGGTATGGATGGTGGTATCCTTCCCTAAAGGACAGTAGTGAACCAAATGGATTTTTCCAACAATCAGCAATGGATTCATGGTCATCAGTAGACTTTTAATTCAAGAGTTTGCATTGAATTCACAATCTACAATTTGTCATGGCGGGATTTGAACCCAAGTTGCCAGAACATTATGTGGTTCTCTGTCAGTCAGTGGTTTCTGCACCTTCAGTCACGGTCACATTCCCACATAGTCCAGGGCTTGGCCACAGTTAGTTGGTCCACTTGGGATACTTCTGGTCAGTGGATCTCTCCCAGTTGTGTCTGAGATGTGTTTAGCTATGGGTGTGTGTTGCATGTGAAGCAACTAGGGCAATAACAAACTGTCAGAGAGTTGTGAAGACAACAATCTGGGATCTAGTCTATCGTGACTCGGGGCTGCTAGTTGAAATCGGTCAGAGGTCTAACAAGCTACATGTCTCCAATGGACATTGGGGCCAGGGTAGTACTGGCATAGAGAGGGTTCATAGATAAGATGTAGCTAACGACAGATAAACTGTGTGGTGTAGTGGTTAAAAATCACTGGGTTAGAGAATGGGCTTGCATGTGTGAAGAGTGTCAGCCATATTGAATAAGTGCCATGAGCAGCATTGTTTCGTGGTTGCTTTGTTATGGAGGTGAAAGGCAACAACATATTGCCAACACACATCTGGGTGTACGTGTACGCCTTTCAAAAATGGCATAGGTGTAAGTAGTGATGTTATGAGGTGAGTTTGGTATATAATGGTGAGAAAACTTGGTAGGCCATGAGCCAGAAATTTTTTCAACAATAGTGGTGAAATTCAGAATTAGCCAAAAAACACAAGATTCAACCCATAATGTTTACTCCTCACTATTAGGCGAGTGAGCTAGTTGATGTGCTCGTCACCAAAATGCCATGTGATTTGCTTAATGAGCACCAA
Organism: Chiloscyllium plagiosum; assembly: GCF_004010195.1. NCBI lineage: Eukaryota > Metazoa > Chordata > Chondrichthyes > Orectolobiformes > Hemiscylliidae > Chiloscyllium > Chiloscyllium plagiosum. The sequence goes on along the minus strand of NC_057715.1, from coordinate 29,445,436 downwards.
CAGACATTTTAAGAATTATGAATCAGCTGTTCAATAAGCGTCCAAGCATCTATTCTTTGTATAGGCTTTAACTGCTCTGGAAACAGCATATCCTGCATTAACCTCGTGTTTCAGTTTGAGACCACTTTACCTCTTTAGTGCCTAATGCAAGGATCACATCTCAGTCTTCCCACTCCAAGGGGCTTGTTTAGGCTTTTTTATTTTCCTGGCTTTTGTGAAAAGGTAAATTGGAGAAAAGTGGAACTCAGAATTAGATGCAATTTCAAATAAACCTGTTAGACTGTAACCTGGTGTCGTTTGATATTTGGCTTTATTTAAATGTTATTGTAAATAATTGTAAATGAAAAACTATTCCTCAGATCATGTATTCACATGCTGTGTAGAATTGAGAAGAGAGATGAAAATGTAAAATGTAATTTTGAGACAAAACTCTAAAGTATTCTAAGGATTTAATACCAGCTCCTTTTTATGTCTGATTTCTTAAAAATCAGTCTGTGTACTCAGTTTAAACGCTGCTATGTCACCAGATTTCAGCAAAGCAGAGTCAAAGCCTTGCATATATATACGCAATGAACATACATAGTATTGCAAAGTTCCAAAGTATGTGCAGCACACCAAAAGGCCATTTATGTTTACATATCTTCATAGACCATCAACAGATTCTTTGACTCCTTTCTCCCTCATAAGCTAACGTTCAAATGAATCCATATTCTTTGATTCAACCAGTCCTTCTGGTCATGAGTTCCACATTCTAACCATTCTCAGTGTAAAGAGCTATCTTCTGAATTTCCTATCGGTTTTATTAATGACTATCTTCTGTTAACCCTATTTATGCTGAGTTTTGATCTTGCCTACAAATAGAACCATTTGCTGAATGCCTACTCAGTCAAATTCATTCATAATCTTCAAAACCTCTATTAAGTCAGCTCTTTTGTTCCAGAGAAAATTTTCCAGTTTCTTCATTTGCTCCTAATATATCTAAACTCTCAATTCTGGTGTAGTCCTTGTGAAATATTTTGCTTTACAGAATGTGCTTCACCTAATGAAACATCAATAAAAGTTAAATGCACCTTCTGCTTTCCAATTCTATCCCTCTATGAATTAATCCTAATGTTAGGTCTTGATCACAATTTTTAATGATTATTGAATGTGTATCTCTTTGCTGTTCTGGTCCATTGTGTAAGTTGTCTGTAGCCTCTTACATTGTGTAAAAATGAACACTTCATATTTATCTGCGTTGAAATTAATTTGACAATTCCATATCCATTCCGCAAATCGATAATTGTTTCCTTTTATTTTCATGTAATACTTAAACTTGTATTAACTTTGTCCCTAATTTGGTGTCTTCCATAAATTTTCAACTCGGTACTTTTAATCACTCCATCCAATCCATTGATGTAAATTAAAACAACAATGATCTCAGCACCTGAGGTACAACATTTTTCTATCTTTTGCTATTCTGAGTTGCAATCCTTAACCCCTGCTCACTTTTTTTCTGTTTTGCAACTAAACTACTATACATTCTACTACCTGTCCCCTGACTCCAACAAATTATGTTTATATTTGGCTTCCTCCAACATTTTGACATAACTACTGCTGGTCTTTTTTTAAAAAAATTAGCAGCTAAAGTTATGCAAAGCTTTACACTAAATAAAAATAGGCAATAGGTGTCAGTACTCTTTTGGTACTAAGTGACCTCATTAGGAAAGCTTTCCTTGACAATGGTTTATCCCCTACAGCCAATTCTGTACTTCATTGTAATTAAATCCCAGTGTTCACCAGGGGCTCTAACCAGTTCACATCTCCCAGTATCACTATCCAGGTACCGCTGCAGCTAATTCTGACTGTACGTCTACATCATTATCTCCTGGTGAACTCTGACATGTACTGCTTTGGAGGCCCACATGAAAGTGCTTCCTCTTCACTCTGGCGCTGGGAGTCTGGGGGATTGTGAAGCACAGCAAATCACACAGGACTCACAATCAGCATCATCTCCTTTGAAGCCTCTTTCAGCTGGGAGGACATGAATGATTCATATTTCTTTCAGCACACAGCAGAGAGAGAGAGGGAGAGAAAAAAGAGCAAAGCATGTGTATATTATTGGCTATTGCGTATCCCATATGCTTCTGCATTAAGAAAATTACGCACAACTGTTTTTTTGCCATTGAGTCGATGCTCATAAATAAAACCGTTTTTGTTAATGTTGAATCAGTAAGTTCGTTTAAATCTAATATTCCATATACATAAATTTATGTCCAAAATTTGCTTTATTCAGCATTATTCAATCAGTTTTAAATTTATGTGAAAAATCTAGGGAAAAATACATTTGATAAATCTTTAATTATTATTTTCTTGAATTGACAAACTTCAAAAAATGTTGAGTAATTACAGCTTTTAAGAACTCCCTGTTTTGTAAGGAACCACACTTCCCTTAAATTGAAAGAGAGATTATATTACAACTAAACTTCACGTTATTAAGCAGATAAAATGAAACTGTTGTGATAATATTAAGGATGCAATTAATTTGGAAAACAATAGTACACTCTATATATTCTCAATAGTGTTTTTTTCACATAAACCATTTTCAAATTGCAGAAGGAAATTCTGACAGCTCCTACAAATATCTCAGATGTCTTTTGTCACTCAGTGCATACTCTCAGTTATGCATTTTCTTGCTCTCTAAGGCAAGCAGGATCAAAATCTTAGACATTTGTAAATGTGTTTTCAGCTGAGATCAAAATGCAGTCTTGGGAATTGCTGTAGGAAAAAGAATAGCAAACGGAAACCTCAGACATTTATTTAAACAACATAGTCTATGACTTGATATCTTTGTCCTGAAGCTGACTTGTCCTGAACAGCTACATGTTCTGATTTTTACATTAAAAAGTGACCATAGACCCAGGCTGAGCTCTAAACATCTGAATGTATTTATCTAAAATTCAATTTAGCATCCATAAAAATATCCCTACAGCACAATACTAACTTAGCGGGTTGAATTCCAAGACATTTCAGGTATTTGCAAGATCATGGAGCTACTTGATGAAATTAACTTAAGACTTGAAATTATGTCAGAAGTATGTGATCACTGTAGGAAGAGAAGCATCTTACTTGATGTTAATTTTTAATGTTATAGAAAACAAGCAGCTTCCTAGTGGATGATGTTTGATGTTATACCAAATTTCACCAACCTCTTTAATGGTCACCATAAATATGTTCTCTGATAAAACAGATAAGGAACAAACTTCTAACTTGAGATAGATCATTATCAAATACAGCTCTTCGAAAGCAAAGCTAATCAGTCATATCCTTTTGGAATTGACAATCTGACTAGATATACATTCACCACTCTATTGATAAGGAAGAAGATTTGATCTTACAGATGATGGTACCTGTTACCCCTGACAGATTTTTAAAAATTATGAGGAATGAGCATTGTCCTATGACTACTTGAATAGAAATATCCGATATGGGAAGAAAAATCAGGCCCAGGTGAGACAATGACAGATATAAGAGATGGTACTGGGCAGATTATAATCCTCTGGGCAATTATTGGGGTAAGAAGACAAGGCATAGACCAGTAGCATACAGCAGAGTCATTAGCCTCTAGTTCACTTTTCACAAATGTATCAATGCATTTTTTATGAAACCATTGTGCGCTGTCTTCATTCTCATTTGCATTGCCTATTAACAATGACAGTAGAAGTTCACTGTGACCCTGATGTTCAGTCTAATAGGTAACACCAAAGGTTGAGATAGTAATTCCACAAAGAAATCTGATATAGCAGGACAAGATACATTTCAAACCAGGTGTTGGTTAATCTGCTACTCATTTTGGTTGCTTTATCAGAACTGTATTGCATTTTCAATTATACTTCGCACTAGTAACTCATCTGAGAGAGGAAGATGTAAAGTAATAAAACAAGATGAAGTAAGTAGCAATGTTGCACACAGTCTACACAAAATAAAACTTTAAAAGGAAGCAATATTTTAAGGTGAATAGCTGCATAAGATATCATAGAATCCCTACAGTGTGGAAGCAGGCCACTTGGTCCAGTAAGTCCACTCTGACCCTCTGAAGGGCATCCCACCTAGGCCCACCTTTCTACCCCATAACCCTGCATTTCCATGGCTAATCACACAACTTGCACATCCCTAAACACTATGGGCAATTTAGCATGGCCAATCCACCTAATCTGCACATCTTTGGACTGTGGGAGGAAACTGGAGGAAACCCATGCAGACACAGGAGAATGTGCAAACTGCACAGAGACAATTGCCCAAGGATTGAATCAAACCCGGGTCCCTGGTACTGTGAGGCAGCAGTGCTAATCACTGAGCCACCATGCCACTTACCTCATGTGGACATTTTCTTCCCTCATTGGATATTCCTATTTGGGTAGTCATAGGGCAATGCTAATTTCTCATCAGTTTTAGTGCAAAGGTAATAAGTAGATTTACATTGGACTACAGATTTCAAATCATTCAGTGTTCCAGCATAGAAGGAAGGCCATTTGGCCTATCAAGTCTGTTCAAGTTTAATATAGTGTCCACCTAAAATGCACGTGAATTAATAGGTAGGTAGGTAGAAAATTGTCAATTGCCTGTATGCCCAAGATGACTTTCCTGCCAATATGTGTCTTATAACATAAAAGGTATGACAAAGTGTACAGATAAATTGTAGTTGGGATGCTCAGGCACAGTCTGCATTTTTTTAACCAAGTTTAATGACAATTTGGTCTCAATCAATGTGACTGATAGTGAATTATTTCTATGATTTACTTGGTTTATATACAAGTTCATTGTGCAAATTACATCTTACAGGTACTGTGATGTGACATCTATGTACCTTTAAAGAGATGTATCTTAAAACTACTGACAATTGTTACTTATGATGTGATGTGTTGTGCCAGGACGTGTAGTCAGTCCTCAAGCAGCAGTAGTGGAGGTCAGTCATGTCTCCCACAGTCTCCTGGTGAACACTATTTATGCATAGATTTGCCTTCAAATAAAGTACCACATTATTGCTTCACCACTCCTTGTATATGATTGGTAGTTTTCTGATGAAGAAGTAGAATGTAACAACACTTATCTTTGTACTCTATATAGATTTGAAATTCCACTATTAATTATAGTATTCCATGGGCAAATATATATGCACTATTATTGTCTATGGGGAATAATATTACTCCCTGACTGGATACCTATCATAACAGTGGGTAGAACCTGTTATATCCAGCTAAATGCGCATTTCTCCTGGTAACTGTGGTTTGCAAGGTGTACAATTGTGCTGAAGTTGTCAAAGTAAATATTTGCCAAACTATTTCATAGAAACCATTATGTTTTCTGAAGGACAAATATCCATTGGATCATTCTATTAAAGCCTCATCTATCATGAAATGTTGCAAACAAAATGCACCTCTGGAAATTAATACAGAGTTTATTTCTGCATGTCACAGTGGAAGGTTAGAATTTGTCTGTACACGATATAGTGAACTGCAGGCCTGTATGTTAATGAGCAGACTGCTCCTTCTTCCATCCAGGTAGCCAGAGGGATTTTGCAAGGTTGTCCCACAACCTAAATCTTCTTCCTGCTGAGATGGAACTGCTGGTGATGCCAATTACCTCTGTCATCTAAAGGGAAAATAGTTGGGACAGCCATCATAAATTTGCAATGTTTGCTGACAATGTTGCACCTTTAATAAACAAACCTGAAGGAACCATTTCCTCATCTAATGCAGATCGACACCTCCAGCAAACTTTCAGGTTACACAATAAATTGGGACAAGACAGAGACACTTTCCCAATATACAAGCTGTCACCGGAGCCAACAGCCTCAATTCCTATTTAATTGGCTTAGCAAGGAGAGCAAATTACTGGGTATAGGTGGTTTTGAAGGAAGTTAGCAGAGGCCAATTTGGTCTTCCTTTTGGGAGACTCTGTCACTGAGTCTTCTTTGACCTACCAGGGGCCACACTTGTGTGGCATAGGAAAGAATCCCTACCCAATCCAATTCCATTTTTTCACTGAATAGATTCTGTGTCTGAACCAAAGAGAGATGATGAATGAAAATACAAGATGAAGTAGGTTAGAATCTGGTCTCTCAGCTGAGGATACAAGACTCTGGTGCTATAGTTCTTGGGGTGCACGAACCTTTTGTTTTTGATTTTTTTTGATAAAACTGACAGAATAAAGTAGTCAGGATGGAATAGTGTAGGTTCGATTGTACCTGTACTGGTTTGACATTCTAGTGTACCTTCAAACTGCATTTCAGCTTTGCTGTCAATGTTCACATCACTTTGACAAGTTCCTGGATTAGAGTGGATTAGAAATAAGTGAGAATTGCGGTGAGCACCTAGTAAGTCGAAGAACATAAGGAAAGAAGACAATTCCATATGTTTTCATTCACACCCAATGACTCTTTTTATCATTCAGATATATTTGATAATACAGGAATTAGATTTCAACATGCATCAGGTGATAACTTAGTTATAACTCTTCATTCGACCTTCTGAGAAAGTGGTCATGTTTTTAGTATTCTGGCCTGAAGTTTGTTCTAATAATCCATTTAAAATACAGGTAAATACATTCACAAATGTTAACCGATAATTAAGCATTCAAGCATATATTTGTTTTCCTTCAGAGAATTAAAATATCAATGGCAAATAAAGTCTTAAAAATTGCATCTCATTTGCAAATTTGATATGGCCTAAAGAGCAAAGTTTATTTTGTACTCTTATTGCAATAATCCATGATGTTTAATTTTCTGAATGAATCGTTCTGATTGTTTTTGTTAAGAATAAGTAATAATGAAGATCAAGACAGTAAACTTAAATCTGTCCACGAAGTACCAAATATTTTAGTCCTGGAGTGAATATTAGAATGATTGCTCCTTAAAATAAAATCAATAACCCTAAATTTCCTACATTGAGCTTAAGCAGAAATTGCATAGTTATTTCTATCAATTTCCTTGGAAAGTGAATATTTCCATATTGTAACCTGATCAGGATGGAGCTTAAGACGTTTGTAACGGCCTGCAGTGAAATTGTATATGCGTTCAACCTTTCAGAATTAACTTGCTTTCCACTCATTGTGTTTTGATCAGAAGTCTTATGCTCCATCTATACGGAAATACATTACTCTCTCAATATTTTGATAATTTTGTTTCAGAAGGAATTGTTTTGTTCATTTATACTTTTTGATTTATTATTAAGTTTCTGATAAAACTTCTTTTCTGTCACCTGGACATTTAGAGATGGTTTAGAATGAAAAATAATAGAAATTCACAACAAATGGATAAAGAGAAGACACATTCGATTTTGATAAGACTTGATCATAAATTGATATAAGACACTATGGGATTTTTTTTTAATAAAAGCTAACCAAAATATTGAATGAATGGAAGAACAATAGGTCAAGGCCAGAAGTACAGCTATTTCATTTGCTATTACAAAAAGGCAAATCTCATAACCTGTTTGAATTAGCCTGGGAGGAAATAAAAAGTATTGACTCATATACAATAGTTATAAAACTTTAAGGGAGCCAAAAAACTAAATGAAATACTTTCACAATAATACATTGAAGAATGTCACAGGGAGGTAAATGAGAAATTTGACCTATGAAATTTCTGGGCCATGGGGCAACATGATGAACAAGAGGGACCTACAGTACGCTGCTGGAAGGTTGCACTGAGTTTAATTAGATATGATTAGGAAACCCCAGACAGAAAATGAACCTAGGTGAGATTATGAACCAGAGAAAGGTTGAGATCATGATTTAGTGATGATAGCTCACATGGATAGTGCATTGGTCAATTGTTCTATGTTTAATCATGATCCTGTCTATTGTTGATGCTCACTGCACACCCAGGCATAACCAATTAAGCACACTCAGCAAAAAAACAAACAACAACTGCAGAAAGAGCCAGAAGTTAGAGCTGCAGCATAGGAGAAAACATTCATGCTGTGAGTGAAATTTGTCATTCACAGAGAGCCATGCAAAGATGTCATTATTTTCTGAGATATGGTAAATATATAACAGGAAATATTCCTACTCCTGAGTCAATAGGTTTTAATATAATGCCACTCCAGAATGTGACCCCATAATTCAAAGGAGTGATCCAATACAATGGCAACGAAAACGGATATTTCTACAGGTAACATATTAAACCAAAGTTCTGAATTTCTGATGGAGGATATTAAAGTCAGTAACCAAAAGAGTTATGAAGAGTTTATCTGGTATTAAGGTTACTATTCCTCTGTCAAACAACGCCACTCAAAGTTCTTTTTTTGAACTCTGTGTAAAATATTACTTGTGTTTCATCTACATACAACAGGCACTGCTCTTCACAGTAAGTCAATTATATGTGAAACTCTTTGCTATGGTTTGAAGGTCATGATATGGTGCTACATTACCTGGCCTCATTACAGCCTTGATTCAAACATGGAGAAAAGGGCTGAATTCCAGAGGTGAGGTAAGAGTTAGAGCCCTTGTCATCAAGGGTCATTCGGCTGAGTGTGGCATCAAGGAGCCCTAGCAAAACTGGAATAAATGGATATCGGGGGTAAACTCTCCAGTGACACATAGGAAGATGGTTGTGGTTGTTGGAGGTCAGACATCTCAGCTCCAGGACATCCCTGCATGAGTTCCTCAGGGTAGCATCCCCCGCCTAACCATCTTCAGCTGCTTCATTAATGACCTTCCCTCCATCATAAGGTCAGAGGTGAGGATGTTCACCAATGGTTGCACAATGTTCAGCACCATTCGTGACTTGTCAAACATCGAAGCAGTCCGTGTCCAAATGCAACAAGACCTGGACATTACCTAAGCTTGGGCTGACAAGTGGCAAGTAACATTTGTGCCACATAAATGCCAAGCTATGACCATAACCAACAAGAGGCAATCTAACCAATTCCCCTTGACATTCAATGGTGTTGCCATCACTGAGCACCCCACCCCCCCCCCCCCCGCCCCAATATAAACATCCTGGGAGTTACTGTTGATCAGAAACTCAATTGGACTTAAAACATAAACGCAGTGACTACAAGAGCTGATCAGAGGCTAGGAATAGTACAGCGAGTAAATCACCTCCTGACTCCCAAAAGTCTGTTCACCATCTACAGGCACAAATCAGGAATGTGCTGGAATACTCTCCATTTGCTTGGATGAGTGCAGCCCCAACAACATTCAAGAAACTTGACACCGTCCAGGACAAAGCAGCCTGCTTGATTGTCTCTGCATTCACAAGCATCCTTTTCCTCCACCACTGACTCTCAGTAGCAGCATTGTGTACTGTCCACAAGTTGCACTGCAGAAATTTGCCAAAGGTCTTAAGACATAACCTTCCAAATCCATGATCATGTCCATTGAGAAGGACAAGGGGAGCAGATACATGGGAACACCACTACCTTCAAGTTCCCCTTCAAGCCACTCACCGTCCTGACTTGGAAATGTATTGCCATTTATTCACTGTCACTGGGTCAAAATCCTGGAATTCACATCTTAATGACATTGTGGATCAACCCACAGAAGGTGGGCTGCAGCAGTTCAAGAAGGCAGTTCAACACCACCTTCTCAAGGGCAACTAAGGACAGGCAATAAATGCTGGCCAGCCAGCAACACCCATATGCCATAAAATTAATTAAAAAAACATAAATGCAGCTATTTGTTTTTGTGGAGGAAGCTGATGTTAAATAAACATTTTTTTGGAGATTAGACTTAATAGAGGAAATGTGAGCAATCTCATAGGATTAGATGGTACACTGATTTTACAGATGACTCAGTATTACTCATTGACATCCATGTCCAATAAAACCTGGCAGAGTGTCAAACCAACACTGTATCCAATTCCACCAGTTTACCAACTCACAGGATTGTTTAAAATTTTCCCATTGGTGCTACACAAAAATGTTGTGTAACATGGAAAGACTTTGTGGACTTGAGAACATTATGTGTGAAATAATAGATTAACATATGATTGATATATATTTTTCTATGAGAATGTGAGGGCTGCAGATGCTGGAGATCAGAGCTGAAAATGTGTTGCTGGAAAAGCGCAGCAGGTCAGGCAGCATCCAAGGAGCAGGAGAATTGACGTTTCGGGCATGAGCCCTTCTTCAGGAATCTTCAGGATTCCTGAAGAAGGGCTCATGCCCGAAACGTCGATTCTCCTGCTCCTTGGATGCTGCCTGACCTGCTGCGCTTTTCCAGCAACACATTTTCAGCATATATTTTTCTATGCAAGCAATGGACTAGGCCAGCATAGTTGTGTGGAAGGGGTGATGGGGTGTCAGCAGATGCTGACTGAAAAATATTTTGCAGAAAACAGAGAGTATCTGGAAATAGAAACATGTGGGTATTCAACTATTTTTTAGATCATCAATGGAGATACATGATGTGAATTGGAAGGTGTAAAATGAAAGGTAAGGACAAGAGGAAACATGTCACTGTTTAGGAAGTAGGGACAAGCTGCTGAATTCTGTCAGCCCCAACCATGTCTTGCTGACTCCTCCTCCTCAACATCCCCACCCCTCCACCCAATATCATGTCCCTTCTCCCCTAACAACTTGATTATGTGGCAAGGTCCTATGATGGCAGCTTGCTAACTTGTTACTTGGCCACCACTGAGACCGTACTAAAATAAGATCAGCAGTGGTCACTGCTGAAACTGCAGCACAGGAAAGAGGGTGCCTCAAAACTCAGATGCCCTTGAAGGCATGAAAGTGCTCTTGAAGCATCCAGAGCCAGGAGGTCAAGCCAAGGAAATCAGGAGCAGCATAAGTTATTGCAGTGGTAAGGAGTTTCTTTCAGGATAGAAGCCGTTGCATCCATGACGCATGAAACACCCATCAATAATTCTGTGAACACTCCATCCCACAGAGTTTTGCCAGTCAGTGACAGACCCTCCTGATACAAATAAGTTCTCCCACCTAGGAGGTGTTCTTAGCTGGACCCTGAAGTAGCTTACTTGGCCAGCAAATGTGTTGTTGGCAATGTGCCATGGTGGTGAAAAAACACAGCCTTCTTATTTGACACCTTCATCCTGCATTTCCCCCATTTTATTGCCAGCTCTCACGCCCAAGCATGTATCAAAGACTCAAGAAGATTCAAAGCTATGACTGCTTTTGTTGATTATTTTTCTTTGGGAAATTCCCCACAGATGTAAGGCAGAAAATATTTTTGATTTGGAGATGCCGGTGTTGGTCTGGGGTGTACAAAGTTAAAAATCATACAACACCAGGTTATAGTCCAACAGGTTTAATTGGAAGCACACTAGCTTTCGGAGCGACGCTCCTTCACCTGATGAAGGAGCGTCACTCCGAAAGCTAGTGTGCTTCCAATTAAACCTGTTGGACTATAACCTGGTGTTGTGTGATTTTTAACTAAGAAAATATTTTGGTAGGGATAATGTAGGAAGAGGAATTGTTATGAAGATCAAGCAAACTGAAAGCAAGAAATTAAGCCTTTGCGGGAAAAGGTTGAGAACAAACATTTGGACACAATTGTGAAAATCATTGATCTTTGCATAATGATTCAATGTTTAGCTTATTTCCACAGATGAACCCTTTAACTCAACTGATTTCCCTCTTGTAATTGGGAAACCACTAGACAAAATTACAGGTTAATATATTTTTTTAAATTAACAACTAGTGTTTTGAGATTGTGGGAATTTTTGTATCAATTATTAACACAATGGAATGAAGTGAGTTGGAAACTGAATATTATATGGGGTGAAATTGGTTGCACAAAATGGAAAATAGTGAACTGCAGACTGTTTTACATTCTGCCCAATTTTTCCATTCGCCCATGTTGTGCTGTTGCTGAAAAACAATCTTCCTTTCAGTGTTTCTATAAATTTTAATTTAACTGCTACAGTATTGTGCAAGTGAAGTAACTCCAATTATTTTTTTCAACAAAAGGAGGTAAAATGATTTCCTTGAGCCCTTTGGAAGGAACATATCACAGAGTGGAGAGCACTACTGCATTCCCAAGGTACGCAACAAACTGTCAGATCTAGATAACCAAAGCAATTCTGCTCAAAGGATTAAAGGGAAGAGCCTCAATTAGGTTCACTATGATTTCTTCAGGACTTGATTCTAATCCTTTTAATTCAGGATTACTGCCAGTAAGTAGCTTCGAACTCCCCCCTCCCCCACCCCCCGCCCCCTTTACAATTTGATTCTCAAGAGTTATTGTTTTTGAATCCAATGCTAAGACTTGAATATATTTCCTTCATTTAGGAAGTCTATATCCTTGATTTTATAGGATAGATCCATGAGGGAAAAATGATCCTCTTTTATATTTTTGCAGAAAGTTCAGGTTATTGTTGCTCACTGCAATAAAAGGGATGGCGGGCTTCAGCTGCTATCCTGTTTGCCTTGGTGCATTAAAAATTAGCTTGTACTGTTTGAACATTGCATGTGCAAAGAGAGTAGATAGATTATTTGGCAAAAGCTGGACACGGCAAAAATTTATATTTGATTCATGATGGATTTCAAGTGCTGCCTAAGCTGGACAGCAAGAAAAGGTTCCATTATTTTAAATGCTTTTTGACATAACCTGTGCTTTTTTTTTAACTAATTTAATAGAGCAGAACACATTGCAGAGTATATCTTTGATAAGAAATGTGAAGTATACCCACAATTCCCCATGATGAAAACTCCCTCAGAGACTGATTAGATCTTGTCTGTCATAAAACAGAGGGATAATCACATTGGTTCAACTTGTTCGTGTTTTGCAGTTTTACTACGAAAGAGCAGGTCATCTTCAGATGTATAATTGGCACTAGGTTTCTAGAAAACTATATCAATGGATACTTAGACAGATTTAATTTATCACTTTCGTTGTTGTATTGTCAAATTAAATTTAGTAAATCTACTTGAGCAATATTAATACTGAACAATCTGTCAACTCAGGAGATATAATTAGTGTTGAATATGCCAAATATATTCGAGTTGCTATGTATATCTTCATTACAGGAACAGTTCTTACTGCAACACCAAACAAACACAAAAAATCAATAAATCCTGCATGATGCTTCCCACTTAGCAAGGACTCGGAGTAGAACTTTAAATGAATATGTGCACTTAATTTTTTGAAAATGCAAAATAAATTTCTATTTAGCATAGCTCTGCACTAATTCATTAACAATTCATAAATTTGTCTTTTCTCAGTGGGGCTATGTCATTAGATCTAGTCGTGATGGCATTATGTAAGTTGACATCCACACACCTCAAGAACAAAAATAACGGATTTCATGATGTAAGGCAAACAGTTCTGTTTGCATTATTTTCCAAATACAGCTGTAACTGTAATTAGAAGGAAAGAAAATTTAAAGGAATGAAGAAAAATAGGTTCTGGATTATCTTAATAGGTCAATTGCAAATAATGTGTAAAAAGAGTCACTGAGTTGAACCAATTTCACTCCTTTTCATTTTGTGTTACTTTGCAGAATAATATCTGTTTAAAAACTGGCAAATATTGAGCTGACCAATTCCACCAGTGCACCTGAATAGAATTCAATGTAGAAATGTATTATATTACTCCCATTACCAATATGGACAGACTTCTGATCCCTACTAATATGTTCGGCAGAACTGCACAAAGACAAAGCACATTTCATTCAGTCTGCCAACTGGCACTAGTTTTTCAATGCTTGATATGTGGTTGGGATCCCTATGGATCATTGATGGTGGTCAACTAGTCAGTAGCAGAAAGGTAGTCCTATTACTTTGTTCAAAATTTTGTTGAAAGAAATGTCCGCAAATGTTGGAAAAATATGTTATATTCAAGCTAGAGACTGTAAGCCAGGAATACATCAAAAGAGAGAAATGTACACAGACAACTTGTTTCAGTGGAGATGCGACACGTGTCAATGTCTCTGTTAATGCAGATTGTTGACAGTGTCATATGTACAACCTGGTTGTCAGAATGAACTGTCCCAAGTATTCACATTAGCTTAATGTCAACCAGTGGAAGTGGAACAAGCAAATTGGCTGTAATAATTTTGATATTAAGAATCTAAGCAGAAAGAATTTCAAACGTAAAGTGACCTGAACGAGACAAATCTTTCCTAATTATGATTTTTCCAGTTAGCATGATCCATTAACCAATTCTACAACAGAAATATATCAGTATTTTTATTCACCAAGACAAAAAATTGCAAGTGCAAAAGAGAGAAAATACTACTTTGTACTAAGACTTTGTATAGGGTATGAATAGGTCAGGAAATAGTTAAGCTTTGAGTTTTGTGAAACAAGAGGTTCAGCTGAATATGACTGAGATCAGATAAGAACTTACAATTAACAATGGGGTTCTGGAGGCAAGGGTAATGGGTTAACAATGTGGAAAAGCATTCATTATGTAGAGCCATGTAACAATATTAGAAGCATTCAGTATGTAAGGTCAGTTTAACATAATGAAAAGTATTCATTATGTAAAGTCAATTAAAGTTAAGATCATTCATTGTGTAACAGCAGATGGCTTAATCTTTACTGTTGATGCTCGCTGATTGTAACGGTCACTCGATCAATAAGTATGTTGCTTTATCTGGATGCTCTCCCTGTAAAATGACTGTATAATTAATTAACTAGATCTAATGACCATGAACTCATGTCACCGTGCACATGAGCAGTCATTCTCTCTCCCTCCAGGGCCCGGAATAAAGATGAAGGAGATAAAGCCACACTGTTCCTCTGAGTGTTTTGATTCAACGGGTGGGGGTGGTGGGAAACGACAATATTGGCATCGTCGGCAGGAGCCAAAAGGATTGTTACGATCGGACGGTGTCAGTGGTCACCTGGAACATCGCAGTCTCAAGACAGGTAGGCCCACAAGGTAAGATTTTAAGCCTTGGTCCCTCTTGATATTCCTTTGTACTAGAGACAGTCCCATCGCTCAATTGCTTTCTACTCTACAGACTCCTCGAATGGTAATTAGTTCAGTTGAGGGACACAGTTTCACAAGTGCGCTGACAAACAGAGGTTTCAGCCTGCTGCGTGGTATTGGGGTATCGGGGTCAATTGAGGTTTGAGTCCTCTGTGCAGTATTGGGGTTTGAGTCCCCTGGATGGGTTAATTTAAGATTCAATTCCTCTATCCGGTACTGAAGTTAGAGTTCCCGACGTGGTGACAAACAGGGGTTCGACTCCTCTGTGTTTGGTTCATATTTGAGTTCTTTGTGTTTAAGTGAGATTCGGGTCCTCTGTGCTGAAGTGGGATTTGGGTCCTCTTTGTTTAAGTGGGATTTGTGTCCTCTGTGTTTGATTGGGATTCGAGTCCTCTGTGTTTGTTTGGGATTCGAGCCCCCGTGAGGAGTAAAGTGAGAAAGGGGTTAAAGACCCCAAGTGGTGAAATTTGACGCTCTGAGAGTCTTTGTTCTGGGGGAAGAGAGTGGCTTGGATTGCAGTTCCATGTGGTCCGCTGTGAGGGCTTTCTCTTTTTAAAAGTGTAATTTCAATGAGAGGATGCAACAAAACTGAGAAAGCGCTGAAATTAAGGTTGTACTAATACATGGGTTGAAAAAGGAAAGTTTCAATGTAAGTTGTGCCATGCTGAGAGTGTTTGATGTTTAAAATTTTGATTTGTTAAAATCCTGGTTCAGAAAATCCTTTTAAGTAACTGCTTTGCCTTGTTTGAATCAGTAACTCAATTCAATATGTTTTGTGGCTAGGTAATGGGGCAGATTTTGTTTTCACATTGAAATTGTACAACATCATGTCCTTTTTAAAAGTATCAAACTTGAAACCTAAAAACAAATTGAATGAGTGTCTTGAGTCCCTGATTTGTTAGAAATTCTACAATGTCAGTTTTTAAAAAAAATTAGGTCAGTGGTCATGCTTTAGCCAGATGAGAGTATTGCATTAAATATCTCTGCTGCTGTATTCTTAATGCAAAGTGTTCAGAAAAAGAAGAGTGAGTTTGATATCTTGTTAAGATTTTAGAGAATATTAGAACTTGAGGCTGAGCTATTTAAATTATGTTAATTGTTGTTAAGACTTTATTGGCCCCCTTCATACTGTAAATTCAAACAATGTTGATCTCTACCAAAGTTGCCACTGTAACTCCAACTGTTTTATTTGAGAAGTTTCATTTGGAAAACATATTTTTAAATATTCAGCATTTGTTTCCTACAAATATTTGAGATTTAAATCTGAACTGAAACTGCCTCTTCAGCAGCTAAAGCACAGGAAATATGGTGGCATGGTGGCTCAGTGGCTAGCACTGCTGCCTCACAGCACCAGGGATCCGGGTTCAAGTCCCACCTCGGGTGACTGTGTGGAGTTTGCACATTCTCCCCATGTCTGCGTGGGTTTCCTCTGGGTGCTCGGGTTTCCTCCCACAATCCAAAGATGAATTAGGTGAATTAGCCATGTTAAATTGTCCATGGTGTTAGGTGCATTAGTCAGGGGTAAATATAGGGTAAGGTAATGGGTCTGGGTGGGTTACTCTTCGGAGAGTCGGTGTGGACTTGTTGGGCCAAAGGGCCTGTTTCCGCACTGTAGAGAATCTGATCTATTTTGTTATTTTCTTGCTGTTGTAGATTTTGGAAATATTTTTCCTGGTAGCTTTCACATTAGTCAAATACCAACTTGTTAAAGGAAAATAATTTTTGAATAACCTGAATGAGTTACCCGAAGGTTTGATTTTAGGGCCATTGATTGTTGTTTATAATTGACTGAATTGTTTAGGCAGTACAATTTAGAAGTTTACAGATTGTACAAAACTTGACAATGTCATGAATTGTGAACAGAGTAACAGACTTCAAGAATTCAAAGGATGTTGAAATAGGCAGTGCAGTTAAGTGTGTGATTGTCTTCATATTGATAACAACCTTGGCAATGAGGGAATGAGAAAGGAAATGTAAAGATACTTCCAGTAGCTAACACCTTCTCTAACACCTTCGGACCACCAGCTGCCCCTCCACACCCTTTTCCAACAGATTCAATCAACTCCCCAGTAATGAGCACAAAAAGTGAGAAGCTAGCAACAGTGAAGTGGAGGTCTGTAGTCTTTTTGTAAGTGGACTTCCTATGGACATTAAACCATGTGAGATTTACCTTGTCTTTCGATCATTTAAGTGATATTATGGTTCACTGATAAAGCTAACAACACCAGTTGGCTTTGTTACGTTTAGAAGCAGAGAGGGAGCAGAAGCAGCAAAGAATGTTGCATTCACCTAGCCTGCAGTTACAGCTGCTGCACTGCAGACTTGGATGTGCTGGTATCCTTCATCTGAAGCATCTCCGGAAGGATGGAAGTCTCGTCACTTTTGTGAAGCATTTCGCTGCCCTTATCCAAGAAATTTTGTTTTCAGGTTGGACTTTACTGAAGGAGATTTTAGATAATGGGCTCATTTCCACTTGACTTGGAGGGGATGGAATGGTCACGAAGGACTGAGAATTTAAGAACTTTACTGGTGAATTGTTTTTTCCATATTCGAGGATTCTTCAAATTCTATTTACTGTAACAGACTGGTAATTTTTGTTATTCTAATCATTGTATGCTGTGTATCAATAACTTGCTTAAATACTGGTTGTCAGAGTCTTATGAAAGCTGGTAATGGCATTGGTTATCATGAAATGATAAAAGGAGGGAATGAGAATGTGTATAGCATATGAGTAGATCGGGAAATAGTTAAGCTTTGAGTTTTGTGAAACAAGAGGTTCAGCTGAGCATGACTGAGATCAGATTAGCTTGCAATTAACAATGAAGTGCTGGAGGCAAGGGTAATGGGTTAACAAGGTGGAAAAGCATTCATTATGTACAGCCATTTAACAATATTGGAAGAATTAAGTATGTAATGTCTGTTTAACAAGGTGAAAAATATTCATTATGTGAAGCCAGTTAAGATTAAGAACATTAAGTGTGTAACAGCAGATGGCTTTAATCTTCACTATTGATGCTTGCTGATTATAATGGGCCCCCAATCAATATGTATGTTGCCTTATCTAGATGCTCCTCCCTGTAAAATGATTATATAATTCATTAAGAAACTACTGTTTCAGAAAAGACTGTGAACTCATGTCTCTCTGCACATGAGTGATCATCCTTTTTCCCTGCAGGGCCTGGAATAAAGATGAAGGAGGTAAAGCCATACTGTGTCTCTGAGCATTTTCCTTCAACTGAGGGGGGGAAAACAGGATGAAGGTACAATACATTTGCTGTCTTGGGCAATGCTTCATTTCATGAAAAGTTGACAGATAGAAATGCAAACAATTGAAGTTTTAATAAAGGGCATTGAATTTCTTTTTGTTTCTAAATTTTAGGACAATGTATTAGCATTGACTAATACATCAGCCCCGCCAGCTAGATAACCATGTACTGCACACCGACGAGGTTATTAGGAGTTGAAAGGCTAGTGAGGAATATCTTGCTCTAACACAAGCCTTGGCACTGGTAACCTGGGTCACTAGAAACTGCCAACCAATCAGAGGCTAGCAGCTCTGGGTCCTAAACTCTGCTATTTGAGGCCTACTCCTCAGGGGATCCACTGGCATGAAGCTAAATTCTGAGGAAGGGTCACCAGACCTGAAACGTTAACTCTGATTTCTCTTCACAGATGCTGCCAGACCTGTTGAGCTTTTCCAGCAATTTCTGGTTTTGTTTCTGATTTACAGCATCCACAGTTCTTTCAGTTTTTATTAAGGTAAATTAATGTTTCATCTTCTCACAAGCGGTTCTGAGGAGAGGGAACAGAGATGTTAGTCTTGTCTCTGTTAACACCAGATTGGGGCAATTAGAGGCCCTCCACCTTAACACAGCAGGCAGCCACCTGTCATTGCCCAGTCAGGAAACTAGCCAATTTTCTTGCCTGCCAGGGAACAGGTGAAAAGGGAAATAGGAAGTTGAGGCCCTGAAGTGGTCATTAATTGACCACTTAAGGAGCTTAATTGCTGATGATTTTGAAAGCCATACATTAACCTTCTCACTCAGTGCTTAATTGCTGAAGTAGTGAGAAGAGGGCCAGTCTTCCTCCAGGTTCAATTCATCCCCTTATTTTCCTTTCTCCCCTACCTCTGTGAAGGAGAAATTGTGCGCAAAGATTCCATCTTGATACTTAGTTTTCCTTTTGGTCATTAAAATATTATCAAATAAAATCAGTGAATTCCATTTGTACCTAAGAATTGTGCTTGATTCTGCAGGGACCTCAATTATCATAGAGTCATAGAGATGTACAGCACGGAAACAGGCCCTTCAGTTCAGCCTGGAGAAAGTGAGGTCTGCAGATGCTGGAGATCAGAGCTGAAAATGTGTTGCTGGAAAAGCGCAGCAGGTCAGGCAGCATCCAGGGAACAGGAGAATCGACGTTTCGGGCATAAGCCCTTCTGTCTATGCCGACCAGATAACCCAACCCAAATCTAGTCCCACCTATCAGCACCCGGCCCATATCCCTCCAAACCCTTCCTAATCATATACCCATCCACATGCGTTATGAATGTGCAAAGTGAAAAATCACACAAACCAGGTTATAGTCCAACAAGTTTATTTGGAAGCACTAGCTCTCGGAGCACTGCTCCTTCAGGTGGTTGATGAAGAAGCAGCGCTCCAAAAGCTAGTGCTTCCAAATAGATCTGTTGGACTATAACCTGCTGTTGTGTGATTTTTAACTTTGTACACCCCAGTTCAACATCTCTGAATTATGACTTATAAATGATATAATTGTACCAACCTTCACCACTTCCTCTGGCAGCTCATTCCATACACGCACCATTCACTGCATGAAATAGTTACCCCGTGGGTCCCTTTTGAATCGTTCTCCTCTCACCCTAAGCTTATGTCCTCTCATTCTGGACTGCCTCACCCCAGGGAAAAGACCTTGTCTGTTTTCACTATCTATGGCCCTTAAGATTTAATAAACCTTCTCCACTTCTCTAGGCATGTTCTCTGGTTTGCAGGAGGAACACTTATCAAGGTCTTTGACTTATTTCTTAAAAGTCACAGCTTAGAGCAACTGACAAGAGAAACTGGCTATCTTCAGGTTTGAGACACCTTTTTACTCCAAAGCGAAAGCAACTCCTCTTTCAAGGTCTGGTAATTTCTGACCTGAACAAGCTGTTCAGCTACCCGGTAGTCAACCGTATAATTATTGGCATGCAGGAGTATATTTAAGCAACATGTGTCATCATAGTTGGCTGTTTGCAGACATGTCTGAAAATTCTATTGAATGAACCTTGGACATCAGTGGCTACCAGATTCCTTATCCCCATTCAATGGATGAAAAACCTATCAGTTATCTCATTGAAGCACATTCCCAATGCCCCTTTAGTTTACAAAATTAAGTTGCCTGCAAAACCTTTCCTTTCCCATGTTGTATTTTACTGCCCACTGGGTGGATGTTTGGCCATCTGTGTATGAACACATTGAGTTTCTTTGCCAGCTGCTGTGAAGTAAATATCCCTCCACCTTGTTTCTGTAATCTAAAAGGTTGTTTTTAAGTTGAGTAGGTTTTCAACTTTCAGATGCAATGATTATCTGACTTATGGTGGCTTCACATTCAGCAGGACAAAGCTATTCATCCTGTTTACTCCTGTGAGTGATAAATCATTATCTGAAGCTCATTTTCCATAAACAGTGATTGATTAAAACCAGACAATCACTCTGAAAAAGCTACAAATAGCAGAAGTTTTAATGTCATGTTTGGGTGCGTTAGTGCTTTCTGAGGCTATGGTGAAGAATAACTCGTACCTGATATGAAGAGGCCATACCAATAGCACTGGTAAAACATGGAAGAATGTTCAACAATGCTCCATCACCAATTGTGTTCAGAAAAATACACAAATTAAGTTTAGGAGTACCTTGGCACATTTCTATCATTATGTAATATGTTCAGAGAAAGACAACAGATACAAGTGTGAAATGGTTCATTTACTTTGAAAGGAAAAACAAGGGTCAATTCCAAAGGTGATGCAGGAAATGAGGGACTGGATGTTTATTGAATATGATCTGACAGGTTGAGAGAGCAGTTAATAAAACACATAACAGCCTAACTTTATGATCATTAGAGCAACGAGAATAAATAGAAGGAGATAATGTTAAATGTGCATAGAAATCTGGTTCAGCCTCAAGTGGAGTATTGCATCTGATTGTGGGCGTCACAGTGTAAGAAAGATGTGAAGGCATTAGGGAACTTGCAGATAAGATAATTGGGAATAGTCCTGGGCCTGAGGGATAATAGTTATATAGCTGGATTGGAGGAATTGAGATGTTCGCCTTGGAATAGGGACAGTTGAAAGGAGACTTGATGGAGGTTATCAAATGATGAGGTTGAGGTAGGGTCAATATGAAAATACTGTTTCCATTTGTGGAAGGATCAAGAACAAGAAAGCACTGATTCGAGTGATTGGCATAAGAAACAAGGGTGAGAGAAGGCAAACCTTTTCATGCAGTCATACGTTGGGGTCTGGAAGTGGGACTGATTGAGACTGTGGTGAGAGCAGATTCAGTTGAGGAACTTAAAAGGAACTTGGATCGTTACATGAAAAGGAACAATGTATGCGGCAATGGGGGAAAAACAGGGAGAACTAGTGTAACTATGATGGAACAAATATTTTTCTGTACTGTCACAATTTTGTAATATAAAAGTACTACTGTTGCTGTATTACATAACATAGGCTGGGGCAACATTTAGTCCTGATACAAAATGTAAAAAATGTTTTAAGCTGGACATTGCATGGACATTAGAGCATGGCAAGGAGAGTCGCTAGCCAATCACAAGGATCAAAAGATGCAGTCAAGAGGTAAGAAACATCAAAGGAGCTAAAGAATATGGTAATAAGCTGCAAGAAACAACAGAAGATGTAAAGCTGCTTCAATGTTTGAGCATAGTAAAAATAAAGCTGGTCATAGATAGCCTTGGAGTTTATAGAGATAGGAGTATTTAGTGGCATCAGGATCTATTAGCAGGTTTGATATGGTATATTAGGAGTGTTGGAAGGATCATTTATGCTCCAGATCTGTCAGAAACATGCAGGTAGTGTTTGGAGAAAATGCAGTTAATGTCTTCAAACACCGCAAATTAATATAAATAAATACCCCTGCCATTCAAATCATAGTCCCTTTCCCTAAAAGTCCTAAACTCTGTCATTGAGACATTGCTCAGAGCTCTATATTTTAATGGAAAAGGTCCTAAAACAGATTGAATCTGCACATTCAAGCTGCAAGTTTGTTGGAGTAATCGTGAATCAAATGAAACAAAATGGAATATTATAAAATTATGAAGTACAGAAGAGAAAATGAAAGATCAGGATTTGAAAAAAAAGTATGAAGTGGATAACTTGTTGGATTCATATTCTTTTCTGTCATGAAGTTAGTCATGAACTTAATCCTTTGTACTTGGAGAAAATAATTTGACATAATTTTGACCAGAGAAGGTACATGTGTATTTGTTTTTACATTAATATTGTAGGGCAGCATTGTGCTAACTCACCCATTCTCAATCATAAGTAATATGTAAATTACTATCGCATACCTGCAGAATACTTGCCTTTTCCAGATTTGATTGCATTTGTTGAAACTGGTGAGAAAAAGAAACATCACTTTAGCGAGATGCCGTGACTTGTAAAAACACTTCTTTTTTGACTAAGTGGTACCATAGTCATCAATGTACGACCTCAGTGCAACATATGAGATTTTCGCTGAATTTATTCTGGTAACAGATTTCCAACAATCACAAGGAAGAGAAGACAAAGGGCCCCATGTGTTATGTGAAAGGATATTTTACAATACACTTATTAATGCAAACTTGCATCTTTTCATTCAAGTAAAGGCTATATTTACACTGCATTACCCATTTATTTGCTGTGTTAACAAGGCTTTAAAACTTATTGGAGCATTTGTATGAGGATTCTGCAACATCTTGCTATGGCTGTAGTGCCACCTGCCAGTGATAAGAAAATAACAGTCAGCAGGATCTTTTTTCCCAGGCCTTGATGTTATCTGTTTTATCTTAAAAAGCCAAGAAGTTATTTTAAATCATTACATGGCAAACACCTATTTACTGAGTATAGCTTCATCTTCAATTAGATACCAAGTGAATAAAGTGGCTGAATGAAACAATCCAACAGCATGGAAAAACATGACCAAAATTGCAATGACTTTTCCAGGAATTATTGTTGTATTAAAATCAAAACTAGATAGCCTAAACTTGGAACTATTTAAAAATGTGTTGAAACTGATAGTTAATCTTGAATGTCTTAGCTTTGAGAATTTCTGCATGAAGCAATTACACCTTGGGAATCACAATGCCTCTCATTATTAATTGACAAGCACCTGCCATTTATTTGTAATACTTGTAAATCTGGGTCAGAAGGTTGCAGGTTCAAATCCCATTTAATCCCTCAAGTTCATTTGCCATTCAATGATGCCATAGCGAATCAGTGATATACATCCAAATGGTTGCCTAGTGTCCCTATTCTTCAATGCTTTCTGTGACCAAACGATTCTACAAACATCAAATTTAAAATTAACAATTGCCTGAGATAACAATTATTTTCAGAGAACATCTCTGGGACACAGGGCGCACCAATTAATCCCACGACCCTATGGCCGAACACTTCAACTCCCTCTCCCATTCCACCAAGGGCATGCAAGCCAACATCTTCTGTCTTGGGACCCTCAAATCACACAGGATCAATATTGATTTCATCAGTTTCCTCATTTCCCCTGCCCCCACCTTATCCCAGATCCAATCCTCCAACTTGGCACCACCCGTTTGAACTGCCCTACCTGTCCATCTCGCTTCCCATCTATCTGCTCTGTCCTCCTCTCCGAACTATCACCATTATCCCCCCACCTTCCATCCACCTAGCACATTTATCTCTCAGCCCCCTTGGGCACCCCCTCATTCCTGATGAAGAACTTATGCTCGAAACACCGGCTCTCCTGCTTCTCGGATACTGCCTTTCCAGCTGTGCTTTTCCAACACTACACTTTTTGACTTTAGATGCAAACAGGCAGAAAGGTCAATTTTCAGGCACCATCATTAAAAGGCAACTAACAGCTCTTCATTCTTACAACTCAGGATCACCCATGGACCTCTGCTCATCATCCTGTATCCAACCTCAGAGATGTCAGCGAACTGCTGAAAGGCAGGTTGATGTTTTAGTGTTGCCTCCATGGAGGTTGCCCTACAGATTGTGTGGGGCAAAAGGATGTGCTGATTCCAAAGGATGGCTATGAGACATTAATCTGAGTCATCAAGGCAACCTGGGCTTAGGAAGCTCCAGACCTCTGGAAACCAGAGGTGGGTATAGTCTGGCAAGATGATGAATGATCTCTTGGGCACCACCAGGTTAACTGCCACTGTCTACTCAATGTTTCATTCGATTACCCTGAGCATGAGTTAACATAATGAGCTTGCCTTTACACAGGACTGTGATGCACAAGATTGGGTAGTAGGCATCTCTGTCACACGCCACATGTGATATCAATGACTGTCACTTAATTGTACCTTCCCATATTGTACTACTTGTAGTCGAGTGTTACTGCCTCTCTTCCATCTGCCTAGGTTCACACTTAACACAGAAAAGGAGCTATAATACTCAGTAGCTCATGAATCACAAATTCATTGGTGTTTCATCATAACTAGAGATATAGAAATATCACAAAACCTCTCACCAAAGGTTAGCATGGGACAAGGACACAATCAAAAGATGTGCTTTCAGGATGACCACCATATACCAATATCTGATACATATTTAGAATCAATCTGAATCACTCTACTGTCAGAATCTTTTAACTCTTAACTTCCCTAGTATCATTTTCTACCAACGAGTAATAAACTTGGACAATCAAAACCCTGCGGATTCACACGTCTATGTATCAGTGCAGGCGTATAAGTCATGTACTCAAGCTAATGTCTTTAATGTGTTCTTCCTTCTGCAGGAGAAGAATGTGCACAGCCAGTGTGAATGTGGGTAGTATCTTTATGAAACTTTGAGTAGGGGTGGTATATTGCATCACCAACAAATTTTGAGGTTTATCTCTGCAACTTACAAAACACAGAGCCAAGCGAGGGCCAGAGAAGAAAGAGTCTCAACACCTAAGCCCATCTCCCAGCCCCCACAGAACACATCCCTGAGGAGAAACAGCCTGAATCATAATAGGATGCAGTATTATCCTATTCCTCTGCACACTACAACCACACAGAGACTTCCACTTCAGGGAAATGTACCTAGAATGTGTTCCATCAAATGGTTCCATCAGCTCAGGGCAGGTGCACCGATGGAGGAGGTAGGCCAGAGTGCTGTCGGCCCTGGGCCACCAAAGGATCCCTCTAAACTCATCCACAAAAAGGCAGCAAAGCGATCAGCAGGCTTCCACAAGCTCAACTTCAGCTTTAAGGAAGCTGTAAGGAAAAAAATGATTAAAGAATATTGACGTGACTTTGGGTGCATTAGTGCAAACATTCTTCGAACCTAAGAATTGTGCAGAACACAAGCATCACAATAACTTCCTGAATAGAAGACACATACCTGCAGGAATTGTTGCTTGTGCTCACAGATAAGCTGGTACTGTGAAACTGAAATCCTTGTCTGATTCAAATTGCCTTTCGTATGCATGGATAGTTTTTCTTAAATACAAAGTTATTAATCCGATGATTGGGCATTGGGTCCCCTCCTTTAGATCTTCATATTTTTTGAATCCCTATTTTGGAAATTGAGTGTCAGCACAATGGTACAGGTGTCCATTTGATTTTTGATTCTTTCCCTTTCTACTCTCCACTTTTGTGTAGTTTTCCTCCTATTACTGCGGTTTGCAGTGCATTTTGGCATAGATTCCAGACCAGACAGGTCTATATCTTTAAGACAGTTACATTACATTATGGTATAATATTCCATCATACAGGTACCCACTTTGCCTTCAGTTCTTCTCTGTGTCATGAGGTCAATGTTGTATGTGCAGTCAATAGTTTGTGTGTGTAATGTACAACAATATCAATAAGCACAGAAAGCAGACTATGTAACCATTTTGATATTTAGTAAAATTATCATCACTAAACCCTTCAACATCAATACCCTGAGAGTTGTCATGAACCAGAAATTGAACCGGACTAGCCATCAAAGAACAATAGCTCACCAGCAGTGTGTAAACTCACCTCCTGACTCTTAAAAAGCCTGGCCATTATCAGGAGGGTGATAGAATATTCCTCACTTGTTAAACTTGTGTAAGACACTTGTTAAACCTCAGCTAAAAATATTGTGTACAGTTCTGGCTATCACATTATAGAAAAATGTGATCACATGTGAATGAGTGCAGAAGCAATTTACAAGAATAGTTCCAGGAAGGAGGAACTTCAGATTTGAGGAAAGGTTGAAAAATCGGGTGTATTCTCTCAGAGAGAAGAAGATTAAGAGGAGATCGGATAGAGGTTTTCAAAATCATAATCAAAATCGTAAAATGAACAAGACAAAGGGTATAGATTTGAAATGGTGTGCAAAAGGAGCAAATATGGTGTCAGTAAAAGAACTTCAAACGGCAAGTTGTTAGGGTATTGAACGTACTGCCTAGAAGTATGATGGAGGTAGGTTCAATTGAGTCATTCCTGAAAGTATTGGTTGGTTATCTGGATAGAAGTGATGTGTAAATATCTGGGGATAAAGCAAGAGGTTGGCACTGGGTAATGTTGCTCCTTTAAAAAGTCTGTGCAGACATATTGGGACAAATGGCCTCCTTCTGCACCACAACAATTCTGTGGTTCTAGGATAGTCTGGATGAGTACATCCCCAACAATACTCAAGATGTTTGACACCATCAGGACAAAGTAGCCATTTGATTGGTACCACATCCACAAGTATCCATTCCCTCTACCACCAGCACTAAGAAGCTGCAGTGTTTACCATCTACAAGATGCACTGCAGAAATTCACCAAGAGTCCTTACTCAGCACTTCCAAACTCATGACCATTACTATCTAGAAGGACAAGCTCAATAGATATATGGGAAGACCACTACCTGCAAGCTCCCCTAAAGTCCACACACCAGACTGACTTGGAAATGTATCACCGTCCCTTCAGTTGCATTTGATCAAAATCCTGGAATTCCCTTTTTAATTGCATTGATCAAATGGACTGCATGGATTTAAGAAGGCAGCTTGTTACCAGCTTCCCAAGGTCAACGAAACAATGTAAACAAGTAAAGAAACCAATGAAACAAATTGTCTCAAATGAAGTCAAGAAAAAGATAAATAATGTATTCACCAGAGCTGGGAGGAAGCAGTCTACATCACCAGGTACTCTTCTTGGAAATCTCGTTAAAGTTGTGAACAGTTGTGTTAGTTCCAAATCTTTCCATTGCACCCAGCTGTATTTTCTAAGAGCTATCTTCCTTGTGTAGACTCCCCAACAAGCAGAAATAGTTTTCTTTTATGCACCCGGCTTGAATGAATTTTCATGGGCTGAAACTACATTTTAACTTTTCAGTGGGTTTTTGTTTTAGTAAACAAAACTGTCATATGAAACAAGTGTATCATGGAGCTGTATGTAGAAATGGTTTACTGGGTTGAGGGACATTTAAGGTCTCAGGGTTGCAGTGTTACTTGAGACCTTAGAGATGTTCACCCCTGCATTTTTGCAAATTGTCCCCTGATACAGTTATGGGTCACAAGCTCAGGTAAAGTATTGTGACCAGCAACAGAACCATCAAATTTTCCATAGTGATTCCTGAAGAGCTACAATCTTGAGGCCAATGTTTGCTTACTGATATAGAATCCTTGTCCTTCTTTAAGTCAAGAAGAATACATTTTCTTCATCAATCTTATCCTGTACTCTTTACATTAACCCTATTGCTCATCAAATTGAAACAGAAGGTTCCTTTAAGCAACTGTAGAGAATAGTACAAGACCACAAGTCATGGGGAAATGAGAGGAGCATCTGCCCTTCGGCAAATCACTACCTTTTGATTATCTAAAATATTGGATTCCTCTGAGTATATTTAGTTTAAAATAGGTTGCTACTTCATACCTAACTTTAATATTAATAGATCTTTGCAGTAACAAGTAAACAATATTGTCACTGCAATCTGACAAAGAAATCTATGTCTTTTGTGCCAACTTTTAGGATTCATAATGCTTTTTCCCACCAGTTTTTTTTCCATCTGTCACAAAAATAATATAGAGAAATGCATGGTGTGTTTTCCTATTTAATACTCCATGCGTAGAGAGAATATACATTTTTCTAAGTTTTATGAGAAATAAGAGAGTGGTAGTTTTCAAAAAGGTTGGTATGGCATGTTTAAATGGCATTGCCTATTGCCTGATTTCACTGCAATGGCCATCTGCCAACACTCTATTCTGGACAATAATGCCAATGATTGCCACTATTTTGCCAGTATGTGCTCCAAAGTTGATATAGGCCATGTGGCCGATCTCCACATATCGCTTGTTGACTACGGCAGTTGTCAACAGCAGAAAGAGAAAGAAAGGTGGCATGGTAGCTCAGTGATCAGCACTGCTGCCTCACAGTGCCAGGAACCAGCAATGGGTGACTGCGTGAGTTTCCACCAGGTGCTCCTGTTTCCTCCACAGTCCAAAGATATGCAGGCTAGGTAGATTAGCCAAGGTATGTGCAGAGTTCCAGGGATGGTTTGAGTCTGGGTGGGATGTTCTTTGGTGAGATGGTGCAGACTTGAATGGCCTCTTTCCACACCGCAAGAATTCTCAATTATTTAGTGTCCTGAACTTTCAATATTTTGTACACTTGCTGTGTTCTTTTCCTTAGAACAATTTTATATAAGATGAAGTTAGCTTTGACATCACAGTACTGTCAAATTATTAATACATTTGCAAAGTCTTCATTTTTTTTTTCTTTCATTCATTTATTACTCACTTTGCCTGTCTTCTCAATGCAGTTCTCTAATCCTTGGTTCAATCATGTTACCTTCCACTCAAATTAGAGATGAGAAGGTTTCAATTTGATATGAGCACTGAGTGATGAATGTAGAGTTGTAACAATCTTTTGTAGTATTCTTCTAAATCGTTCTGTTTTTTTTCCTTTGAAACTGTGGTATTTTACCATTCGTTGTAGAATGTCAATCTGTCAAAGCTATACAACTCTCATAATGGAAAGTTTGGCTTTCATTCAGAGAGTGACAATTTGAGTGGAGATCTTAACTGACAACCAAACCTAGCTACCTGAGTAGATATGTCTTGCTGATTGTCAGCTAAGATGCAACTCAAGGATAAATCCACTTTTAGCTGAATATTTTCATTTGACAACGGTTCCTGTAATGTTCATTGAACAGTATATGTAGCACTTTGTGATGGTGAATGGATTTAGAAAGACACGCATTGTGGATCTGCAGACTGATTCCAGGAAGTTCCATTAGCTTTAATGTATATGTTCATGCTTACCTGTTGCATCAGCTTTTTGGTCATGTTTAAATAATAGCGCCTGGTTCCAGGAGTTTCTGTAATTCAATAATCACTAAAAAGAAATAACATTATACTGGTATAAAAAGCTCAAGGATGAATGTCTGGGAGAATGCTTTTTTGGAGTGGATCTGGGATGTGTATAACTTCAGTAGCTTGACAGTTATGTCTAGGACTCCATCCTAAATTCCATGGTTGTCGTATATTGCTCATTTTGCACAGAGCAAGCTTGGTGCATTCAAAGCCATCTTGCAAGACAGGGTTAACCTGATTAGGTCATTTCTTACATACATTTATGAAAAGACTGAAGTTTGCGACTTTTAGTCCTGGACAGTCCTCAGTCTTCCTCAGATTACCCTGATGGGATAACATATTCCAAATGTGTGAAGCTAACTGTAGTCAAAGCAATGTTTTGCCTATCACACAAATGAGTAATGTGATTCATAAAGTTCATTGCCAGTGTGATGCCAGGAATGTAGGCCATGTGATCCAAGGTTTACAGATCATACACATTAGCATATCTGTTCAGCTGTTCTCAACCAGAAAGGTACTACCCATACCCAACTAACTATCTCATGTTTGTAAAATGAAAGCATAGTGTCTGACACTAGATATGATTCTGCTGACAATCTGTTTAGGAATGTCAGTCAGGCTTGCAGTGTTGGTAATTTCTATGTACTAGAAGTTACATGCATTAATACACAGGGTCTTGTTATTTGCAGACAGAAATAACATGCGCATGTTCTGGATGTAGGTTTGCTCACTGAGCTGGAAGGTTCATTTTCAGATGTTTTGTCACCCTACTAGGTAACATCTTCAGTGGGTCTCCAGACGAAGCATTGCTGATAATTCCTGCTTTCTATTTATATGTTTGGGTTTCTTTGGGTTGGTGATGTCATTTCCTGTTTTTTTCTCTCAGGGGGGTGGTAAATGGGGCCTAACGTGATATGTTTGTTGATAGAGTTCCGGTTAGAATGCTGTGCTTCTAGGAATTCTCCTATGTGTCTCTGTTTGGATTGTCTTCGGATGGATGTATTATCCCAGTCAAAGTGGTGTCCTTCCTTATCTGTATGTAAGGATACTACTGAGAGAGGTCATGCCATTTTGTGGCTAGTTAATGTTCATGTATCCTGGTGGCTAGTGTTTTGCCTGTTTGTCCAATGTAGTGTTTGTTACAGTTCTTGCATGGCATTTTGTAAATGACATTAGTTTTGCTTGTTGTCTGTATATGGTCTTTCAAGTTCATTACCTGCTGTTTTAGTATGTTGATGGATTTGTGGGCTAACATTATGGCAAACAGAGACACGCACGAGAATTCCTGGAAGCATGGCATTCCAACCGGAATTCTATCAACAAACATATCGAGTTAGACCCCATCTACCACCCCCTGAGAAAAAGAACAAGAAATGAAATCACCAACCCAAAGAAACCAAAACATATAAATAGAAAGCAGGAATTATCAGCAGTGTTTCGCCCAGAGGCCCACTGAAGATGTTACCTAGTAGGGTGATGAAACGTTTGGGAATGAACCTTCCAGCTCAGCAAGCAAACCTACATCCATAACCTCAACCTGCGCTACAAATCTTCTCAAAACTCACTAACATGCACATGTACTGTGACTATTTATAATTGAACAAAACGGATGAAAGCCAGCCTCTGGTTTATTTTTCAGAGCAATGCCTTGACCAATCCAAATCAACCAACGTGGTTTAAAATTTAAACAGAACTTGGCAGTGAACTGTCAGTCGCTAGTTAATTGAAGTTTTCTCCAGAGAAAAGGCTCTACCAATTAGAGTCTACTTGCCAACCATCAGTAATGTCTTCTCATTGAGTATATATATTGTTTTCTCTTCAGTTTGGTATTTTATGCCTCGATGAGTGAAAAAAGAACAGTCTTGAAAAAAATGTGCCAAGCAACACAAAGATGATAAGAAACCTGAGATAATATGTCTATCTTTATTAGGACCTTGTGCTGAACTTCTTCTCTAGCCAAAGATGATGCAATTAAGTAGAGCTTAATGGAGCTTCAATATTAACACTTTCATAACCAATACCTTGTAATATAAATTCGTCTGGCCAATAGTAATCCCTCAGCTAAAATTGCTGGGATAGATAATCTGATGACAATCATATTGAAATTTGTGGGAACTTGTTTTGCACAAATTGGCCTCTGAATTTTCTATAGGATGGCCAGGCATCTGGTTTTGTATTCTTCAGTGCAAGTCTTAGGCATCTGGCCACTGCCTTATACTAAATGATGTCATGAGCAATGTTTTGATGTTTAGAACACTTACCTCAGTAAGGCACCGGTTAGTCTTATACTTTTTTCCAACTGTTACTCAGTGCGATAACTCACCGTAAATAGGATGTTGTCACTGTATGCATAATGATGCCAACTAGTGTGTAAAGCTGAGGTGATGATATTGTGGCATTGTTATTGATCTAGTATTCGAGACTCTAATGTTCTGGGAACATGGCTTCAAATCCAACTACAGCAGATAGTGAAATATGAATTCAAGAAGGCTAGTCTACTGGTGACCATGTAAACATTGTCAATTGCTACCAAAAACCCCACCTACTAAGATAATGTCCTTTAAGGGTGAAAATCTGTTGTCCTTACCTGAACTGGCTTACATGTGACCCCAGACACACACCAATGAGGTTGACTTTTAACTGCTTTCTGAAATTGGCTAGCACGTCAATTCGTTCAAGGGCAGGTAATGATGGGCAATAAATGTTTGTCTCATCAGTGACACCCAAATCCCATGCAAGAAGCTTTTAACGCGCCACAATGATTTCCAGGTTAGATTGCTTCTGGAGATGGGCCCTCTTGTTCCTAATATTGCAACAGTGCTGATATTTCAGAAATTGTTCAAAATTCTTTGATTGTCCTCAGGTCATGAAAGTTGCTACAAAAATGCAAGGTTTCTCTTGGAGAAATAAAACTATTTTTATAGCATGATGAAAATGCTTGTCAGAATCTGTTAAACCAGATAACAGATCAAGCTACATTTCTACAAGGAGTACTTCTCTTTGACTCTTTCCATTGACACTGATTGACTCTTTAACAATAGTGGCTTCAGACTTCCACTCTTGCTTCTGGTTTCATGCAATTCTTCTGTTTGTTAAAACATGTTTGTGTGGCATTATAAGCTGGTGAAAGCAGAGTAGAAAATATAACCAGTGGGTCTAACACAGCAAGCATTCATTAAATCTGTTTTTTTTTGTTTACCCTTTAGGTGAATAAGTTGTTTAAAGAACTCCTGCGGTTTTTGGATACAACGGGTTAGTACTTTCCCTGCCTTTCGTTTTGCCTAATGCAAAAAGCCTGATGACTGTCACTTAATGTTTGATTTACTGCACTGTTCACACAAAATAAACATACTGACTGCTCCAGATGAAAATTTAAACTTCCACTATGTTTACACGCAGTGCAATTTTCTGGGTTTGCTTGCCTCTGACGATCACTTCATCTTTCAAAGGTCAGGAGGTTGACTGATAGTATTTAAGATGGCTGTTTTCTTTTATTATGGGTGACCTTTGATTGAAAGTCTTATTTTTCAGGTGATGGATTGAGGTGGATAATGCCTGTTATTGTTCTCCTTCTCATAAAACAATCTAAAATGTGCTTTCTGCCTCAAGCATCATGGACTGTGTCCCAATAGCCATTCAGTCAGAATTCTGGACTCCAGTGAGCTACCCACATGGGCTATTGGTGCTTGAATATAGTGAAAGGGTCTAAAAGGTTTTTCAAAAATATTCAAAATAGTTAATGGGAAGGGGAAACAGAATAAAATATCAAAAGGTGTTCTTTACCATCTTGCGTGTTTCTAAGGTACCTTGTAAAACAAAGAATCCCAACTCTTCCCTCATTTGTCAAATGATACATCCAGGATGAAGCCAGATGTTGGGGATTTATTGCAGCATAGAATCAATACAGTGTGGGAGCAGGCCATTAAGACCATACTGATCCTCTGAAGAGCAACCTGCCTAGACCATGACCTACGGGAGAAAGTGAGGACTGCAGATGCTGGAGGTCAGAGCTGAAAATGTGTTGCTGGAAAAGCACAGCAGGTCAGGCAGCATCCAAGGAGCAGGAGAATTGACGTTTCAGGCATGAGCCCTTCTTCAGGATTCCTGAAGAAGGGCTCATGCCCAAAACGTCGATTCTCCTGCTCCTTGGATGCTGCCTGACCTGCTGTGCTTTTCCAGTAGACCACGACCTACCACAACCCTGCATTTCCAATGGTTAATCCACCTCGCCTGTACATCGTGGACACTATGGGCAATTTAACATGGCCAATTTAACCTGCACATTTATGGACTGTGGGAGGAAACAGGAATACCTACGGGAAAACCACACAGACACAAGGAGAACATGCTAACTCCACACAGATAGTCGTTTGAGGCTGGAATTCCTGAAGAAGGGCTCATGCCTGAAACGTCAATTCTCCTGCTCCTTGGATGCTGCCTGACCTGCTGTGCTTTTTCAGTAGACCACGACCTACCACAACCCTGCATTTCCAATGGTTAATCCACCTCGCCTTTACATCGTGGACACTATGGGCAATTTAACATGGCCAATTTAACCTGCACATTTATGGACTGTGGGAGGAAACAGGAATACCCACGGGAAAACCACACAGACACAAGGAGAACATGCTAACTCCACACAGATAGTCGTTTGAGGCTGGAATTAAACCCGGGTCCCTGATGCAGTACCAACCAGTGAACCATCTTGCCACACCAGGTATCCTTCTTCAGTCAATTCAGTTGTGACCTGGCCAGAATCAAGTGGTTGATAGGCAATGATTTGCAATAGGCCTGCAGGAGGTAGTAAAAGGATTTTTGTGATCTCTGATTGTTTCATAATTGAAAAAAATCAAAGAAATTTGCTGGGGTCAATGAGAATAGTGAAGACCTCAGAAAAGGCCTTCTTCCTCCCCAAAACTCATGTCATTCAAAAGGGTCGAGGCAAAAATATCCCTGACTATATTGGATCTAGCCAAATAGCCAATATGCAATGTATCCGTAGTGACATTTGTACCTACCTGCTTCATGCAAATTAGATGTCATTATATTGATCCCCCAGAATCACGGCTTTGGGTATCTACATCAAAAGCTTTCACATCATCATGATCATGACCACTTCAGAAATGTCAGCACAAGGATTGCTGATCCCTTTTAGACATATCGGTTGCTTTCAAGACATGGGTGCTACGTGCTGAGGCCCCTTTCAAACATGCTACTTGTCAGAAGTATATTATACATTGAACTGCACACTGAAATCATTGAAATGGTGATGCAGAGTAAAGTTTGCATCATTCTTATCTCAATGGGACTGGGCAAGAGTCAAGGATCATGATCGCTCCTTATCACATGCTCCCTGTTTCTCCTTTCTGCCAATCCATGAACCTAATGCCTTCTATCTAACCAAACACCCCAGTTCTTCAAATTCCTATGCCAAGTTAGTGATGACTCACATCTACTACCCTTTCCCCTTTCATCTATAAGCTACCTCATTTAGTACCAATAACTACCCAAAGAGAAAAAAAATTCCACTACTTATATTCTACAATATAGAATACACTCTATTGAACAAAACACTCCAACACACATTTGAGCACATGTTAATATGTCTAGATAGGCTCTTGTTGGTCTTTTTGACACTTAAAAAGACTAACAAGAGCCTATCTAGACATATTACATGTGCTCAAATGTGTATTAGAGTGTTTTGTTGATTCTTGACACTTCTTGACAGATCTTTACACATACTACCATTCTTGACACAACTTGATGCTTAGGTAAAAACAATGACTGCAGATGCTGGAAACCAGATTCTGGATCAGTGGTGCTGGAAGAGCACAGCAATTCAGGCAGCATCCGAGGAGCTTTGAAATCGACGTTTCGGGCAAAAGCCCTTCATCAGGAATGATGAAGGGCTTTTGCCCGAAACGTCGATTTCGAAGCTCCTCGGATGCTGCCTGAATTGCTGTGCTCTTCCAGCACCACTGATCCACAACTTGATGCTTGTTGACATTCTTATAAAGTTGACAGTTGTTGACTAGCCTTGGCAAGTGTACTGCTCTAAGGAGTATATGCACTTTTTACATACAATCTTCTCCACAGGTAACAGTCGTGTCCAAGGATCTGTTAACCCCAAAGGTTGGGTGAGGCCTCCAATCCCAAAGGATCCCAAGGTATTGTAGGATGATACCCACAGGGTATGTTTGTGGTATTCACTTTCTTATCAGTGTCGGTCTACGTTACAATAATACTCTTAAACACCCCCTTGCTGCACAGTGAAAATCAACTCGAGAATAACATATTTTGTTTGCCATGAAGCACAAATTTTACAGCAACACTGATCTATTTGGGAAGCTGAAACAGAAGACAATTCTTGGACTGATTCTTTTTCAGAAAATTGCCCAAGTGTCAACATACCTTACCCTTGAATAATGATCAGATAATCTGCACTAGCTAGGGTCACCATGAAAAGTTGTTGATCATGACCTAAGCATAAGCCATCCAGATTTACTAACATTGATTTTTGGCTGTAACTTGCATTTGATACTGTTCCTTTTACCAAGGCCAAGGCTCCTAATTCCCAAAAGCCTCTGTCAAGGGAGGTATATAAAACACTCTAAATCACCATGGATTAGTTAATAAAAGTTTGATTAAATGTAGGCTCCATTCAGAGATTGTGGAAACCTTAAAAAAAATTGTTGCATATATAAAATATAGGCATCATTCCCTGTACTTGCACAAAAAAAACCAAAATGTTGAAACTTCTTGACAACACAGTGCTGGATATTTTAACAGTGCTGTAAAGAAAAGATTTAAGTTATCTTCTGCACTGTTTATGTTTTAATTAAAATATTGAATGTAAATTTAACAATTGTTACTGTATTTAGAGAGAATGAGGAAACTTATTGCAATATACACTGGTGTTTAATTCCACTTGCTGAACAAATCACAATAAGATTTCTTTATCTGTTAGGTTAGCAGATATACCAAGCATCTATATACTGATATTAATACAACTTGGTATCAATTATACTGCTATGGAAGCAAGTCAATCAAAATGTGGAGCCATTAAATCTACTAAAACACAATTTAAATGTATGGTTAAGCTCCATATTTAAATCTGATATTAAACCTCTGCAATACCTAAATATATAACCATAGAAACTGCTATCTAGCCTTAACATATAGTGCAAATCCTGCTATGATAGTCGAGGGGGAGGGCAGTAGTGATTTATCCCTGTATAACAGCATGCATTGAACTTATCAGTAGGGTCCAAGCTCTTTTTAACATCTTTGTAAACTTCCCTGTGTGCTTCATAAAAAAAATCACTTCAAGGCAGGTTCAGAAACAAGGATGATGAAATATTATGTCCTATTGTTCTTTAAGAAGCATGAGAATTTAGAAAGGTGAAGTGCAATAATGCTGCTGTCATGTTTCTTACAAGGTTGTCTTTGATCTATTACAAATAAGCACTGAGTAAGCTGCAGTCTATATCAACTTCTTCTCATTAACGACTCGATTTATGCCTGTAGGCCACACTTTAGCCTGCAAAGAATTCAGAATTCCTATTTCTGATCAATCTGAATTTGAGTATATGCCATTTGAACTTCATCATACATCTGGTTTACAGTATTATGCACACAATGGTATATATAATTAGGATACTTCTAGCTTTTTCCAGAAAGTGACTAAGTATATTGTAAAGGGAACTCAAAGATGTATCCAAATGGTAAGTAGTTGTATAATACCAAGTGATTCTGAGATCAACTCCCACAAATATCATGTTGCAAAATCAACTGAATCTTTGTGTACAGCAAGTATCTATAATACTTTATAAGGTTGAGAGAATAACACAATAAGTTGTATTCTCCCTCATAGTTCAACAGTGTTAATATTTAGGCCAAAAGAAATAAATTAATGCTTGTTCCTGAAATTAGGATGGTTACAAAATCATTAATTGTTTATGGACCTTTGTATTTACATCAAACTGTGTTTTAAGTAGCCATTAATTGCTCAGTAAGTCCTTTAGAATATAATTAGGGACATGTTGCTAAAAACATGATGGAGTTAATGAAGCAAATGGACAGAATTTTGGGCATTGGATGGAGATCCTAACATTGGGGTCACCTGGTAGAGACAGCTGGCCAGAGTTAAGGAATAACCATTGAGGAGGAAGGGGCAGTTCCTCCACATGGTGGCTTGTGACTATCAGCTGCAGCCAGCTAGGTGGAGAAGGTGCAAAGCAGAGCCTAGAGCACAGGAAGCCAGAGAGCTGGCAGACAGCTGCCTCCAGGCTGCTGGTCAGCTCCTCACTCTGGGAGGCAACGTATAAGTCAATTAGACAATTTAGGTATGTGGCCATAGGTAGTCTTTAACCTACCCTATTAGATTATCTGCTGTAGTGTGAAGGGATTTGTTTTGTTCACACAGTCAAGTTTTATTACCAAATTGACCTGGAGACGGTGGTTGAGGTGTCTTCTTGAACCGCTGCAGTGCATTGGAGGCTTGGTGATGAGGGTTGGAGCATGGGTGTAGGTTTACTTAAAGTGCTGTTGGCAAGGGAGTTATCAAGACCAAATGGAAAAATGTCAGTAGGGTAATCTTCATTATCGGTAGTGTAAGACTGCATGACTATGAAAACAGGCTGAGAGATGGTTCTACTCAGAGTCTTATGTAAAGTTCTGTCCTGCGCATAGTTGGATGTTAAAATGATCAATAGAAGGTAGTATTTATCAACAAATGTGGCAAAAGCCTAATGGCACTATTGCTGGACTGTTAATCCAGAGATCCAGGTTCAAATCCTGCCATGGCAGATGGTGTAATTTGAATTGAATAAGAATTAAGAGTCTAATGATAACCATGAAGCTGTTTTCAATTATCAGGAACCCCTAACCTGATTCACTAATGTCCTTGGGGAAAGGATTGATTTTCTTTACCTGGTCTGACCCACATGTGATTCCAGGCTGACAGCAATGTAGTTGACTCTTGAGTCAATAAAATGCTGGCCTAACCAGTGATGTCCATGTCCTGTGAATGAAAAAAAAAGCAAGACATCCTGCAAGCTGTAGAATCATCTCAGAGGCATACCCTGTAGACACCACCACCCCTACCCCACATCCATCCCAGATATAACTAAACTACCTAACTACAACACCAAATAGTGATAACAAACTTGCCAATTGAAGATGGGGACAAAAAAACTGCAGATGTTGGAATCCAAAGTAAACAAGCAGGAGGCTAGAAGAATAAAGCAAGCCAGGCAACATCAGGCGGTGGAGAAATCAGCATTTCGGGTGTAACTCTTCTTCAGGAATGGAGGTGGGGGTAGGGGAAGCTGCAGATAAGGGGGTGGGGGTGGAGGAGGGGTTTTTTTGAGGATGAAGATGAGAGCCCCTCTGTTTTCAATCCTACCTCTGGGAAACTAGTGAAGAAAGGGGATGATATTGACCTGATGGCAGTGCCAAATCACATGTCCATTCATACTTTATCAGATCCCTCCAATCCTCTGGTTTAAAATTCAGCCCATGTTTTTATAACCATGTTCAATTAGGTCACTACTCAAGATCACAATCAAACCTAAGTATATGAGGGCAAGCCGAAAAATTTTCAAAATTTAGAGTAAGCCATATTGAGTAAATTTCCATTTGTATCTAATTTTATATAAAATCCCATCACCTTATAATTCCAAATCAATGTTATCCCCTTACCATTAGTAAAACTAATATTTCTAAAACAGGTACTAACACCAGGTTAAGTTTAATCAATTTTGGAAGGAAAATAAGAATTGATCATACATTATTATTAATTAACATCAAACTCTGTTAATTGGTAAAGTACTATGGATCTTTCTGCAGCATTGATATTAAGGTAGCTTCTCTGTCATTTTAGTTTACTCATAAGGGGAAAATGCAGGGAGATCAGGTATGGAAAGAACATTCTTGTTATGAAGTGAACAATACAAGATGAACACAATTACTGACAGCTTCTATGAATATCTGAAGAGAAAAATGATAGGTGAAGACAAATATAGATTCCTTATAATCATAAAGGGGTAATTATAATGGGGATCAAGGAAGGCCAGAAGAAATAAGAACAGCAGTAGGCCATTGAGCTCCTTGAACCTGCTCCACCATTCAATAGGACCGAAACCCCTCATATCCACTTTCCTGCTTTTTCCCCTTAACCCTTGATTCCCCCCCACTGATCAAGAATCTATCAATCTTAATATATACAAGGATTCTCTGTGGCAAGGAGTTCCAAAGACTCAGAAGCCTTCTCATCTTGGTCTTAAATTGGCACCACTTTATTTTGACACGATGACCTCTGGTCCTAGACTCTCCCATGAGGGGAAACATCCTCTCAGCATTAGCTTGTCAAGTTCCTTAAGAATCCTACATGTTTCAATCAGATCACTTCTCATTCTTCGAAACTCCAGATTCCCAATCTGTTTAACTTTTGCTCATAATGCAATCCCTCCATTCTGGTGATCATCTAGTTGATCCTTCTCTGAACTACCTCCAATGAAATGAGGCATTTCCTTAATTAAGGGAACCAAACCTGCCCACAGTACTCCAGATGTGGTCTGATCAGTGCCTTGTACAGTTATAGTAAGACTTCCCTACTCTTATACTCTTCCCCACCCTTATACTTTGAAATAAGGGACAGCATTCCATTAGCCTTCCTGATTACCTACCGCTTCCATGTGCTAGCTTGCTGTGTTTCATGCACATGTACCCCCATGTACATTTGTGTTGCAGCTTTCTGCAGCTTTTATCCATTTAAATAATATCCTGT
Organism: Chiloscyllium plagiosum; assembly: GCF_004010195.1. Taxonomy (NCBI): domain Eukaryota; kingdom Metazoa; phylum Chordata; class Chondrichthyes; order Orectolobiformes; family Hemiscylliidae; genus Chiloscyllium; species Chiloscyllium plagiosum. Next base: position 29,405,254 of record NC_057715.1, on the reverse strand, counting down.
TCTTTTGTTCTCCTTTCCAAACTAAACAATTTTGCATTTTCCCACATTATACTCCATTTACCAACTTTTTATCTACTTACTCAACCTATCAATATGTCTCGAAAACCGTTTGTATCCCTCTCACAATCTGGATTTCCACCTACATTTGTGCCATCTGCAAATCTGGCAACAGTACATTCGCTTCTTCTCTAATATATTTGATAATATATTATAATATATGATAATATATTTTAAACCATTGCTGTCCCAGCACTGACCCCTGTGGAACCCCACTGGTCGCAGGTTCCCAACCTGCAAAGGATTCCTTTAACCCCACTCGCTGTTTCCTGCCCATGACCCAATTCTCTATTCAAGTCAAAGAAATACTTCCAACACAATGGGCTCTTATCCTATGACTTAACCTTTTGTGAGAAATGACAGTAGGAATTAACACATATCTTGATATGTCTTCACAATGTAATACCCAAATAATTCTTCAGAAAGGTTCTAGGGAGAGAGGAACTGAAGAAAATCAGTGTTAGCAAAAAGAAATGGTGCTAGAAAAATTCATTGAGGTTAAACATAGGGAAAAAAAGAACAGGAGTAGGCCGTCCAGCCCTCCGACCCTGTTCTGCATTCAATATGATCAAGGCTGATCGTTCAACTCAACAGCCTGTTCACATTTTCCCCACATATACTTTGAGCCCTGTAGCTCCAAGTGCTATACCTAACTCTTTCTTAAACCATACGATGTTTTGACCTTGACTGCTTTCTGTGGTAGTGACTTCCATAAGCTCACTACTCCCTAGATGAAGAAAGTTCTCCTCTTCTCAATACTAAATGGTTGACCCTATATCCTTAAACTGTGGGCCCATGTTTTGGACTCCCCTTTTATTGAGATAATCCTTCCTGTATTTACCCTGTCTAGTCCTGTTTGAATGTTGTAGGTTTGTATGAGAATACCCTGCTCATTCATTTGATTAGATTCCCTACAGTGCGGAAACAGGCCATTTGGCCCAACAAGTCCACACCAACTCTCCAAAGAGTAACCCACCTGTACACATTTCTCTCTGACTAATGCACCTAATACTACGGGCTATTTAGCATGGCCAATTCACCTGACCTGCTTTGGATTGTGGGAGGAAACTGGAGCACCTGGAGGAAACCCAGGAAGACACGGGGAGAATGTGTAAACTCCAGACAGACGTTGCCCGACATTGGAATCAAACCTGGGTTCCTGGCACTGTGAGGCAGCAGTGCTAACCACTGAGCCACCATGCTGCCCTGGATACTCCAAACTGAGTCCGTCCGCAGCACCACAGCCGTCGTGCAGTCTAACAGGAGCTGCAACTGGACACACTTCCTGCATGTGAGGTAGTCAGGACTATAGTTTGAGTACTTTAGATGGGTCAGTTTTTATCCAATATGTGCAGGATGGATTCCTGACACAGTATGTAGACAAACCAACAAGGGGCGAGGCCACATTGGATTACCACTGGGTAATGAACCTGACTAGGTGTTAGTTTTGGAGGCAGGTAAGCACTTCGGTGATAGTGACCACAATTCAGTTATGTTTATTTTAGCCATGGAAAGGGATAGGTATAGACTGCAGGGCAAGAGTTATTGCTGAGGGAAAGGCAATTATGATCCAATTAAGCAAGATTTAGGGTACATAGGCTGGAGAAGGAAACTGCAGGGGATGGACACAATTGAAATGTGGACCTTATTCAAGGAACAGCTGCTGAATGTCCTTGATAAGTATCCATGATTCGGAGATGCTGGTGTTGGACTGGGTGTACAAAGTTAAAAATCACACAACACCAGGTTATAGTCCAACAGGTTTAATTGGAGGCACACTAGCTTTCGGAGCGACGCTCCTTCATCAGGTGATTGTGGAGGGCTCGATTGTAACACAGAATTTATAGCAAAAATTTGCAGTGTGATGTAACTGAAATTATACATTGAAGAATTGATTGTCTGTTAAGCCTTTCATCTGTTAGAATACAGTGATAGTTTCACTTCTTTCATGTGCAAATCACAAAACCCTTTTTTTTAAAAGTTGCATTCTCGGTTAGCTGTTAACAATGGTGATAGCTAGACAATGTGTTGAAGGTGTTAGCCCCCTGTGTTCCCTGTCTATGACCTGATGTTTAGATTGATTATAATCTAAAAAGTGAGATAACAGAGTATTACATAAATTCATGCAGTTTTTGAGCACAGAGTTC
>NC_057715.1:29351399-29401262 GCF_004010195.1 Chiloscyllium plagiosum | reverse complement strand
ACCTTCAACACATTGTCTAGCTATCACCATTGTTAACAGCTAACCAGAATGCAACTTTTAAAAAAAAGGGTTTTGTGATTTACACATGAAAGAAGTGAAACTATCACTGTATTCTAACAGATGAAAGGCTTAACAGGTAATCAATTTTTCAATGTATAATTTCAGTTACATCACACTGCAAATTTTTGCTATAAATTCTATGTTACGATCGAGCCCTCCACAATCACCTGATGAAGGAGTGTCGCTCCGAAAGCTAGTGTGCTTCCAATTAAACCTGTTGGACTATAACCTGGTGTTGTGTGATTTTTAACCTTGATAATATGTACCTGTCAGACGGGAGGAAGTGGTGAAGTGAGGGAGCCATGGTTTACTAAGGAAGTTGAATCTCTTGGCAAGAGGGAGAAGGCGGCTTATGACAGGATGAGACGTGAAGGCTCAGTTAGGGTGCTGGAGAGTTTCAGGTTAGCCAGGAAAGACCTAAAGAGAGAGTTAAGAAGTGTCAGGAGAGGACATGAGAAGTCCGTTGGCAGATAGGATCAAAGAAAACCCTAAAGTTTTCTATAGGTATATAAGGAATATAAGAAAAAGATTAGGGCCTATCAATGATGGTGGTGGGAAGTTGTGCAAGGAGTCCAAAGAGATAGGAGAAGCACGAAATGAATATTTTTTGTCAATATTCACATCGGTAAAAGACAATGTTATCAAGGGGAATACTGAGATAAAGGCAACTAGACTAAACAGGATTGAGGTTCACATGGAGGAGGTGTTAGCAATTCTGGAAAGTGTGAAAATAGGTAAGACCTGTAGGTCAGATGGGATTTATCCAAGGATTCTCTGGAAAGCCAGGGAGGAGAAATCAGAACCATCAACTATGATCTTTATATCATTGTTGTCTACAGGAATAGTACCAGAAGACTGGAGAATAGCGAATGTTGACCCCTTGTTCAAGATGGGGAGTAGAGACAATCCTGGTAATTATAGATCAGTGAGCCTTACTTCAGTTGTGGGTAAAGTGTTGGTAAAGGTTATAAGAGATAGGATTTATAATCATCTAGAGAGGAATAGGTTGATTAGGGATAGTCAACACGGTCTTGTGAAGGGTAGATCATGCCTCATGAACCTTATTGAGTTCTTTAAGGTGGTGACTAAAAAGGTGAATGAGGATAAAGCAGTTGATGTGTGTATATGTGTTTCAGTGAGGCATTTGATAAAGTTTCTCACCGTAGGGTATCACACAAAATGCGTAGGCATGGGATTTAGGGTGATTTAGTGGTTTGGATCAGAAGTTGGCTAGCTGAAAGAAGACAGAAAGTGGTGGCTGATGGGAAATGTTCATCCTGGAGTTCAGCAACCAATGGTGTACTGCATGGATCTGTTTTGGGCCACTACTGTTTAACATTTTTCTCAATGACCTAGATGAGGGCGTAGAAGGATGGGTTAGTGCATTTGCAGATGACACTAATATCAATGGAGTTGGGATAGTGATGAAGGATGTTGCAGGTTACAGAGGGACATAGATAAGCTGCAGAGCTGGGCTGGGTGTGGCAAGTGGAGTTTAATTTGGCGAAGTTTGAGGTTGTTCACTTTGGAAGGAGCAACAGGAATGAAGAGTATTGGGCTAATGGTAAGATTCTTGGTTGTGCAGATGAGCAGAGAAGTCTCTGTGTCCATGTACATAGATCCCTGAAAGTTGCCACCTAGGTAGATAGGGTTGTTAAGAAGGTTGTTAGCTTTTATTGGGAGAGGGATTGAGTTTTGGAACCATGAGATCATGCTGCAGCTGTATAGTTATGGTCACTGCATTATAGGAAGGATGTGGAAGCTTTGGAAAGGGTTCAGAGGAGATTTACTAGGATGTTGCCTGGTATGGAGGGAAAGTCTTATGAGAAAAGGCTGAGGGATTTGAGGTTGTTTTTGTTAGAGAGAAGAAGTTTGAGAGGTGACTTAATTGAGACATGTAAGGCATGTCAGATAATCAGAGGGTTAGATAGGTTGGACAGTGAGAGCCTTTTTCCTCAGATGGTGATGGCTAGCATGAGGGGACATAACTTTAAATTGAGGGATGATAGATATAGGACAAATGTCAAAGGTAGTCTCTTTACTCAGAGAGTAGGTAGGGGCGCACTGCCTGCAAAAGTAGTAGACTCACCAACTTTAAGGGCATTTAAATAGTTATTGGATAGACATAGAGTCATAGAGATGTACAGCATGGAAACAGACCCTTCGGTCCAAACCGTCCATGCCGACCAGATATCCCAACCCAATCTAGTCCCACCTACCATCACGCGGCCATATCCCTCCAAACCCTTCCTATTCATATACCCATCCAAATGCCTCTTAAATGTTGCAATTGAAAGAGCCTCCACCACTTCCTCTGGCAGCTCATTCCATACACGTACCACCCTCTGCGTGAAAAAGTTGCCCCTTAGGTCTCTTTTATATCTTTCCCCTCTCACCCTAAACCTATGCCCTCTAGTTCCTCTGATACCAGGGAAAAGACTTTGTCCATTTATCCTATCCATGCCCCTCATAATTTTGTAAACCTCTATAAGGTTATCCCTCAGCCTCCGAAGCTCCAAGGAAAACAGCACCAGCCTGTTCAGTCTCTCCCTATAGCTCAAATCCTCCAACCCTGGCAACATCCTTGTAAATCTTTTATGAACCCTTTCAAACTTCACAACATCTTTCCGATAGGAAGGAGACCAGAATTGCACGCAATATTCCAACAGTGGCCTAACCAATGTCCTGTACAGCTGCAACATGACCTCCCAACTCCTGTACTCAATACTCTGACCATATGGATGAAAATGGAATAGATAGGCTTCAGATTGGTTCCACGGGTCGGCACAACATTGAGGGCCGAAGGGCCTGTTCTGCTCTGTAACATTCTATGTTCTATTATCAAAGACTCATCCCATCCCAATTATAATCTATTCCAATCACTTCCATCAGGCAGAAGATACAAAAGCTTAAACTCATGTACCAACACATTCAAGAACAGCTTATTGTCCACTTTTATTAGAGTGCTGAATGGACCTTTCAAATTTCAAATCTAATGTTGATCTTGTTTTTTTTTAAGGTCATTCTGCCACAACACGAATTTGCTATAACACGATTGATGAATTGGGTTCACTGCTTCTATAGCACCAACTTTTAAAGCATGTATTGGCTATAATACAATTTTGCCCCCATTAGATTAAGTGAGGCTGCTATTATGTGGTTTTCTTATAACACGAGATCGCGTGAGAACAAAACTACCATGTTATAACAGAACTGACTCTACATGTTCTTCGCAGCTGTAACGTTGTATTCCTCACTCTGTTCAATCCCCCTATGATCGTTGTATGCTATGATCTGCCCATACTGCATGCAAAACATAACTTTGCACTGTACTTAGGTACATGTAACAATAATAAATCAAATCAAATGAGTCGAATGGATTTCTCAATCACTCCAGAGAGCAGTTCAGGATCATCTGCATTGGTGTAGGTGAGAACAGCAAGCTTTTTCCCATAATGATATTTGTATAAATGGTTTAGAAACAACCTGACAACGTTTAGGGATGTTAACCTTTCTCCACAATTTGTTACAATTGTGTAGGTTGGGAAGGAATGAAAATTTATGCTGTAGCTTTGTTGCAGCAAACGTTTTAAATTATTGTGCCTTATTTTAAATGAATAGACTGAATATCCTTGGTACAAATCTACTTGCATTATTCCTTTAGAAGTAAAAGGGTTAATGCAGTTCTCTAGTCCTTAAGAACCCAGTTTATCTGTGCAATTTCTGACACCAGCAGCTTGGCTCAGCTGGAAACAAACAGAACCCACAGTAGATGCAATAGTGAGTGAACTTTCTGCTGATCCACAGTTATAATTAGGGTTGAGCTGTCCTTTTAAAAAGGTCAAGAAATTAAATATGTAAAGAAAAACAAGGGACACCCATCAAAAAAGAATATAAAGTCAATAGGTCAGACATCAAATACAAATAATTGAATTGGGTTTACCATTAAGTTGTCTCTTTCTGTTCTGTTTATGTTCCAAACCACTATTTCCTATTTGAGATCTTGTTGGACAAAATCAACTATGTGCTCTTTGTTTAGCTGAATAAAGACTTCTTAATTTTGGCAAGCCTCGGCAGTATTGAGGACAGAATGGATAGCAGAGGGTCAGAGTACATACTGCCAAAGAAATGTTGTTGATGTATTCTACTGAAGAATTGCTTCACATTGAGTCGCGTTCTGCAACAGGAAAGGATTTAATTTTTGAGAATGCTCCCATCAGTCTGTAGTGCCAGTAAGTTTATTACAAACAGGCTTACAAATTGCCATTTGCCAGGAGTGCTGATTCCTTGTGCAGATTGCTTAAGAGCAATAAAAATAACCAAGGGCTGGCTGGTTGAAAGGTGTTAGCTGTCAGCCTGGGGTATTCATTCTGAACATGCTGTTTACAATTTCACTTGAATTGCTTTTGGTAGGTGACCATGATTTCTGCCTGAAGCTCTAACTAATGACTTTTGTGCCACATCTTCAAACCCTGAGCAAGGATCGATAGGGAAGGCATGCCGTGCTACAAGTTTAGAGATAGAGCATACTTTGGAGATTTTGAAAAACAGATTTTACTTCATTAATCTTATGTGGAAAGACAACAACTTAGTGCAGAAGCCAAACTAAGAATATTCTTCTTACCTGTTACTTTATTCAAAATGCTGTTTAGATAATAATTTCAATATTTCTTGGCTTAAGGTTTTGTTTTGGTAAACAAAACTGATCCTCTTAATGCTCACTGTTATTTTAGGAGTGAACTGAATGTTACTATTCCAGTTGCTAGTTACCATTCTTCTCCTCCAGAAGCTGCATTATACAATTATCTCACTGAGAGATTCAATAGTTGACTCCTCGAATAATGGGAGTAATGTCCTACATTATAATATCACAGAGGCTATGGAGACCCTGCATTTGAGTTTAATTATTCTCTCGCTTAGCAGAGAGAATGTGAATGAGCAGCAAGATGATCAGGCCTGTGTGGCAGGTTTCCCAAAGTGGCAAGGGACCATTGACTGCATGAACAACTATTCTTATGGATTAATGGGGAGAGCTATGTACTCAGAAAAAGTTCCACTCTCTTAATATGCGGGACCATGCTCAAGTCATCATCAAGTATGATGATTGCAGCTGATGCCTTCATTCTATCATAGTGTGGTGTTTCCTCTATCTTTGGATCACTGCAATGAACTGCCAAGGATACCTTTTGTCTATAATGTTGATGAATGACTGTATCACCTTTTCTGCTGGGATGATAGGCATACAATGTTCTTTTGCTAGAAATATCATGATCTGGACCATTGGTATTCTCTAAGCAATTATTTCATAATCTAGAACATTAGGGAACTAATGAGTATCTCCCTGATCAATCACAATTGTAAGGGAACAAGTACTGCAATCTAAGCATTTGAAGAATGAAGAGGAGAAAGTTGAAGTGGAGCTAGTGTGGAGGATGTTTTCACTCTGGATGAACCATCCCCTCAGTCTGTGGTTTATCATCTGCAAACAAAAAATAACTATTACCCCTTGTGAATTCCTTTATTGTCTTTGTCTAGTCTGCTGCCGCAATACAGCACTATCCGAGTGACTGGATCGTGGCTAATGGAAAGCTGCTGACTTCATGGAATATAGGAACATAGGAACAGGAGTAGATCATTCAACCCCTTGAACCTGTTCCATTATTTAATTAGATCATTACTGATCTGAGGCCTGACTCTATTCACGTACCTTTGGCCCATAAGCCTTAATAGCTTTGCTAAACAAGTGATTATCTATCTCAGATTTAGAATTCACAACTGATTCTGTATCCACTGCCATTTGTAGAAGAGAGCTCCAACCATCCTTTGTGTGTAGACGTGTTTCTTAACATTTCTTCTGAATGGTCTGGCTCTAACTGGGACTAATTACACTCTTATTCTAATCCTATAGCTGCAGATGGCCTGGAAGGATGCCCTCAAGCAGCTCTGGGCCTCAAGAATCAGCTTCAGACTGTGCCATCTCAATGTGGGCAACTGCCTTAGAGGCAACAGCATACACTCTGAGACAGAAGCAGTGATTAAAACAGAAACATTCCTCTCTTTCGCAGAAAATAGGAGGTCCATGCGCAGTACTCCTCTGGGATAGCATCTCAGCAATCCTACAGTGATCAGTCAGAGAACAGTTTTATGGAGTGTTGTCAGATCCTTGAGCTTTGACGTCCACAACAACGATGGCCTGCATGACACCAGACTGATGACTTCAGTCTGAGCAACACTCCAATATTGCCTGGCCTCTGTTTGTGTAGAGGAGGTTGAAACAGCAAAACAAAAGTGCTTGGAATGCAGTTGCAATGTCATTCTTAATGGCTTCTATTTTGGAATTAAAACAAACCCTTTTCTTCCCTTCTTTCCCAAAAGCACTGTTAATGCAGTCGTGGAGTTGACCACCAAAACTATACAGGATGGGCCCCACATGCCCAGTGCCAAGCCCTCTCGAGCCTTAAGAGATTAGGGCTTGCATTAGTACCTGGGAGTATGATGTTATTGCTACTACTGAGACCTGGTTGAGGGAAGGGCATGATTGGCAACTAAATATCCCAGGATTTTGATGCTTCAAGGGGATAGAGAGGGCGATAAAAGGGGTGGAGGAGTTACATTACTGGCCAGAGAAGATGTCACAGCTGTGCTGAAGGAGGACACTATGGCAGACTCGAGCAGTGAGGCAATAGGAAGCGTGCGGTACCAATTTTGGGGCTGTAGTACGGGCCTTCCAACAGCGAGCGTGAGATAGAGGTACAAAAAAGTAAACAGATAATGGAAAGATATAGAAGCAACAGGGTGGTGGTGACAGGACCTTTTAATTTTCCCAACATTGATTGGGATTCACTTAGTGTTAGAGGTTTACATGGAACAGAATTTGTAAGGGACATCCAGGAGGGTTTTCTACACCAGTATTTAAATAGTCCAACTCAGGAAGGGGCCATACTGGACCTGGTGTTAGGGAATGAGCCCGGCCAGGTGGTTGAAGTTTCAGTACAGGATTACTTTGGGAATAGTGATCACAATAAATTTTAGATACTCATGGACAAAGACGAGAGTGGTCAGAAAGGAAGAGTGCTAAATTGGGCGATGGCCAACTATACTAAAATTCAGTAGGAGCTGTGGAATGTAGCAGCTGTTTAAAGGTAAATCCATATTTGATACGTGGGAGGATTTTAAAGAAAGGGTGATTAGAGTGCAGGAAAAGTATGTTCCTTTGAAAATGAAGGACAGAAATCGCAAGATTAGGGAACCATGGATGACAGGTGAAATTGTGAGACTAGCTAAGAGGAAAAAGGAAGCATACATAAGGTCTAGGCGACTGAAGACAGAGTAAGCTTTGGTAGAATATTGGGAATGTAGGACCAATCTGAAACCTGGAATTAAGAGGGCTGAAAGGGGTCATGAAATATCTTCAGTGAACAGGGTTAAAGAAAATCCCAAAGCCTTTTCTTCATATATCAGGAGCAAGAGGGTAATTAGAGAAAGGGTTGGCCCATTCAAGGACAAAGGAGGAAAGTTATGCCTGGAGTCAAGAGAAAATAGGTAAGGATCTTAATGAGTCTTAATGAGTATTTACCAACAAGAGGGATATAATGGATGTTGAGGTTAGGGATAGATGTTTGATTACTCTAGGTCAAGTTAGCATAAGGAGGGAGGAAGTGTTGGGTATTCTAAAAGGCATCAAGGTAGACAAGTCCCCAGGTCCGGATGGGATCTATCCCAGGTTACTGAGGGAAGCAAGAGAGGAAATAACTGGGGCTTTAACAGATATCTTTGCAACATCCTTGAACACTGGTGAGGTCCCAGAGGACTGGAGAATTGCTAATATTGTCCCCTTCTTTAGGAAGGGTAGCAGGGATAATCCAGGTAATTACAGACTGGTGAGCCTGACATCAGTGGTAGGGAAGCTGCTGGAGAAGATACTGAGGGATTTGGAAGAAAATGGGCTTATCAGTGATAGGCAACATGGGTTCATGCAGGGAAGGTCATGTCTTACCAACTTAATGGAATTCTTTGAGGAAGTGACAAAGTTGATTGATGAGGGAAGGACTGAAGATGTCAGTAACACATTTGATAAGGCTCCCAATGGTACGCTGATAGAGAAAGTGAAGTCGCATGGAATCCAGGGTGTACTAGTTAGTTGGATAAAGAGCTGGCAGGTCAACAGGAGACAGAGTAGTAGTGGAAGGGAGTTTCTCAAAATGGAGAACTGTCACCAGTGGTGTTATACAGGGATCCGTGCTTGGACAACTGTTGTTTGTGATATACATAAATGATTTGGAGGAAGGTACAGGTGGTCTGATTAACACGTTTGCAGATGACACTAAGACTGGTGAAGTAGCAGATAGTGAAGGAGACTGTCAGAGAATACAATAGAATATAGATAGATTGGAGAGTTGGGCGGATAAATGACAGAGTTCAATTCGGGCAAACACAAGGTGATGCGTTTTGGAAAGTCCAATTCAAGAGCGAACTATACAGCAAATGGAAAGGTCCTGGGGAAAGTTGATGTGCAGAGGTATCTGTGCGTTCAGGTCCGTTGTAGCCTGAATGTGGTAATGCAGGACAATAGAGTGGTCAAGAAGGTATAAAGCATGCTTCCCTTCATCGGACAGGGTATTGAGTATAAGAGTTGGTAGGCCACATTACAGTTGTATAAGACTTTGGTTCAACATTTGGAATATTGCGTACAGTTCTGGTTGCAGATTACCAAAAGGATATGAATGCTTTGGAGATGGTGCAGAGGCAGTTCAGTAGGATGTTGCCTGGTTTGGAGGACACTAGCTATGAAGAGAGGTTGAGTAGATTATGATTATTTTCATTAGAAAGACAGAGGTTGAGGGGGGACCTGATTTCGGTCTACAAAATCATGAGAGGCATAGACAGGGTGGATAGCAAGAAGCTTTTTCCTGAAGTGGGGGACTCAATTACTAGGGGTCACTGAGTTCAAAGTGAGAGGGGAATAGGATGGTGGGTGCCTGGAACACATTGCCAGCAGAGTGGTAGAGGTGGGGATGATAGCATCATTTAAGATGTATCCAGGTAGATATATGAATGGGCAGGGAGCTGAAGGATATAGATCCTTAGAAAATAGGTGACAGGTTTAGATAGAGGACCTAGATCGACACAGGCTTGGAGGGCCGAAGGGCCTGTTCCTGTGCTGTAATTTTCTTTGTTCTTTGTTCTTTTGAATAGGAATTCTAATAAAGCTTGGAGACGCCAAGATGAATGGGGGAAATCAAACCCATTTTCTTCCTAGGTTATTCTGTACGGAAATCATCACCACCATGCTGCCAATAATTTCAGCAATCAAATGACATTCTCTGGTAAGACGGTGCCAATAATTATGAGTACCATTCTTTAACTCTCATTTAACTATTTCATTTTGCTGAAAGATTAATCAAGGACCATGAAAAGTTAAATGTTATCAGATCACTAACAAAAAATTATGCTAATTGATCTTTACTCATCAGTCTCTCAATTTTGACCACGGATGATGTGTAAAAAAAAATGCACAGTACTGAGCCTTTGTTTGTAACACAAGCTGCCTTCTGCCATGCTAAAAATGCTGCCCCTTACTGAAATTTTGTTTTGAATATTAAGTCACATAATGAAAGGATGTAAATGGAGATAACTGTAAATCAATTTGATGTTTCACAATATTAAGCTGGCTGATTGTGGAGAGCAGGAAAGCTGTGATAAATGTGCCAGGTTGGCAAGATTATGAGCAGAGCTCTTTTCTATTGCCTAAAGGCTGCTCCAGTAGCCCTGATGAAACAATTATCCACTCTGTGAACATCCAGAAATTAATGAAGAATTACCAGGTAGTGGTCCCATAGAGTTTTACAGATAAGAGCAGAAGTATGTAAAGTTCCCGTCTGTCTATTCTATACAAATTATTTTGTGTTCTGGCATTAGGGTACAGATCTTGTTTATGAGCCAGCTTATTCTGGCTCATCTGAGCTTGTCAATGCCAGGCAGCCTGGCTACAACTGTCATGTGGTTGATGATAAGCAACAACATGGAATAGTTAATGCTTTGAGTGAAATGAATTTCTAAGATGTTACACGGTATTGAGTCTGCGAATGAGGATATTTTTAAATTTAGACTTGATAAACAGGACTGTCACATTCTATCATTGTGCATTAGTTAACGAGTCTTTCCAAATGCTTTATCATGACTATAATATGCAATTTGGCATTTTTGCTAAGAGTATATTGTATGCCATAAACCCGTCTTTACTACAACCATCTTTCCTAGGTGTGGAAACCTGCCAATATTTACAGAGCTCCAAGCAGTCTACGGAGACTACACATGAAGATTTTTTAGGATGGCTCATCCATCAAAGGTATTGAAAGCTGTGGATCAACAACTCTATGATTACCTCATGAATCATTGATTAATTGACTTACACCAAACAGAATTTTGTCCTGGACATTCTGCCTTCACACTTTTACTTGACTTCCCAAATCAGATTTAGATTAGCAATTAAATATATGTGACACTTTGATTGTGGAACTAAAGAAAGTGTTTGTTGCAGTAAATTCTGAACAATTCAAAAAATAGACTGAAGACCTTGATTAATTTGACACTTGCACCATTATTTCGCTCATAGCAGGAAGCATAAATGGAGGTTTTCATTTACAAAACTACAGAGTCTTTATTAGAATCATTTAATGGTATGGCTTCAGATGCAATTTTTGTCAATTAAGTGATCTCTCTGATGTGATTTCATACCCAAAACTTATATACTTAACACTGAATCCTATCATATTATTAAAATATAATGAAATTCATGTTTCTATGTAAGGCAGTTACACAGAACAAGCAGCTATTAATGCATATGACAGAGGAGCCAACTCTGGTACCTCAATCATGGGTGCAGTGTCCAAAAGGTTTAATGATCTGATCAGTGAGAGGAATGTCACATTCTCACTCTACCTTTCCAAACCTTCTGCATAACACTTGTCAGACACAAACTTTTCACATGCTCATCCTTTTCACTCAAGATGCCTCGCCGCATCCACATCTGAACGGTCACTACTGAAAGTTGCTTCAAAAATTAATTCTATGACCATTACCACTGCATTAGCTTCTAATTAACAGACAATTAAAATGAACTGATTTGTTAAGATCAAGTCTGATATACTACAGCAAAGAAAAGTGATGGGGCAATTTATATATGCTCAGGGTTAGAATGAACTATAATAAAGACCCATTCTTACATAGTAGAAGAGTCTTAATCAATTTTCTCCCCGTGGACACAGCCTAGACTCATCAAATTGAAATTTAAAAAATAAGAACTATAACAGCATATGAAAAGCATTAATTTTCACTAATATTGATTAAATAACTTGAACAATAAAAACAGGAACAATTTACAGTTTGTTAGAAGTTACAATAATTTTATGTTACAAGATATCTATCCATCTAGCTATAATATCATGCTGCTTTATTATCATTACATTATCAGATGTTTAAATCAACATTTTAAAAATTATGGTGAATGTTTGAGTTTTCCCTGTACTATCCTGTTTATTTTGTTTGAACATTTTTAGTGTTTTAGTTTGCAAGCTGAATATCACATATATTTTCACTGCAATTCTAAATTTGATAAAGGCAGTCAAGTAAAAGCGTGGAGAGAGAATAGTCCATAACCTTCAAAGGTTTTGGACTAATTTGAGGAACGTCCTAGCTATCAATCATTCAGTATATGGAGCCTTCACTAATCAGTTATGGTTCACGCATTAATAATCTTTAACATCTTTAACAAAACAGCCAATAAATGATGAAGTAATGGGATACATCCCTTTTTTCCATGTCCCATTTGCAATGGTTTGGTGCATTCAGTGTGAGTTTGACATTTGAGTTCCTATTGAACTTTGATATTACCCATATTATTAAGGTGCAACAGAAAAAAGCATAGATTTTGCTATCAGTATTGCTTACATACATGTTTGCAGATTAGCAAAGGTTAGAGTAAAACAGTGATCGGCAGGTAGCATGAACACTTAGCTCGATAACTCAAATATGCGAACAAATTAAAGTCTTTTCTAAAGTACTTTTCTCTCTGTAAATCATATTGTTTTTCACTTTTATTGCATTTGTAATACACTTAATAGCAAGAAGAAGAATGGTTAGATAGGAATTTCAGTGATTGCTCACAATACCTATTGGCTATATAGCACTGGTACGTTGGTAGATGTATGTAACTATTGAAATCGTTCAATTTATTCTTCTAATTTTCCTTACCATCACCTCCTTCTGCCCCAAAAGCATGAAATTTTTCAGTGGGAGCTATTCATGTTTGTTGTGTCCCCTCTGGCACCATTATTAAATGACCATTTTTCAGTTATGAGGCTTGTCAGTGTGCATTAACAGGTAGTTTGACAGATTAGGAAAGGGTTGCATTATAGTTCAGCTGATTTGTATTTGGTACCTACCCTGTGCATTTGTAGTCATAGGTACTCATGACTGAGTGAAAAAAAAAACACTGGCTGATTCTCCATCCTCAATTACAAAGGTGCTGTGCTCCTTTCCGGTGCTCTTTTCTGTTACACAGACTAAAATCTGATTAGCTTTCATACTTCCCTTAATCATCACATATTGGGTGTTTGAAGCACAGGAAGGTGGCTATTCAAACATTCAAGCATGTTCTGCCATTTAACCACATCTTGTCTCATTTGGAAACCCACACGATTTAGCTACTTTAGCCACAAATCACTTGATACTCTTAAAGAAGTAAGATCGATTAAACATTGTCCAATTTTTATACATCCCCAGATATCTCAGAAGACTTAAAACTATTAGAATAGACTTAGCCAAAAAATGGAGGTGTTGTAATACAGTGGATAGTATCTCTGCCTCTGAGCTAGAAGCTCTGGGTGTGAGACCCACTCCAAAGAATGGGGAGGGGGGAGGTGGGAAGGTCAATTTTTGTTGTGCTAATGGCTTGGAAGGAATGATGGGATAGCATCTTGAGAGAGAGGGTGCCTTCAGAGCATACAAGGCACCCTCTAATTGAGATGTACCTTCCTACTCACCTTAGTTCCTGAAGGTCTTGAAAAATAGTCCACATGTTATCCAATAAGTGATATATTTTGGCATGGAGAGTGTAGTATTGGGGTAAATTGAGCATTTAACAAGATCAATTGACCTTTAGTTATTTCCATACATAGGGTGGGCAGGCTGTGAAATTCAGTATACACCCACCCTCAGTTATGAGGAAGAATTTGGTGTGGGTAGGAAGGTGGTGGAATGGAAATTAGCTTGGACCCTGTAATACATTCTTCCCAGCAAACAAAAACACCCAACAGCAAATAATGTAGAGGCCCAGGACTTAATGGCCAGGGAAGGTACCCCATTCATAATGTAGCTAAACAGGCTGATTATCAATCTTACAACTTGAGCCAATAGCAGGCAGAAAGAGTAGGCTACATTTTTGGCCAGCCATATGTCAGAATGAAGATGGATCCTCTACCATCACTATCCATAGTTCCAGACTATAGTATACATGTAAAAACATGTTACTAGTGGAAGCTCAGATTTCCTGAGTGATCTGTAGAAATACAACCAAGGAATAACAGGATTGAGTTTTCATGCCTTCATCCATGTAGTAATTGAAGCTGGTTGACAGGACCCAGTTCCAGGATTCCTGTCTCCATTTCCAGTCGCCAGCTATTTTTAATGGGACAGGGATAAGAGTGTAGGTGGTCAGTCTGCAGATAGCTCCACCAGCCTTGCTGACTCGATTGGCGGGTGGTGTGAGGACGGGCCATTTAGATCTATGGAAGACAACAAGGTTTATGAGATGTCATGAACCAGAGGAAATACTAGTCTGCAATTGGTAATACTTTGACAGATATATTTCAAATTTGTTGACGAGTTCACATGTCATTATGTAATGGTGTATGATAAATTAAATATGTTATTAGTACAGCGTGTTTGATGGGGCTTTGTTTAATAAAGATAATTGACCATTAAACTGAAGAACATGGTGATTGTGGTAGTTTTCGGATGCATTGAAGTACATTATCCATTGTATCAACTAGAGTTCTGCATTATTCAGTGTTGAAACTCAGGACTGAACTTTTGTTACCGAGGCAGGTAGATTAAGTTGAGAAATTTCTGATTCCATGGTTTGGCAGGACCACTTCAGTTTAAAGGTCATTTTAGACCCAATTATCATTCTAGGGAGATGGGTGTACAGTTGGATCCACTGTCTTCACAAGCAGATTCTCAGCATGAATGAGGTATGTGAAGCATTCAAGGGGGCATAGACGAAAAGTGTGATGCTGGAAAAGCACTGCCGATCAGGGAGCATCCAAGGAACAGGAGAGTTGATATTGCGAGCATGAGCTCTTCACCAGGAATGAGGGGTCCCAAGGGGGCTGAGAGATAAATGTGAGGGGGGTAGGGCTGGGGGGTGTATAGCTGGGAATGCAGTAGGTAAATGAAGGTGGGGGTGATGGTGATAGGTCAGAGTGGAGGGTGGAGCAGATAGCTGGGAGGGAAGATGGACAGGTAAGACAATTCAAGAGGACAGTGCTGAGTTGGAGGGTTGGAACTGGGATAAGTTGGGGGGTGTGGGGAAATGAGGAAACTGGTGAAATCCACATTGATCCCATATGGCTGGAGGCTCTCAAGGTGGAAGATGAGGTGTTCTTCTTCTAGGCCTCATGTGTCTAGAGTTTGGCCATGGAAGAGAGCCAGGATTTGCACGTCCTTGACAAAGTAGGACAGGCAGTTGAAGTGTTTGGCCACATGGCCATGGGTTGTCTAGTGCAAGTGTGCCACAGATGTTCTCTGAAACATTCCGCAAGTCTCCTAATTTCCCATCCCCTCACCTTATCTTGAATTGTCCTACCTGTCCATCTTCCTTCCCACTATCCGCTCCACCCTCCGTTCTGATCTATTACCTTCACCCCCCACATTCATCTACTAATTGCATTCCCAGTTACCGTCCCTCCAGCCCCACACCCCTCCCATTTATTTCTTGCTTGCTGCCTGACCAGCTGTGCTTTTTCAGCACCACATTTTTTTGACTCTGATCTCCAGCATCTGCAGTCCTCCCTACTCCTATTCAAGAGGGCATGATTATTTAAATAGAAGCGATGTGCAAGGATATGGGAAAAGACCAGAGATTAACACTGGTAGTTGTCCCAAGCTACTCACAAGCAGCGAACCATATGAGAAAGTGATAAAAACTAGACAATGAGAAAACACTGTTACTGATGTGTCTCCTTCTCACCATACATTCAGCTTTGCCCGAGCCACAAAATGCAGAGAGGGATCATCAGATTAGCTAAAGGACTCTGTTCTGACGGCCATGGGAGCTGATAGTGGAGACCCAGTGGAAGCCCTGAATAAGTGTAGGCAGAGGAGACAGGAGCATCCAACTGTGTTGGCTTCAAGGCTATGGATCATGTTGCAGAACATCTGTGCCCCAGTGCTAGACCCCTGCAACACCTAGCTGCACTGGTGGGTCTGCACACTAGTTTCCCATGAGACGAAGGAGTTGCAAAAAAGTGTATGGCATGTTCAACCTCTCCAACAACACACACTGAGGCATGGGTGTTGAGGAAAATGGTCAGAGCTTGGGAGGAGATGAGAGGACATAAATCTTAAGGAAGATGAATGGCATTTCTTAGAGATCAAGGGGTGGTATGAAATGAAGGAAAAGGACCAATCGCAAGGAGATTAACACCACCCTGTCAGATAGTAGGAGGGGGCATGGACATAGCCAGATGGAGCCCTGCCCATAGCCAGATGGAGCAGTAGGACTCCAGTGAGCTCATTAAAGTGTTTTAATTGTACTGAAGAAGGGCACTATGCGAGAGACGAATCAGATTCAGATCTAGCTCCTGCCACTTGAGGGATCTCAGAGCAACTAATTGAGGAACAAGTGGATTGTGCCCCAACCTACAGTGACAGTCTCAGGCCTCTCCAATATGTATATGTAATTCAAAATGAGATGGGACAGGGAGACCCTTAGTGGACGGTTGGATAGGACTTCTTTATCAATTTCCTTTGGAACATTAGGGGATCCTGTCCCACCCTGAATTCCACTGTAAATAGTGACAATTGGAAAATAGAAACAGAAATAAGTTTGAGTGGTTTCACAGAACATTCTCAAATAGGACAAGTGACTAGCCCTTTACATATACAAATAGGAGAGATAGAGATGATGCGTCTGATCATATTGATAAAACACCCAGCAAATCAAGAGCATATCCTTGGAAATGATTACATGGCTGGAGCAGGCGAACTGTCTGATATGGCAAATGCCAGGAATAAATAGAAAGCAGGGGTTTTTTTTTGCTGAAATCCCTGTAGGACAGTATACGTAGAGCCTGTGCATAGAGGGAGAAATGTGGATCAGCCCTATTCTCATGAGTGAGGACCTGATACTACAAGGAAGTATTGAAGAAAACTGGAAGCTGTTTCCCACACATAAGCATCATTGTGAACAGATGTAAGAGGAGGAGTGCATACAGAGCCCAGATCCAAAGCCTCAAAAGGAGTATGGGATTCCCCAAGCAGGCTGAAGGTGATACAGAAAAGTAGTGCAAAACCAGGTAGCACAAGGGGTATTAAGGCACATTGCCTCATTCACTGATTTGACTGTTAAAGAAAATGGTCGAGTGTTGGTGATTGACTATTGGTTACCAAGAACTAAATAAGGTAACACCCTTAACAGCATCCACAGTGGTTACTAGCCCGGAAGCCATGATTAAACAGAGTGAACTGCATAGTTGTTTATGGTGCTGGACAGAAGTAATAGATTTTGGTAAATCCCCTTGACCAAGAAATACCAGTATAAGTTTATTTATAAATTTACCTTTAAGAGACAGCAATATACATGGACAGCTTTTTACAACTCACCATCAATATTTCATCCATGGTTGAGCAATGGGTTGCGGGATTTCTCTTGGTCAGACCGATTGATGCAGCATGTCGATTACTTGCTTCTGCAAACATTACCAGCTTCTTTATAAATTGTTGCAGCTAATAAAAGAGTTTCGGTTAAAAGTGAACCCGATAAACACTCAGATACTGAGTCAGGAATGAATTCCTTAGGATTGGTGTTAACACCATCAGAGAAAAGAGAGAGGGACAATGGATTTAAGCAGCAGCTAGACTTCCTCTCTCCACAGATGTGAAGGGGTTATGATCGTTTTAAGATTTGATTGGGTATTGGAGAGACAATATTAATGGTTTTGCCACAAAAGTAGCACTACTAAAGATACATGCCCCATGAGAATGGAGGTAAGAACACATGCACGCAATAATAGCTTTGAAACAGGGCTTGGCGAGTGCTCCTGCCCCAAAAACCCCAGACCCAGCTAGGTCTTTCTCTGTGAGGTGGCTGCAACAGACTACAATATCGACGATCTTATTGAAAGAGGGACATGGTCAGTTGAGACCAATAGCCTATGCCTCGTGTGCTTATGCCAATAGAGCAGGGGTACATGGCATGTGAAAGATATTTATTGGCAGTGTTTTGGGACGTCCAATATTTTACCTATGTAGGATTGAATTTGTTGACAATTTTGATGGAACACTCACCCGTTCAGATGCTGCTGGATGGATGTATTAACAACTGCACTATGAGGCAAAAGACAATTACTAGAGGGACACTTATTACACTGGAGACGCATAGAGGTTAAAAGTGCTTCCATGTCAGCAGTTAACCTAATTTATCTGGGGACACCCCAAGAGTGTCAGGTGGTGACAACAAAAGATCCCAAGGTACAATTTGAATCAAAACAAAAAGGAGGGTGTACTAGTAAAGAGAACATAGGGATTACCCAAGGCAAGAGAATGACGGAGACAGTAATAGGAGAATAGCAAAGGAATGCAAATCACCCTGAAAGATTTTTGTTGGTGGCTCCTCATCTGTCCAAGATAGAGAACGGAGAACTGGCTGTGGAATCTATATTGAAGGTGAAGAAGGATGAATTGAACCTTCAAGAATATGCTGGCCAAAATGGTGCAGCAGCACTAGACCACTTGCCTGATGGTCCTTCCTCATGTCTTGATGATAAGAAACACTGTAGCTTCTCTACAGGATTCACCCCTTACAGGTTGATGACATGCCGAAAGATGTGGGTCTGAAGTCTCTGCTAGGAATATATCTATCTGAGCCAGAAATAGATGGAATAATGAAAGATAAATGGGTTCAACAGCTGGTTGAGAATATAAAATAAGTGAATTATGTGATTGCAAATAATATGAGATAGAAGAAAGAACAAAGTAAGGCCCACTTTGACTCCAAGAGCTGCAAGTGGGGCAACAGGTAATGATATTGGTACATCAAAAGACATCCTTCCTCGCCTGTAGATTTGCAGGGCTATATGAAGTGATAGACAAAGCAAGTCTGTCAGTATAATAAGTGCCAACAGCCCCTAAGAAGAGCGGCTAGTATCATATTAACTAGTTAAAACCATCTGGAAGGGGCCAAGGTAAATATCGCATTTAGACACAATGATGGGAGAATGTGATGCCCCAAAGTCAGGAAACTTTGGGACTGATTTTGGAATCATAGGATCAGAGCAACCTGATAAAATGTAGATCTGGCAGATGCACCATTATCTCCCAACCCCTTAGGAGTCATATGGACTCCTCAGGCTCATCAATGGAAATGAAAATGAAGGGAAAAGAAAAAAAACGAAGACAATGGATGAAAGATTTAGCTTCCAACCAAACTGGATGAGGGGAAGGGATGGAAAGTTGAAACCAGCCCTTAATGTACATGAATTGTCTGAGGTGGTGAGGAGATTAGCATGAGACAAGTTATAGAATAAACTGTAAATAAGAACTGAAACTATGCTTGTTTCACAGGAAACTAAGACATGATAAAATAGAGGAAGACCCAAATGTGGGAGAATCGATAGTCATCGTCATCTTCCTTAGAATTGTGATTAGTGTGACCAAGGGATCTTGGGGCAGCCAGCTGATGGAGGGAAGGGGATGGCTATGATTGAGTGCGAGCATAAAACCTTATGTATTTGAACAAATGTCACCAATAGCCATCAAATTCTGTTTAAGCTGGAACCCGACAAGAAACTGAGTTTAACTCTATCTATCCACCTCAAAGATACAGACAAAGATTTACAGCAGTTTGTAGCTATGGAACTTCCATCTATTCCACATTTCACCACAGACTGGGTGAAGATCATCTTCAGAAAAGGGAAGTTTTCCATAAATCGACTATGCACAGGAAGGAGCTAAAACTCATACAGAAGAGGCAGATAGGGACTTGCAGGCTCCAGGTTTCTGAAGTAAAATTTGAAATTGGGGACTGAATATTCAGGTTCATATGTGGATCAGAATTGTGTCTCACATGATTGTTGTACTGCAATTTGTTAGATCTATTGTTGCAATAGTCTTATTTTGTGTGTTTTTTTAAACTAGAACGTTAAGAAATGGAAAGGACTGACCATAGGGATTGGTCTTAGATTCTGAAAGATAATTTGCAAAGAAGAGGGTTTGTAATGTATTGCTTATTATAGGGTAGGAATAATATCAACATAACTAGTTCATAGTATTTCTTACTATTCCTTTATTGTCATTTGTATTGATATTATGCCTATCTTGCAGGATGTGGAAAGCATATAACAATATATTTACCATGGAACAAAAGGGAAATGAATAAGATATTTTAATATGATTTGTAACTTTGATTGCATTTATGACTATGGTTTTGATAAGTACAGTGATTTAAATGGCATTTCAAATAAATACAAATGAAGTAATGCTTTATTGATAATACATTGTTATAAGGAGGTAATGCTCACCACTATCTGGAGGTGCCCTGGAGGATGTAGCAAATCCAGTAAGGCTGATCTCAGATAAATCTTTGTTTCAATAAGGCATACACTTCGCCCTGAGACCTGTGTATAAAGGCATCCAGAAGATCCTTGATTTTCAGCAGCAGCGCTACAAAGAATAACTCTGCAGGAAGTACTGTACAGGAGGCGTGGTGAAGACATTGAGAAAAGATCCAGCCTGATCAGCTGCCAGAACCCAGGGTAATGAAAGACAGTGATTGAGATATCTCTAGTAGTTAAAAGCATATGTTGTTTGTTTAACTTAATAAATCAATTGAGTTTTAGAGAGTCTGAGTATCTACACTGTATCTTTGTGCAGAATAAAGTGCTACAGTTGCACAGAAGGTGCAGAGAGAGATTAACGTTGGAGAGGTATGTTTAAAAGTCTGATAACAGCAAGGAAGAAGCAGTTCTTGAATCTGTTTGTATATGTACTCCAACTTTTATATCTATCTGCCTGATGGTGGAGCGTGGAAGAGAGTATAGCCGGGGTGGGAGGGGGCTTTAATTATGTTGGTTGGATGAGAGCTACAGAATGGGCAGGGGCTATTGAGAGCGTGTGGAACTGTGTGGGGTGTGGATGGGTTGATGATGAACACTCATGCATGAACTGAGGTAATGCTGCAGCTGATGGAGGCAGGTTTTTCCACTCCATCATGTATCCACTTCCATTTCTGCCTTTGCCACCTTTGGGAGGTGGCAGCCATGACTCCAGCCCATTCTATTCATCCAGCAATGCAAATACCGTAGGAGAACATTGTGCAGTCAGGGTCACAATGGCAGGAAATGGCCTAAAATATGATTTCTGCCTTGAAGATGAAAATTAGGTTACTCTGTTAGCCGTTGACTAAGCAGTTAGACATATCAATGAAAAGACTGATTGTTTTTTGTTAGATTTACTTTGTCTCCTGTACTTTGTTTCTGTAAATCTTTCTACTTTGTGACCTGTGAAATTTCAATAAATGAAAAATAAATATTTAGTGGCTTCTCAGTCTTAAATGCAACTTCATGACTGTGGTATTAAAAATTTAGGCAAAACTTGCCTGTGGTGATGATACAGGAATGTCAAAACCTGCATTTAACTTAAATACTTAAAGGAAGTATTGTTACTTTCCATTCTCTTGTGTTAGATAACATCTATGTAATGCATGTAGTTTATATTACGCAATGTCTTTACATGGTTAAATCCAGATTAATAATCAGTTTTTTTTAGATTAGATTAGATTCCCTACAGTGTGGAAACAGGCCCTTCAGCCCAATTATTCCACACTGACCCTCCGAAGAGTAACCCACCCAGACCCATTTCCCTAACTAATGCACCTAACTCTATGCGCAATTTAGCATGACCAATTCACTTAAACTACACATCTTTGTGACTGTGGGAGGAAACCGGAGCACCCGGAGGAAACCCATGCAGACACGGGGAGAATGTGCAAACTCCACACAGACAGTCACCCGAGGCTGGAGCCGAACCCGGGTCCCTGGCGCTGTGAGGCAGCAGCGCTAACTACTGAGCCATCGTGCCGCGCCCTTTGTGATACAGTTATTTTGGACAAAGATAATGACATTGAATGGATTTTGCATAGTACACGTAAGTGATATTAGTGAGTTTTGAGAAGATTTGTAGCTCAGGTTGTGTGTGTTATCACAGTGATATGTACTGTTTGAAAGAATGAAATATATTGCAAATGAAGACAAACAAATATTTCATCAAAGCAGTAGTACTTGAGCTGATTTGAGCTACCAATGAATGATATCAAATATTCAAATATGATATGTATAATACCTTTTATCTTAACAAATAATAGAAATGTTAGATTAGAAATTAGAAATATGTGAAATGATTATGATTTATTTCAGGAAAGAATTCAGAAGCAGTCTTTTGATCAATACCTTTTGTTTTATAAAACTTATCTTTGGAATATTGAGAAATTCCAACATTTCAATGGAATAAGTGGAATGGTTTGAATATTAAAACATAGAAAACAGGAGCCTGTCCTCCCGTTCAATATGATCATGGCTGATTATCCAACTCAGTCCTCTGTTCCCACTTTCTCCCCATACCCTTTAGCTCCAAGAACTATATCTAATTCCTTCTTGAAAACATTCAATGTTTTGGCCTCAACTGCTTTCTGTGGCAGACCATCCCATTGCCTCACCATCCCTTCAAACTAAAAATTATAAATTAAGATTATAATAACACAAATCAATTTACCATAAAATAATTGTTATCTGTCATGCAGACGCCTAATCCACAGAAATTTGGTAAAATATTGCTGGGCTAGAATTGTTCTGAGATACATCTATCAGGCAGCTCTGTGTGGTTTCCAAAATTCTTCTATTAGATTAATTAATTGCAAATAAATGGGAAAAATTAGAAGCAACATTTTCAGACAAAAACAATAAAGGTTTCAACACTCTAGTATTAGATGGCAAAACGTTTTCAATTTTGGTACTTTGCCTCATGAAGACAACATGTCAATGAGTTTAGAAATGGTAGAGTGCATGCTTTGGGTCTGGGTGGGTTACTCTTCGGAGGGTCTGAAAGGCCTGTTTCTACGCTGTAGGGGATCTAATCTAATCTAATCTAATCTAATCTAATCTAAATGAGAATATTTCCTGCATTGAGGCAACTACCACAGGTTAGAACAAGAGATTGTTCACCCTGAGCCTATGATGTTTCATCTATAGTGGTTAATGTGACAAGCTTTCCAGATGTGTCCAAACTGCTCATTTATTGAGTTATCTTTTACATAGAAAAAAAATCTAGTTCTGATAAACAAATATACTAAATTATTTCTACCCTTTACTGGCCGAAGAATTGTGCCAATACAAAGTCAGAATTACAGCAAAAGGGTAAGTCAGTTATTTAATTGGCTGAACTGAAACCAGTTTATCTGTTTGAGGATTAGTTTTTAGACAGTCTCAGTATATGCTATACTCTTGCTGCCTAATTGTATGCACTGTACACAGGAATGAGTAGTTTTGTGCATCAAAATATAAGTACTTAAAATGTTAAAAAAAAGCTTTGTTCAGAAATATTCTACCTTAAAGAGACATGTTTCTGTTTTGCCTTGTCTCTATAACATTTTCTTCTAAGAATATAAACTATAATTTTGTAATCTAATATTATTGGTGGGGATTTAAAAAGTTGGGAGCATTGATCTTTTTCTCACAGGAGCTTAATATAAAAACAGACTGTGAACTTTATAATACAATATATAGAATAAGATTAGTGGGACACGTTGTTAACAGTTGACTGAAAATTTAAAAATGAGTACCATGTTTTTAAATTCAATCGTTAAATCTTGTTAAACATTAATATAACATCAAAACTGACCTTTCCTACCACTTACATTTTTTAAAAGGGATCTTATTTTCAAAGAAAATATAATCTATAGGTGAAGTATTCTTTCAGATCTCTTTATCCAAAGAGGTGGTTTGAAATGGTCTGAGCTTTGAGTTACATTATCATCTCTGTCAAAGAGATGTATGATCTGCATATTGATTGTGTTGCTTTGACCTGAAGTCCACATAAATTTAAACAGCTGCAGCTTAGTTATACCTACAGGGAATCTACCTTGCTCAAGATTAATTTAATTCACGAGAATGATTCTATAAATTTTCTGAAGATCTGAAAAAAGAATCTATTTTTAATGTTGATGGAACAGCCCACTTTTAAATGAGTACACTTAAAACCTATTTAGGTGGTCACTGAACCATGTCAAAACAATGGCACAGTAAATGAAAGATCTATATTACTACATGTCTCATGTCACAATAGAGGAAGGTGGAAAAAAAAGAGTTTAATACTGATAGTTAATCAATGAGGTCAGTGACCTGCTGTACATATTGTGAAATAAATAATTCTAATAAAGTCACAGTTCTGAGGAGATGTGATCCCACAATTCATTTTTAAATAACTTAATAAAATGAGACCTTGATGATATCATTTGTGCACAGTGAGGAACTGAGGCCTCCACAGATGAGGAAATTGCAAATCTTGGTGAGTTCATCAATGACTACAGCAGGATCAACATGATTTGATTCAACGTTACTGGGTCATAGGTGAAACAAAAGATCAGCAAGCATTCATCCTCATGGCCATTTAGTATCAGGTATTGGAAAGTTCTCTTGATGGTCCCATTGCTTACTAATTCTCTTTATTCTTGACGTGACAGTCATAGTAGCCATTTTGAGTAAAAAACATACAAGTAGCTAAAGACCGCGGGAACATAGATATTCATAGTCATTGACCGCAGGAAGAAATAAAAATAAGTAAGCATAATAATACCAGCCCTGTAGCACTAACTTACATTTAACTTGACCCACCTATTGGGAAACTGCTTGCCATTGCTACCAGTGGAGCCTAATAAGATTTAACAGTAAGGTTCCATCCAAACCGTTTGCATTGTCCTCCCAACACGACCTCCACAATGAGTGGAAAACTATCCACAAGTATCTACAAGTCTATTATATTGAAGAAATCTCCTCAACTTTTGTTATGCAACATGCCTTAGTTCAGTACCACTTTGCATTGAGAATAAAATGAGCCATGATAGCACTTAAATGACAAAAAAAGTGGAAGGGTCAAGTTTCACTGCACACCCACCTGAGTAGCAATTGGTTGGATTGGATTATCTGTCATGATTAGTCATCAAACAAACTACAGTCAAAGAAATTAAATTCTAAACGGCTGGCAGTCAGCTTCCCAGGTAACAGCACTGGTGGTTCAGACCATCACCCGCCCCAGTTTGTGTGATTTTGGATACATTTTAATTTTTATGTAGAGCCAACAAGGGTACAAAGGTTTGGAGTGCTGAATCTTACAGGAAGTCCCACTGCTGATATAGAAATGGGTAACACCAACAGCCCCCTTCCAGTTATCAGGCAGCAAGTATCCAGGATGGCATATTGTCAGTGATATTAAAGTGTGGAGCTGGAAAACGCACAGGTCAAGCAGCATCAGAAGAGCCAGAGACCTAATGTTCCGAGCAGGACCCTTCGTTAGTCTTGATGAGGGGTCCTGCCAGAAATGTTGACTTTCCTGTTCCTCTGATGCAAGTTGACCTGCTGTGCTTTTTCCAGATCCACATTTATTGACTCTGACTTTCCAGCATCTGCAGTCCTCATTATCTCCATATTGTCAGTGATGGTCAATTACAAGACAGGTGCCAGGGCCTCCATCCAATTAAAGACAGCAGCCTCCAGTCAGTTCGTCCATTATGCGATGGATGCGTTCTTGTGCAACTCCGCTTTATAGAAAAGTCGAGCCTTAGAAACAGCGCTTAAAATGTTGGTGCTGTAATCTCATTACAGCCAACTCAACAGCATCCCCAATTCATCAATTGCGTTACAGTGAACTTGTGTTGATGAAATCCACATTATAATAGAACAACCTGTATTTCTAAGATCTATCTACCCTGTTCAAAGAGCCAGGAATTCAGGAACCTCTGACAGTGCCACTGTTAGTGCTGGCCAGGGCTGTCAGTGTCGCTTTCAGAAAGGGGCACCCTCGGTTGCAGTATGCCCTCAAGGATAGATGAGTTCAGCTCGATGTTGTCAGGGTCTAGTGGTTCGGGGAGTTGAGTTCATGGTGCAACGGTGATGCCTTTGCCATAAAAGCTGATATTGCTGCTGAGGGGCCCAGCTAGGACTATTAATAAAAGTGGGTGTCGTCTGGAATTGGTGAAGGTGGCATCACAGTTACCTTGGAGACAAGGTGCAGCACTCAGTTGGTCATTTAAGTGGTTCAGTTAACTGCCAGGATGTTGGTCATACCACTACTGCTGGTTATAGTCTGATTTTGGGAAGACATCTAGCATCTCTCCTGATGCATTCCCTCACCATATTGCTGGCAGTCTTAACTCCCAGTCCACTGTCAATGCGTTAGGAAAGTTCAGCCCAAAGATTAAGCAATAGCATCTCATTCCCTGATGGCTCAATGTGGTGGGAAGTGTATAGCTGGAAAAGATGAACTTGGAGGATTGCTGTTTCGATTATCTGTACTATATGGAGTTTGCAGGTCCCAGACTTTAGGGTTACTTCAATGGTCCCCATGCTGTAGCAATGCGTGGAATAGTCATCAATATTTCTGCTCTTCGTGCTACTTAGTAATCTCTGCTGAAGTGTGCTAGCAGTAAGAACAGTGTTGGGCATGTATCTGCTACTTCTCCAGGATACTCCTTCCAGAATAATAAGCTGCAATCCACATTATCTCAGCTCACCAGAGGAAAATTGCATGGCACTAGATGGCAACCACAGCCAGCACCACAATAGATTAGAATTTAATCCAGGTTTAGTGAATCCAGTGTCCTAATGAAAGGTTCTGACCTGCAATGTTGACTCCCCTGCTCCTCTGAATGCTGCTTGGCCCGCTATGCTTTTTCCAGCTCCACACTTTATCGAATCAATCCGGTGTCCAGGTTATCTCCTGATACAATATCATGTCTAGATCTCTGAAACAATTTTCGACTGCAAAGTCACTAATTGAGGCAGAGGTGAGTGGATACTAAACATAACAATGCTGAGGAACTACAGGTGCTGGAAATCAGAAACAAATGCAGACTTACTGGAAAAAATGCAGCCTGTCTGGCAGCATATGTGGAGATAAAGCAGATTTAATGTTTTAGGTCTGGTGACCCTTCTTCAGAATTGATTCTGACCCAAAATGTTAATCCTACATTTTCTCCACAAATGATGCCAGACCTGCTGAGTTTTTCCTGCAATTTCTGCTTTTGTTCCTAATTAGTGGCACTGGGCTCTGCTTGGAGACAGAAACAGGTTCAACGTTCAAAACCAGGTGGCAAATATGACAGGGCTTGCTGTTATCCTGCAGATTGAAACATGTAAGAGAGTAAGAGGGCTAGAATCCTCACACTGCATACATTGTCAAATGGCAATCGCAAGATACTTCCTGATTGTTCAAGTAATGTCAGAAATCAAATTAAAACTGCAGTGTAGCCTACAAAGCCATCTAATATGAGGTGACAAAGTGGCCAGCATTAAGTCAATTTGAGGATTAAGGACAACGGGGTTGGAAAACATCATTAAAACTGAAGTACAATACTGAGATTTAAAAATGTCCCATGTAGGAGCAAATTACTGTGATGCTGGAACCTGTACTGAGAAGAAAAATTGCTGAAAATCACATTGGGTCAGACAGCATCCATGGAGACAGCGCAAGCCAATGGTTTGAGTCGAGATGACTCTTCATCAGAGCTGATGTGAAGTGTGGAGGGGACAGCATTTATGCAATAGTGGGGAGGGGGTTGTGGCAGAGTGCTGGGGGAGAAAGCCTGTTACAGTGACTGGCTACAGGAAGGTCAGGGTCATGCTTGCACACAGACTAGAGATGTTCTGCAAAGTGGTCACCCATTCCTTCCCTTTCTTTTAGTTTTACTTGTTGCATTTTCTATCACCATATCCTCTCTCCTCTGCCCCCACCCCAGTGGGATTCTCTGTTCTTTCCATTAGACACGCTATTGTTCTGCCATTCTCACATTCCAATCACATAACCTGGACTACCAGTAGCCTTGCTCCCCCAGCACTCCACCTCCCCCCCGCTGCCCCAAATGTAGCCTAAATGCTGTGCCCTCCACACTTCACATTAGCTCTGATGAAGAGTCATCTAGACTAGAAACATTAGCTTGCTCTCTGTCCAATGCTCTCTGACCCATTGTGATTTCCTGCATTTTTTGTTTTCAGTCTAAAAATGTCCTTGTTAAGATTGCCTATTGGAGAAGGCCAAGTCTTGGAATCCAATGCACCCCATTGGTAAGATGAAACTGGAGCTGTTATCAGAAAATTCAGCATTCAGGATCACTTTCCAATCATTTAAATGTTGAAATAAGGTCAGTTCTTGCCAGTAGCATGACTTCGCATTTTTTAGCCCGAAAGCACCCATCAGAGAATTCGAAGCATGGGTTTTACATGATTAGGCTTTATGTTCCTGTGCAAACCAATTCTTTGAGGTGTCTGAATTCAAATTCTGCTTCTCCTCCACATCTGCAGAATTATGTGAAGAAATGATCAGTTCAAATATTTCACACTTGATTAGCTGTGTATATGCATCTCTATTGCATGCAGGGATCCTTTATGGGAGGTCTACAGACCTCGACCCTGATGGAACCAAAAAAGCAAAGATGTGCTTTTATTTGAAAAAGTTATCTTGAAATAATCTAAACTGTGACAGTGTGGGACCTCTACTTTCACTACTGATATACAGTATACAGGCAAAAACTATGTTTGCTCTTCATATATTCCAAAGACATTACAATCATTCCTAATCAATCAGTTTAACTAAAGATTAGCACTGGCTGTATCACAATGCAGGAAACACCAACTAAATTCTCATCAAAGATCGCGGCACGGTGGGCGGCACGGTGGCACAGTGGTTAGCACTGCTGCCTCACAGCGCCAGAGACCCGGGTTCAATTCCCGAATCAGGCGACTGACTGTGTGGAGTTTGCACGTTCTCCCTGTGTCTGCGTGGGTTTCCTCCGGGTGCTCCGGTTTCCTCCCACAGTCCAAAGATGTGCAGGTCAGGTGAATTGGCCATGCTAAATTGCCCGTAGTGTTAGGTAATAAGGGGTAAATGTAGGGGTATGGGTGGGTTGCGCTTCGGCGGGTCGGTGTGGACTTGTTGGGCCGAAGGGCCTGTTTCCACACGATAAGTAATCTAATCTAATCTAATCGCGCAATCTGTTGAATGTATTGTCCATACAGCCAATCATTGAACTGGCATGTCACTGTATGACAGTGACAAATTAAATATTATGATAAATTTTCTACTTGGTTTCAGTTTGTATCTGAATGAAATATAATTTCAAAAGCTTGTTGGCAACAATTAAAGAGTTACAAGTAAAGGTAGCGTAAAAGTGACATTTATGTTTTTGTTGATTACAATTATTTATTTCATGTGCCGTAATTATGACTGACCAAGGTTCAATTGATCACTTGCTGTATCCTAATGGGAAACAATGAAAATGAAGATATGCTTTACTGTTCCACATTGACTGCCAATGTGAATGGGCATTGCACCTCCTAGTGACGATCGCATGGTACAGACGGTTCTCCATTCATCATGTATACCATTTAAATATATATTTTTAATGCATATAAAGTTTTGAATGGAAATGTGAATGTACATCAGGGAATTAATTCAAGGGTGTGATGTTCCTGTCATTGTTTTAGTTAAAACAAAGGCCATTGTGTGAGCTGCACAGTTTTGTAGTATTCAAAGGAATAACTTATGTCACATCTTCAACTATGGAATGAAAGATTTTAAGATGTTATGGCAGGTGATTTACTGGCTAATTGGTAACATTGAATTTTCTGTTCCCTAGTTGATCTAGTAGTGAGTTTAGTTTCGGTTGTGCATGTCACCCATATTTATGACCCAGAAATGAATAATTTATCTTTTTGAATGTATCTAAATTGTTGCTTCTGTTAATAGCAAAGACTGAAAAATGGAAGACAGAAAAAGAGACCAAAATGTTGCAATTTCAAGAGACAAAACTGAATATTTTTATACAAAATGTTCTTGGCTTTCTCAGAATATTTCTCACATGCAAATGTGATATTTGTCAACTGAAAGGGGATCTCACATACACTTGCAATCAAGCCTGTATGATAATGAGTTATGGTGTAATCATGCAACTAAGTTGTGTTATAATGATTTTAATAGTGGAACTTTTTAAGGGTGTTAGTGTGCATTTAAATATGTACTATTTTGAAGCATAAATATGTACAGTTAGCAAGGAAAGAGCATTAAGGTTGTGTAAAGATTTGACATGGATTGAAAATGAAACCACCACTCGATGACCCCCAGCCCACCTTCGCTCAGGTTTAGTTTTCAGGGGGGCAGGATTTCCCTTCCAAGGGTCCCTAATCCCAGATAGACCTGTCTCTGGCCATTTAACCAATAGAAGCAACATAGGGTGCTTGCCAGTTTTCAAATGGTGGATGGTACTATCTTTGCAAACATTATGTCTCCTTAATTAAACTATGTCTCCTTAATTAAACTTGATTTATTAGTCTGTTTTTAAATAATAACAAGCTCTTAATTTTGAAATGTGAAATTAAATCTGTGTTTCAGTTTGGTCATTGAAAACAAATTGATATCCAGGTACTGTTGGACAGTATTGCCTTGGTGACTTTGTTAAACTATACAACTACTTCTGCTTCTGTTCACAGACCTATGGATTGTCAATATTTTATGTCTGTGCTCTAGAGAGGGTGACCTTGTAGTACTAAAATGAGAAACACTTCTCACAGGGCCATATTTCTTTATTATGTTCTATTTCTCAATCTTCCAAGTTAGATGATGCATTGGATATCCTGATATCCCCTTTCTTTGACCAGTGCCCATAGTCAAATTGACCTACTGTGCACAACTGATCTTATCTCTCCTCCCAAAGTAATTCTTTTACACACAGATCACAATGCGAGTGCTTAGTTTGCCTCATAATCCTTAATATTATTGTAGTCTATGATGAAGAAGTATTAGAGACTGACAAAGGAATTGCCAACCAACCGAGTTTCATGACCACATGCTTCATAAATTTGAAGAATTTGATAATGGACACACGGAATCATAGAATCACCGAGTCATACCGCATGGAAACGGACCCTTCAGTCCAACTCATCCATGCCCGACCAGACATTCCAATCTGACTTACTCACATTTGTCAGCTTTTGGCCCATATCCCTCTAAGCCATTCCTATTCATCCAAATACCCATCCAAATGCCTTTTAAATGTTATAATTGTACCTGCCTCCACAACTTGTTCTGGCAGCTCATTCCATACATGCGACACCTGTTCTTGAACAGGAATTTGCTGTGGAGTAGCTCTATCTTTAGAACAGAAAGTGGAAGGGCCAATAAGGGCGGAGGAAGATATCTAACTGAGCTTAAAGGTTTCAAGAGATATGTGACCTATTGTTTACAGAGATTGTACATTTCAAAATGAATATTCCACTACACACCTTTACAATTCTTCCAATGTAATGTTCATGTAAGTTCACACTGGGAGGTTGAGTAGAACTCCCAGTGATATAACAATAGATATCCAAATTCTTGTAAGTAATGCTAATGTTCTGTGAATCTTAAACATCTACACGTAAGCCATAAATATGATCTCTGACACAAAAAAGACTGAAGCATTGGCAATCAGACAACCAACTAGGTGTAAGGATAGACTTGAAAGGCTTGTCATATGCAAATAACCGACAGCGGAAGGAATTGGTCTCAGGATCCTCCAAAAGGAAAGCAAATGTAAAAAGGGAAATGATCCTCTTTGTCTCATTTATAAAAGGGAATGAACATTTCAGATATTTCTTTAGAATTTCTGAGCTATAAAAACTCAACATCACTTTTCAGATAAGGGAGAGATTCCCATACAAACTTTATCTAGTTAACAACACTGTAGAAAAAAGAAACATGCATTCCTCTTTACAAATTAGCTGCAAGCAGTTAAACTAGCTGGTTGCCTGAGTGGCAAACATAATAAAATAAATCATCTTTTCAATCCCTTTAACAACTAACCTCAGGTTTGCAGTCACCTTGACATAACGATGCTACTGGCAATGGTCAATACAACAGCAGCTGAGACCAAACCTATGAGTTCTCAGCATTGATTCTCCTTCACACATTTTGGATTAGTGATATCTATTCCATGTAGCCACAACTGTTATCTTCAACAAGACAGTTTAATGTCAAACTATTTGTCTTATGTATTTCAGATAATGTAAAAAAAAGACCTTTATTAGCAACACTATTCAATGGTTAATATTTTATAGAATTTCACATGTTACAATACCTGTGGGGGGAATTATAAACCACTAGGATAACAAAAATTGCTAAATGGCCCACAAAGAAGCAATTACCAACAAGACTTCAATTATTCTAACTTTAACAAAATCAGAATCGTCATAAATTAAGTTTAAATTTACAGGTGAATGACTCTTGCAATAAAGATAAATTTCACTCTCAGTGGTGGGATGGGTGCAGGCAGAAACATGTCTTATGCAACCACAGCTATCCTCAGACAGGTGTTCTTGCTGCATTCTGAGCTTCACACTCAGTGCCATGTGTTACCATACGCACACTCTAGACCGCTCTCAGAGCTACCAAGTCCCTCAGTTCCACTTCACTCTCCAGCTCATTCAACAAGAAAGTTCTGAAAACAGACTACTAAAAATAATTTTTTTCTTTAACTTGTCGGCATTAAAGGACACAGGATGCAACAAATTAGAATACCCATGCCCCTCTGGAAACTACCTCCCATCCCCTTCCCTCTGACTCTATCATCCCTCCCAACCCCACCTCCTGTCAAGTATTTGCTGTCCCTTCTGACCTTATGCTCTCTGATGGTGAACGTTCTGTAATCGGCAAAGGTTTCAGTTTTATCCCTTTGTGTCCCATCCTCAATGAATTCCAGGCACAACATGATCTTGAACTTTTCTTCTGTTGCCTTCACCTCCGTGCCCCTTTGTTTGGACAAGAGTCCTCTCCCCATCCCACAGACTCCTTCACCCAGCTCTAACACTCTCCTTCCACCTGGACCCCACCCTTTGGCCTTTTACCTGCACTTGACCTGTTCATTAAGAACTGCCGATGTGACATTGGTCACCTCAAATTCTCTGCCTGTCCTCAACCAATGCAATATATTTCCCTGTGAACTGACTGCACTGTGTGCTCTCAGATCCAGCTCTGACTTTGTAATTAAGCCTGCCAAAAAGAGAGCTGCTGTTGTCAGCTGGCGGACTGACTTCTACATTGCAGAGGCTGAACGTCAGTTCTCAGATATCTCCTCCTATATCCCCCAGACCATGACCCCAGCATGGAACACCAGGCTATTATGTCCACCACAGTCAGCAAACTTATTTCATCTGGTGACCACCCCACTACTGCCACCAAGCTCATAGTTCCCCAACTCTGCACAGTTCGCTTCTACCTCCTTCCCAAAATCCACAAACAGGACTGCCCAGGCAGACCCATTGTTTCTGCCTGTTCCTGCCCAACAGAACTCATCTCTTTCTCCCTTAACTCAATTATTTTCTCCCCTTGACCAGTCCCTTCCCACTTACATCCACAATTCTTCCGACACTTTACATCATTTTCAGAATTTCCAGTTTGCAGGCTCCAGCTGCCTCCTCTTCACCATGGACGGGCAATCCTTTTACACATCCATTCCCCCTCAGGATGGTCTTGAGGCTCTCCACTTCTTCCTGGAGAAAAGGCCTGAACCGTTCCCATCCACCACCACCCTCCTCTGCTTGGCTGAGCTCATCCTCAATCTGAACGACTTCTCTTTTAACTCCTCACTGTCTTCAGTCAAAGGTCTGGGCATGGGCCATGGTTAGTCCTGTCTCTTGGTGGGGTACATTCAAAATTCCTCGTTCAAGACCTACTCTGGCCCTCACCCACATATCTTTCTCTAGTCCATTGATGACATCATCAGTGTTCCTTCCATCTCTCATCCGGAATTGGAAAAATCATCAATTTTGCTTCCAATTTCCACCCCAGTCTCACTTTGATCTGGTCCATCTCTGATTCCTTCCTTCCCTTCAGTCAGTATCCACTGCAAATTTACCAACTCCCACAGTTTTCTTGACTGTACATTCTCCCTCTCTGCTTCCTGGAAAGACTCTGTTCCGTTCTCCCAATTCTTTCATCTCCATCTCATCTGTTCCAATGATGCTAACATTGACAAGGGGCCTCCGAAATATCACCTTCTTCCTTAACTGAGGATTTGCTATTACTGCATTTGACAGGGCCCTCAGCTGGTTCTGAACCATCTTCCAAGCTTTGACCATCACTCCTCTCTTTCCTCTCAAAGCAACAGTAGGATACCCCTAGTCCTCACCTGCCATCCCACCAGCATCCATGTCCAGAGGATCATGGGTTGCTATTTTTGCAACCTCCAGCAGGATACCATTACCAGATTCACATTCCCCTCCCCTCCTGTATTCGCAACAACCATTCCCTCCCAGCTGCCCTAGCCCACCACTCCTAACACTCCCACACAAATGTACTGCATTTCCATGCCTTCTTAGAAGGAGTAACACCGCCCATTTACTTCCTCCCTCCTCACTATCCAAGGTCCCAGACACACCTTTCAGATTAAGCATTGATTTACCTGCATTTCACTCATTCTAGTCTAATGCACTCACTGCTCATAATGCAATCTCCTCTACTTGGGGAGATGAAGTGCAGACTGGGCGACTGCTTTGCAGAACACCTACATTCTGTCAGCATACATAACCCTGAGCTTCCAGTTGCCTGCCACTTCAACACACCATTCTGTTACCTGGCCAACATCTCTCTCACAGGCTACTGTGCTCCAGCAAAGCTCAGCTCAAGCTGGAAGAACAACACCTCATTTTCCGCTTGGAAACCCTTCAACCTTCTGGACTCAATATTGAGTTCAATTATTTCAGGACCTGAGCACCTTCTCCTATGTCCTTACCCTAACCCCCACACACCAGGCTCTGTTGTCACATAAACCGCTATCACATATAACTTATTGTCAGCCACTAACAGTCTTCATTAGCAGCTATTCATTCTCCCAGGCTGACTATACCCATTCCTTTGATTGCCCAACTGTTTTTCTCTCTCTCTGGGCTCCATATCCACCCATCATTTACTCTTTTCCCTTTCCCTCCGACCCTTTTTCTAGCATACATACCAATGCTATAATCAGTTCTGAAGAAGGGTCACTGGACCCAAAACTCTGCTTTCTCACCACAATGCTAATTGACCTACTGAGATTTTTCCAGCAATTTCTGATTTTGTCCTAAATATTTTCTTCACTCCCCAAAAAATACGACACCACATAATTTCATAGTTCCACAAAATGCTGTCTTTTTTTATCCATACAGGTCAGATCAGGAAGCATGTCTAACAATAGCTTTCATCTTCAGGTTTTATGAATATGATCATTATCAGTAAGGCACACTTCAAAGAAACTTCATTCCCACTGGTCACCACAGTCCTGATGGTAGCTTTCCAGAGTTCCATTTTACCTACTCACCAAAGAATATCTTGGTTCACCATTTGGCCCTTTCTAGGAAAATACCTAGATTGACAGTCTCTCTGAGCTCTTCACACAGTTTTCCAGGTTTTGGATATTTTTTAATTAACTTACACATTGCCCCTACCTCCTGCCAAAGAGAAAATCTAATCTCTCTCTGAGGGAGATTTTCTTTCTGTCTTCCCAAGAGTTTTGTGTATTTATTTTTTCTGTTCTAGTCTGTTTTATCTTTGTGTCTGGCAGTCATATAACTTCTGGTCTTAACTTCCTTCCTGGTTCGTACTATTTTCAGCTCAAGATTGGAAGGTCATATGGACTGGTTTTTTAAAATTTTATTCAAGCAAGTTACAATTGATCCCTTTACAATGGATGCAAACTCCTGAATGTCTTCTATATATGTTTTGAGAATAATTGCAGATTCCTATGACATTTTAAAGTAATTATGAGTTTCTATTTACTGTACTGCTTCTGGGTTAAACATTATCACACATATGTTTTATTCAATTTGAAATTATGGGGTCATTTTAGATTGAGATAACTGGTTGTGGAATGTTCAAACTGAGGTATGCTTCAGTCTAATTCCATCAAAATTGTGGATTTTTTACTTTACATTTTGTTAAGCTTACTGGATAAGCAGTATCTAGGTATTATAATGCCCTATATCTGATGAAACAGTAATACATCTGCTTGGATGAATTTACTAGCTCATCAGTTGTTGGCAACAGTAGATTTATTTATTTCACATTTGTGGATATATTCTATTCAGGGAAATGTCTACAAATTGAAAAGATAAAAAACCCTTGAGGCATGAGGATCGACAATTCCTGTTCCCTCCTTCCCCTTCTTCTTCTTTACAGTTCAATAATGATTTTTGAGAAGGTGTGCGTCGAAGAAGAGATTTTCCCAGCGATATCAAGATTCACATCAATTTTAGCAAAATAGTGCCTGTGGTTATCAATGAAAATGATGATTAAAAAAGTCAATGGTCAATTTTTCTACTGATCTATTTTACAGCAATGAAGTAAATTGGCTTTTAACAATTCTAAAGGTTAACATCATTATGTTCATTAACAGAGTGGAAAACCTTGCTAACAATATTTTTATCCAATTTCTGCTCTTTTCAGCCCAAATTTTCATCAAATGTTAAATTCAACCCAACATTCATGTCAAAAGGAAAAGTCAGAAATTTTTAATATGCTTCAAGGCAACTGATTTTTAAATGACATGCTAAGAATCTGAGGGAGCCTATTGATGAGACTGTGCAAGAGTAAATTAGGTTCTCAGTTTTTTTGCTAGCCAATAATTGGCTTCTAAAAGCAAGCTGAAATATTGCAGGAAAGAATAACTGTTTCAGTACATAACCTGGAGAAACTTCTCAGCATCTTTGTTTCTTTAGATACACTAGTGTTCTAAACCTATAATTAATTACATGGCTTATTTCTTGGTTACTCCAATAAATTAGCTTTGTATATCATGTAGCACTGCCTCCATTTCACCAGACGGAAAACAGGTGTTTCTGTTTCCTATTTGCACTTTAGTTATCTTTTCTGCTTATTTTTGTAATCATCTTTGAGCAGTTTCAGGTATACAGTTCTCAAAGTCCTTTATCGCCTGCACCCTGGAATTTTTCATCTACTTGTATGTCAACACAACAGTGTGAAGTTATTCTTTGGACAGCAACTTCTTACCTGTTTGTTGGAGATGTTAGAACTAGAGGTCACTGTTTAATAATAAGGGGTCACCCATTAAAGACAGATACAGAGATTTCTTTTCCTGTACAAGGTTGAGTCTTTGGAAGTTTCTTTCCCTAAAGACATTGGAAGCAGAGTCTTTGAATTTTTTAAGGCAGACGTATATATATTTTTGATTAGCAAGGAGATGTAAGGTTACCAAGGGTAGGCAGGAATGTGAAGTAATCAGATCAGCAAAGTTCTTACTGAAAGGCGGAGCAGTACCGATATTGGGGATGGTTAAGAATCATTGTTAGTGCTTCTTCTGAAAGACTGTCCATATTGTGTTCTGATCTGGCTTGCCATGGGCCAACAAAGAGACAGAAGGGTTATCGGTTAGCACAAGAGCAAACAGCAGCAGATACCTGAAAGCTCAATTCAACAACAAGGTGGCTAGTAGAATATGAGGGTGGAAATAGAGTGGGAAAAGATGATAAGGTGGACACTCGACTTGTGCACTGTTTGCTTGAACCCTATCACTTGCTAAGTTCCAGGGCTGCCAATTGAACATTAAGTCCATGGCAGCATTTTCCATTGATATAAGCACCTGAGTAGTTTGTGACACTTGTTCCTCTATGTGTGTCTTCTTTTACTGTGAACCAGCTTTTCCTGTAGATGTGTGTGACAGGTGTATTAGTACTTCAGTGGTGTTTGAAAGTGTGGGGATATAATTGTGGATATGGTGACAGATTCATAAAGCTCAAATGACGAGATTTAAAAGGCTTTGTGTTAGAAGAGTGTGACAAAGAGTTGGAGGGAGAAAACTGGTGACTGCTGGAGCTGCAGGTGGTGTATGTTGGACTTACTTCAACAGAACGTCAAAGCATTGACCTTTTTAGATTCTGCTGCCCAGTCATTGGAATGATACTGCACATATTCGAAGATTTAAACATCAGTTCAATTTTCTCTGCTCCTCTCAATTGTTTAAAGTTTCATTGTTTGCTATCTCTATGAAATCTCATCCTCACCAAAATAAAGTATCGCTTTACTTTGTTTTTGCCGTAGCAACCATTTGGCATCTAATTATTGAATCTATGAGGTGTGTATCTCTACCTTAAATCACGTGCTGTTTTCTTGACAATTAATCTGTGCCAATAGATGATAAATGTTTAGACTATACTTCATAATGTTGAACAAAAACATATTGTTAAAATGACTACTGAAAATCAGGTGAAAATCAGCAGTATAAGCTCCAAATAGTCTCAAGACACAAGAAAGTAACTAATTAAATATGGAAAATCATAATCGACCTGAAACATTCACACATCCATTTGTTTCAGGATGCAATAGTAACTAATGTACTCAAGCATGTCCACTGACTCAACTTTCTGCTTTGTCAGAGCCAAAAATGCTTTTGGAATTAATGTGTGAATGTGATGATTGTGAAGAGGCCCCCGTCGAATTATTATTGCATTATGTTGAACCCAAAGTGTCAAATCACAACACAGCATATTTTTGACCTGACTACCCATCTTATTTGGAAAATAATTTTTATCTTCAAACAGGACACATAGGTGAGACCAACCCAACCTCCACTCCCGGCACCTTCCCCTGCAACCGCAGGAGGTACAAGACTTGCGCCCACACCTCCCCCCTCACCTCCCTCCAAGGCCCCAAAGGAAACTTCCATATCCGCCACAGATCCACCTGCACCTCCACACACATCATCTATTGCATCCTCTGCACACGATGATGCCTCCTCTATATTGGGGAGACAGGCCACCTACTTGCGGAGCGATTCAGAGAGCACCTCTGGGCCACCCGGACGAACCAACCCAACCAACCGTGCGGGGTTGTGGGACTATGAGGTTGGAGGTGGTGGATGGGAGATCCCCCGAGGTGATGAGGTTATGGACGGTCTGGGAGATAATGGTTTGTTTGTAGCACCTATCACATTTCCGACGCCCCTCCCCCAAGTCCCTCCTCCCTACCTTTTATCTTAGCCTGCTGGACAAACTTTCCTCATTCCTGAAGAAGGGCTTATGCCCGAAACGTCGATTCTCCTGTTCCCTGGATGCTGCCTGACCTGCTGCGCTTTTCCAGCAACACATTTTCAGCACATAGGTGAGACAACCATGTTTATTGCCTGTTTTTAAAATGACAAGAATGATCTAGTTACAAACAAAGAAGCCAGCAGAAAGCCATTGAACTAACTGCAGTCCACTGAGTAGCCAAAGTGATAAATATAGTAATGCCTTGAGAGTGGGGGAAAGACACTCCAAAAAATTGTTCCAATGTCAAGTTCCACCTGAGAATAAACCTCCTGGCAATTCCACAATAAGAAACCTTAGCTTTCTGAGATCCTTTGTTGTTCAAGTGCTTCACTTCAGCCAATGTACAAATTCATCCAAGAAACTACAGGTCTGCAATGAAAGGGAAACTAAGACAATTGCACATTGTGACCATACTGTTTCCTTTTTTGATCGGTATTTAAACTTACAGTACGTTTTGATTGAGTGATATAGGTTCTTAAACTGCTGGGCCAAGTGTGAAACAGCAAGAGTGTGATGGGCAATAAATGGTGTCCTAGTGCAGGACGCCTTGAATCTGTGAACGAATAAGAGATAAACAACTTTATTTTCAAACTTATATAAAAGCTTGATGTTGAAATCATTTAAATTGGAATGAACATTGTGAGAGCAAAAAACACATGCCTCATGCAAAACATGATTATCACAGGCAGTAAGGAAACATATAACTCTCTCTGTGACAAAAGCAACAGTCACATCAGAGATTCCTGAGGCACTCTTGTACATTTTCAACAAAGAGCTTGTTTATATCCACGCCGGAAATTCAACTGAACAGGAATTGGGTATGAGGAGGTATATTCATGTGTAATAAATGTTTATTTATACAATTGCGAATGAATCTTTAATCGTGAGAAAGCATTACTCTTCTGTCAGTATTTAATCTTCAGAAAGAGAAATCCAAATTTTAGTCTTTGAAGTTGAGAACTGGAATCCAGATGTATCACCGAAATTATGATAGAATGAATTTTAAAAGATACTTGCTGTCTTGTATGGATTTTTCTGCACCATAACTTTTGCCTGGTTTGCCAAGTCAGAATGTAATACCCTGCCATGCTGAAAGAATCTATTTCTCTGCAGAGCAAGTAAAACTTCCTGATTTAATAGGTGAGTGCTGCTACCTACTGTTTGCCCTGCGTTTGGCATGCTATTCTTTTTCCCTCCCTATTGGTGTGTGTGTGTGTGTGTGTACAACTGCAAATATACCAGTGAATGGTTTTTCAAAAAATTTAGATAATTTGTAGACTGTTGCATGAGGATCTAAATTTTTCAAAACTCACAGGCAACGTTCCTTTTTGTGCTATCTGATGCAGGGTTATAAAACCTGTTTTATATGTCTATAGTTTTGATTCACGTGGCATGTAGAAAAAGAATCATCTGCTTGTAAGTATTTTCCTCTGAAGGATTTGTTTCTCTTTGTCAGAAGATGCACAAATTAAAACAAAACAAATAGACTGGGATTTGAAAATGTGTCAAGTTTTAAAGTCAGTGTGTGCCAAAAATGCCTAAATTTCTTTAATTGCAAATCAAACAACTGTACGGAAGTAAACTTTTGTGCATTCTAAGAGTTTTAAGGTATAAAATTCCTTTAATTTAAATATCTGGGCTTGTTAATTTGTAACAATCAAATCATCAATTGGGCAGCGCAGTGGCTCAGTGGTTAGCACTGCTGCTTCACAGCACTAGGAAGCCAGGTTCAATTCCCACCTCAGGCGACTGTCTGTGTGGAGTTCACATTCGCTCTG
Source organism: Chiloscyllium plagiosum (assembly GCF_004010195.1). Lineage (NCBI taxonomy): Eukaryota > Metazoa > Chordata > Chondrichthyes > Orectolobiformes > Hemiscylliidae > Chiloscyllium > Chiloscyllium plagiosum. The sequence goes on along the minus strand of NC_057715.1, from coordinate 29,360,830 downwards.
TGTCTGTGTGCCAATGATCCGGTTTCCTTCCACAATCCAAAGATGTGCAGGTTAGGCGAATTTGCCCATGCTAAATTGCCCATAGTGTTCAGGAATATGTAGTCTGGGCATATTGGTTAGGGGTAAATGTAGAGTGATGGATGCAGGGATTAGATCTGGGTGGGTTGCTCTTCAGAGGGTCAATGTGGATTTCCACACTCTGGGGATTCTATGATTCTTCAAAATTATGCCTGACAGATGCACAATGGCAGTTGATGCCAAATCAATTGTTGGTTTTAAACCTGAGAGTTGTTTTTATTCAGTAAAAGTATTAAGCAATATGAGCTAGGCTCGGTGATCAACTGTGATATTGCATGGTGTAACAGGCTTGAGGGGCTGAATGGCTTCCTTCTTTTCTATGATCTTATGTCTTAAGAAGGTATGAATAATCAGTATTTATGAATCATGTAGAATTTATTAAGCGTGGCTTTCCCTGTGCGCTGCTAATGTGGACAATGCCTTCTAGTTCCGTCTCTGAAGTACTCTTGAAGTGTATAGTAGAACAACTTCACAATGAACACAATGGTGAATCACTGTCAAAGAAGACTGCTTTTCCCCCTAATTAGGAAATGTTATGAACGAACAATGTCATATCCCCAATCAATTATATAAACTATTGCAGGCAATTAACGTAAAACATGTTTATCTATTCACACAGATACTGAGGTGATCAAAACCAAATGTTAACAATAATTTCAGCAAAATATCTGTTAAAAAATATCTTTATAAAATGTAGGTGCTCTGACAGACAGATAGGATTAATGGAACAAAGCAGCTAGTGAGCAAAAGGTTTGTTATAAAAGGTAATGATTGTGAATGAGTTGATGTTATTGTTACATTGAGCTCAAACCATTCTGTTGTTGTCACATGTAATCTGTAGGTAGAGACAATAAGTTCCATAGCAATCTTTGCAGGAAGCAGATAGGTTTTGTACATCTGCAGAAAGTCCTAGTAATCACGGACAAAAACAGAAACTGCTGGAAAAGTTCAGCAGGTCTGGCAGTATCTGTGGAGAAAAATCAGAGTTAATGATTCGGTTTGCCTGACACTTCCTTAACACAGTTCTGAGGAAAGGTCACTAATGCGAAATGTTAACTCTAATTTACTCTGATTTACAGCATCTGCAGTTCTTTTGGCTTTTAGTCCCAGTAATTAATATTGATGTATTTATAGTTATTGCTATTTTGTCATAAACAAATCTTGCTGACTGAGAGCAAGGGCCTCTTCTGTAAATGACTTCAGCGGTGTGGTCCCTATTACTGATTGAAATATAGGCCCGAGACAAGGCATTGGCATTGGCAGATTGGTTCCAGCCAGCAACCAACAATCCTTACTTTGAACCATGTACTGGCAAAAGTGGCAGATACATGAGGTGCCCAATAGTGGCAATTGGGGTCATACCATAAAATGCAAAGTTCTATTTGAAAGAAAAAGTGTAATTCTAAAGTAAGTTTTTTTTGTTTATTTCTTTAAAGCTGACAAAAAGAATTCAAACTACCTATAGATGATATTAAAACGAATGACTTTTAAATTTTTTTAAACAAAAATAAGAAAGACAGGCAATGCTTAAGCAAACCTTCTTTGAGCCATTGTGATCAACTAATATTAACATCAGATTCCAGACTGATATATGCACAAACTCTCAGCTTGGAAATTCACAAACTAATCTTCCCTTCTCATGATATAAATTGTTCTTCTGAACTGAAAACATTATTTTTTCTTAACTGATAGTAGATTCTGAGCTCAAATACTAGTGGCCCAACCATTTATTTCACATGATAAGACTCAGTATTGTAAATACTTCCTCAATTAACATCACAGGCTTTTCCTGTCAATTTTCCTGCTCCTCGGATGCTGCCTGACCTGCTGTGCTTTTCCAGCACCACTCTGATCTACATTCTGGTTTCCAGCATCTGCAGTCCTCACTTTTGCCTACCACAGGTATTCTGCTGAGCACTTAAATAACATGCATTTTTTTTGGAAATGGTGTCATTAGTTTACTGTTTCAAATGACTTTCTGAACTCTTTTTTAAAAAGTCTTCACAGAATTGAAACCACACATCCATTTACCTCAACTTTGAAATCCAAATTGCTAAATGATACTATATTCTGCATCTTTATGACACCAAACAATGATACTTAGAAAGTTGCTGTGACTGTTCTCAGCCTGTTTTTAATAACTTGGTTATCTTAATTACCACACAGAAATTCAAACTGGACTGAATAAGCAAAATCCAAAACTATACATCAAACCAATATAAAACACTGAAGAATTTAATATTAACATCAAAATCTTAGAAAGTAAATGTGCAATGAAGGACACTGTTATCTTTTAGCAATGTAATGCTGGAAGCTTTTCCTGGCAAATGTTCTTCTTTGTTAAAGCTGTTTACCTGTCAGGATATGGTTGTAATAAAGGCAATGGTCACATTTTGGTAGCTTTTGATTATGTACTGTTTAGCCTTTACCAGTGAATACATGGTTTAATCACATCAGGGACTTGCAGTTTGTTCCTGTCCTTGCCTGTAGTCTACAAACATATGTGTAAGTTCAGCAAAATTGCCAAATAGCAGCCAGAATGATTTGACTGATTGATTTTAACCCTTTCCCTAATCCTTGACTGTTCAGCTTGAAACCCTTGGCCTTTCTGTTTCCTGTTGATACCTTACAAGCCCCAGCCTCTTGTCCATGTTGAAACCATTCACTGTCTAGACCTTACTACTGTTCCTTCTTGCATCTCTCACCCCTTTTACTCAGTTTATGTTTTGATCCTTTCATTCCCCTCGCTCCCCTCTCCCAGTTATGAGCTCACCTTAAATAATGTTTCATTCCAGCAGCAGCGACAGAAGTAAGGCCGTAGAGTGGGATATAGAGTTGAGTTTCTTTTTAGTGTAAATGGCAGTGTGTTCACAAATAGTTGGACAGTCTTAAAACTGACCACAATGATAATTGCCCAAACCAAAAAAGTACATCTTTCCCTGGAAATTTCCACAGTGTTCTAATGGCCAATATTTTGAGCTGTTGGCATTGTATCTCCAGGAATTCCTGCAGTCTCCAACCAGAGATCCCTTGTGGAATCCCCAAGCGCTGTTCCCAAGATTTATATTGTTATTATACGACAAAACAAACAAATAAACATGGGCCGAGACACATTAAACAAAACTGATATTGTAACGTAACCTCTACTTTAATTAATAGTTTCAATTATGCTTGTCTTTGGCAAATGGAAAAGCATATCTGAATATTTTCATCGTGTATTGCATGCTCTGCAAGTCTAAGTGAGCATTAGAACAATAGCTGATTGGATAGATCTTTAAATGATCTTGAATAGTCATAAAGGGCCAAATAGCCACCATTGTGATGCATGATTCTATGATTCTGGAGGACTTTACTTTTATTTCAGTATTTCTACCCCTCATTATCATGGAAAAATACTCAGAAAATTCTGTAAATATCTAATATGGGTTAATGCCCCAAAGATGGTGCAGGAAATAATCGTCCGGATTAATTTAATGGATCCAGGGGAAATAATTGTGGGAATTTTTGTCACATAGTATTGACAGAATTCCACATTTGTGTTACATAGAACTTCATTTTAAGATGACTAAATTAAAGAGAAGAATAATCTCACCATTTCTGCAATCTAAAAATATCTATTGTTGGTTGACTCAGTGGGAAAATATACAGGCCTGAATCTTTGCAAAGCTATTGATGATGAGTAAAACAGAATTCGCATTTTGAATGGACTAAATCAGACAGGGTCTGTATCTGCATGGTTAAATCCAGAAGGGCGATCAGAGAAACCTCATATTTCCATCGGGAGCAATGTAGCAGACCTCATCAATAGTTGAAATGCTGAAATGAATAGACGTTGGGATACTTGCCTACCAATACCTTATCAAACATGCAAGAAAAAAGGTAGGGCTGGGATTTCGAGGAGTATATGGACTTTTAACAAAGTTTTCAGTGTTAATTATAGCAGTAATTTGATTTCTTTTTTTACTTTTTGTGTATGTTTCTTTTCTCTCTCAATGACATCTGTTTTTCCCAACCTTTATTTTGATTTCTGTACATGATTCAAATCAATTTAGATTTCCTACCTTATACTTCTTGGTTTTAACTCTGTGTAGCTCATTAACGAATCTCCAACCTGATTGGTTGAAAAGCTTTTTTTAAGCCAAGCTCATGAACACTATAGATCCCATGTAGAGGGCGCAGCATCCTCAATGTCACCCAACAAAAGTTAGATGGGTGTCAGCATCATGAACAGCCAGCACATCTGATTGCAACATCAAAGCCAATGCACAAAGATGTATTTTTCTGCATCGTTTTTCCTAACTGAAGTTCCCACATTTTGTGGATAGGTGTCACTGTTCTCTTTCATATTAACCATTTGATGCGAAAATTCATGGTCAGCAGAACGCTCGCTGCAGCACTCTCAAGGTCTTTCAATTCCCATAAAGGTTCCTTAAGCTGAAAGTTTAACTCTATTTTTCTTCCACATCTTTTTAGCATTTTCAGAGTTTTCAGTTTTTATTTCATTATTAGGGCTTGTCGTCTTCAAAGAGATCAGTGCACACCGCCTCCTGTTAACTCAAGGGTTGGGGTGAGCAAGTAACAGTTTCCATTTAGCACTTCTCTTGAAGTACTTTAGCCTTGCTCTTGTTCTCAATGTGAAACATCACCACAATTGAGAATGGAAATTTTCTTATTTACAAACATCGTTTTTTTTAAATGGGATCCATTCGTTGCATTACTAGTCTGATTTTTCACACTATTCGTGACCTGATGTGAAAGAAAAAGAGATCTGATGCATTGATTCCCCTTATTTCAAGTGCATTGGAATATATGAGTCGTGAAGTCTCTCAGCAATGACACAACAAGCTGTTGAAACCACATCTGGAACACTGTGAACTGTCTTGGTCCTCTTTTCTAAGGAAAGATATAATTTCATTGAGGGCAGAAGATTCACTGGGCTGATTTCCCCGAATGCAGCTATTAGCTTATGAGTAAAGGATAAATAGGTTTTGACTCTACTCATCGAAGTTTACAAGAATGAAAGGTAATCTGATTGAAACATGGAGGATCCTCCAGAACCTTACAGGGTAAATGCTGAGAGGATGTTTCCCCTCATGGGAAAGTCTAGAGTCAGAGAGCATAGTCTCAGAATAAAGACTGAAATGAGAAGGATTTTTTTTTCTCTTAGAGTATTGTGAGTCTTTTGGAACTCCTTGCCACAGAGATCTCTGGGAGCAGAGTCTTTGCATATTTAAGGGTGAGATGGATAGGCTTTTAATCAGTAAGGGAATCAAGAGTTACAGGGAAAACACAGGAAAGTGGACATGAGGAATGTCAGATCAACCACAATCCTCTTGAATGGTTGAGCAAGCTCAATGAACTGAATGGTCTACTGTTCCTATTTCTTATGGTACTATGGCTGTGGAGCCATTTAGCCCTAGCTACAAACAGACCTAGGGAATGCTAGAGAAACTTAGAAGGTTTGGCAGAGTCTGTTGAGAGAGAAACAGAGTTTCTTAACTTAACTGCGCCCTCTGCACAGATGCTGCCTGACCTGTGAGTTTCTCCAGCATTCTCATTCTTTGTGTCAGCTTTCCAGCTTCTACAGCATTTTGCTTTTATACAGCTCCAGCTACAAATTGTAATTGTTTGTGACGAGTTTGTAACTGTAATATAAAGGAAATCCAGGTATAGCTACTGGGCACATACAAAAGCAGCTATGTCAGAGTAATGTGAGATTAAATGGAACTGGAGCCTGAGTCTATAAAGCTTTAGGTAAGATTCCATCTACTAAAATCTTTTGTATATAGTTATGCTCAAAAAACCTGTTGGTATTCACTCACAAAAGTGTAATTTCCACTTGATGCCATGATGTGGCTTACACAGGAAAAAATCAGTCAGTTACAATAAGTGAAGTATAACAGAAGTTAGAATATTCTGTACTTGTCCCGTGTGCTCCAGTACAGAAGCACAGGAGTACAGTGAAATGTTTTAACAATGGCTGCCTCTAATGGCGCCATCCTAGGTACAAGTACATAGGTACAAATCTTGGATACAAAACAGGAAAAATAGTAACATTACTTACAGTTTGTAAAAAAAAAGCTAGAAATAAGAGTCATAACATTGTTTAGGATTACAGTCCGGTAAATAATTTCAAATAGACATTACACTGCAGCAGCATAGCAGCAGCTCAGTGAACACGTGGTCTGACCACCTGTGCCAGGCCCCCCAGTCCAACACATGTCCCGCTCTGCTCCAAGCCTCTAGTCCACTCTGCATCTGCACTCAGCTGCACCAAAGTAAATTGCGCTGCTCCGGGACTCCCTACCCCTTGTGCTGCTCCGGTATTAATTTTCCCCTCGCGCTGCTTCAGGACTCATTTTCCCCTCACTGTTGTGAGATATTGTGTTTTAGGTTATCTTTACTAACTCACTATATTCATTAATATCGGGTTCCTGTTCATTCATTCAAAACCTTTTACTAACCCTTTGTTCACTATAACACGGTTTCATTCATTCGTTCACAAAACCGTGTTTTGTAGTATATTTTACTATTACAATACAGACTAAAATTAAAACACTGCTTTCAACCCATTCACTTTAAACACTTATTAGGCCTATTTCTACATCAAAAGCTACCTCTAAATAGGTGTCAATATCGTTAACGATACCATCCCCATCAGGTTTCCACGAAACGCTATAATATTAAACAGCCTTTACCAACCATCTCTCCGACCTGAATAGATTACAGAACGCCAAACAATTTCTCCAATTAGTATAAACTTGTTAAACACCTTATAACTGGGCTAAAAATTACACAACACCAGGTTATAGTCCAACAGGTTTAATTGGAAGCACACTAGCTTTCGGAGCGACGCTCCTTCATCAGGTGATTGTCGAGGGCTCGATCGTAACACAGAATTTATAGCAAAAATTTGCAGTGTGATGTAACTGAAATTATACATTGAAGAATTGATTGTCTGTTAAGCCTTTCATCTGTTAGAATACAGTGATAGTTTCACTTCTTTAATGTGTAAATCACAAAACCCTTTTTTTAAAAAGAAACATATCTATTTCTTTCTTGTATCTGTTGGTTGAATCTCCCTCCTTTCTGCCTTACTTTCTATTCATCCATTAGATAAGGGTGTCACTGTCTAGGCCATTATTTATTACTCATCCTTAGTTGCCCAGAGAACAGTTAAGAGTCAACCGCATTACTGCAGTCGCATGTAGTCCAGATCAGATAAGGACGGCAGTTTCTTTCATTAGTGAGCCAGTGCGATTTTGTTTTTTTTAATAAATTTTATTTTTGTTTCCTCCCTTTTTTTTCCCCCCCCAATAATCAGCAATAGTGTCATGGCCATCGCCGAACCTATTTCCAGATTTTTATTGAAATTCAAACTCTACCATCTATTATGGTGGGATTCCAACCCAGAGCCCCAAGGCATTACCAGGTTCTCTTGGATTAATACTGGAAATGTGTTGCTGGAAAAGCGCAGCAGGTCAGGCAGCATCCAGGGAACAGGAGAATCGACGTTTTGGGCATAAGCCCTTCTTCAGGAAGGGCTCTTGGATTAATAGTCCAGTGGTACTACCACTAGGCCACTGCCTTCACCTTCCCCCTCCTTAAGTAGAGCTCCTGGAGGCAAGAAAGCTAAGAGATCAGCAATAGATATTTTACCCATAAACAAATTATATTCCTATATAAAATGTATATACCTATATAATTGACATATTGAATCATTAGGTGGTTGTTTGTGACCAGAGCAGATTTTTCGGTGTTGTAGACCTCATTGACTCTGAAGCATAAATGCTTCCAGTTCCTCTTTTGTTGCTGCTTTGATATGGTCCTTAAATATCTCTCTGACCTTATTTTTTTTCATTTTCCCTTGTTTTATTTGTTTCATCGCATTTTATGTCAGACTCTTGATCCCATCCATTGATGCTACTGTTATACATAAATCCCTGATTTCCCCTGTTTTATATCCAATCCTGATCCTACTATCTGAATCCTACTCTGCTCCTGTTAAGACCATAAGAAATAGGAACGAGATTACACGATTTGGCCTCCTTGAGCCTGCTTCACCATTCAGTTGGATCACGCTAATCCAACTACCTCATGTCTACTTTCCTGCCTTTTCCCTGTAACTTGATTCCCCTACTGTCAAGAATTTATCTATCTCAGCCTTAAATGCACACAAAGAATTCCAAAGACACTCCACCTTCTGAGAGAAGAAGTTGTTCCTCATCTCAGTCTTATTTTTATGTTCCTTTATCCTGGACTATGCCCTCTGGTACTCGACTCTCCCATGTGGGGAAACGTTCTCTCAGCATTTACCCTGTCAAGCCCATTAAGAATCTGTGATGTTGTGATGAGATCACCTCTCATTCTTGTAACCTGCAGTGAGTAGAATCCCAATCTGTTTAATCTTTGCTCATAAAACAAGCCCCCCATACCAAGAATCATTCTAGTGAAAATTCTCTAAACTGCATCCAATGAAATGATATATTTCCTTAAATAAGGGAACCAAAACTGTTCACAGTATTCCACGTGTTCTTACCAGCACCTTGTACAGTTGCAGTGAGACTTCCCTATTCTTAAACTCCAATCCCTTTGAAATGAGAGCCAACATGCCATTAGTTTTCCTGATTACACATTGCACTTGTGTGCTAGCTTTGAGTTTTATGCACAAATATCTCCAAATCCCTCTTTGTCAATCTGCTTTCTGCAGTTAGTCTCTTTAAACAATATTCTGTTCTTTGTTCTCCCTTCCAAAATGAACAATTTCACATTTTACCACATTTGCCAATGTTTTTCTCCCTTAATTAATCTATCATTATATCTTTTTAAACTGCTGGTAACCCTCTCACAACCCGTTTTTCCACCTTTTTTTGTCATCTGCAAATGTGGCTACAGAACATTCACTTCCAAGTCATTAGTGCATATTGCACACCATAGTGGTCCCAGCATTGAGCCTTGTGGAAACCCCACTGGTCACAGATTCCAACCCGAAAAAGAACCCCTTTTCCCAATTGCTGCTTACTTCCCATTAGCCTAATCTATAATGATGTCAATATAATACCGTCAACACCATGGACTCTTATTCTATGACCTGACATTTTATGAGGTACCTTGTCAATGCCTTCTGGAGGTCAAAATACAACACATCTACTGGATCCACTCTATTGAGACTTCCTCAAAAAGCTCTAATAAATTAGTCAGACATGATTTCCCTTCCATGAAGCCCATGCTAACTTGTTTGATTAGATTATGATTTTCCAACTGTTCTGCCATGCCTTACTTAATAACTGTTTCCCATAAATTTCCAACAATGAATGTTAGGCTACTTGGCCGATAGTTACTTGTTTTTTTTT
>NC_057715.1:29332136-29350876 GCF_004010195.1 Chiloscyllium plagiosum | reverse complement strand
TCAATCTAAACATCAGGTCATAGTCAGAGAACACAGGGGGCTAACACCTTCAACATATTGTCTAGCTATCACCATTGTTAACAGCTAACCCGAGAATCCAACTTTTAAAAAAAGGGTTTTGTGATTTACACATGAAAGAAGTGAAACTATCACTGTATTCTAACAGATGAAAGGCTTAACAGACAATCAATTTTTCAATGTATAATTTCAGTTACATCACACTGCAAATTTTTGCTATAAATTCTGTTTTGCGATCGAGCCCTCCACAATCACCTGATGAAAGCTAGTGTGCTTCCAATTAAACCTGTTGGACTATAACCTGGTGTTGTGTGATTTTTAACTTTGTACACCCCAGTCCAACACCGGCATCTCCAAATTATAACTGGGCTGTTATCCTTTTAAGAAACTTACTGTCAAAGCAGCCCTGATGTGAAATTGCATGAATGAATGAAACTCACCAGCAAATGGTAAGCAAATCCCACAACCCAGATGTGGCAAACTGTTTAATGTCCTTTATGCTTTTATTAAGTGCAAGTACAATTTCTAACTCATTTAAAGCATTTTTTACTAACATTTATTAACTTAAAACACAAAAGGACTAACATCTTTTAATTATCAAAGCAGACAGGACACTCTTAATCCTATCAGAAGTAGCAGCCAGCACTTAGCACTTTTTTTATTAGATTAGATTACCTACAGTGTGGAAGCAGGCCCTTCGGCCCAACAAGTCCACACCAACCTCCGCAAAGTAATCTACCCAGACCCATTTCCCTCTGACTAATGCACCTAACACTAGGGGCAATTTAGCATGGCCAATCCACCTGACCTGCACATCTTTGGACTGTGGGAGGAAACTGGAGCACCCGGAGGAAACCCACGCAGACACGGGGAGAATGTGCAAACTCCACACAGACAGTCGACCAAGGCTGGAATCAAACCCAGGTCCCTGTTGCATTGAGGCTACAGTGCTAACTACTGAGCCACTTTAACCCATTTCATGTCTCCCAGGACAGAAGACCCTCAAACTTCATGTACTATAGATAAAACAATGTAACACCATAGTAATGGAATTTTAATATGTGTATGAACTGTCTATAAGGAGACTATTGGAAATGTTGTATTTCAGGATTCTATTGCCACCTCAAACTTGTGTTACTTGTGGTTTCTATTATCACCACACACTGATTCCGGTCATTATTTGAACATGATACCATACTGCTCTAGGACTCGTTTCCTCTCACTGTTCCAGGACTCGTTTCCCCTTGCTTCCCCGGACGCTGCTCCAGGACCACTAAAAAGAGAGAGAGAAAAAAAAACCAGGTGAAGCAGAGGAGCTCAGGACAGACCTTCCTACTCTGCCACTATTTTGCCTGAAGTAGAAGTACTTACAGAGATGAGAAATAAATGAACCATGTGAAAAGACACTGATGAAAAACAAATAAAGGATCAGGACCCAGTATACTCCACAAAGAAGCTTTGCTGGTGGGAATCATTTTATAGAGAGTCATATTCACAAAGAAGGATAAAGCAGCAGCCGAGAAAGCTAAATGTGGGCCACAACAGTGTGTGGCGTCCTGACCAAAATGAAATCCTCAACACATATCCATTTTAGTTCGTCCCGAGCAAGTTAGTGATCCATGATCGGTAAAATTTATGGAAGTTACCAATTCAAATGTTTGCTCGCTGAAAGTATCTAATTGCCCAGCAATAGGGGAGGACCATTACATGGTTATCAAGAGGTCACGCAGGACATTTTGAAGGTCACGGAAGAGGAATTCCAGAGTTACAGGCAGAGAGTGGGAATGTCAGATAGAGTGTAGACTCCATTTTAGGAATTTTTTTCAAACTGTGCTGATGAACAGGCGGCTGAAATATACAGAGTCTGTGTTGGAGATTCAGTGAGGAATTAAGAACAGTGCGCAGAATCACAGATTGTAAGGTGCAGAAAAAGGCCATCATGGCTGCACCAACTCTATTATTTCACTCCAATCTCCTGCCTTTTCCCAATATCTCTGCATACCATCTCAATCCAAAGCATCATCCAATTGTCCCTGAAATGCTTCAGCTGAACCTGCCTCCGCCACATTTTCAGTCAGTGTGTTCCTTACCCTAACTACACACTACATGAAAAGTTTTTTTTTCACATTACCTATGCTTCATTTGCTTATCAGTTTAAATCTATGACCTCTTGTTTCTGTTTTTTTTGTGATTGAGAAAATGTTCTCCCTTTCCACTCCGTGTAGCTTAACCACGATTTTGTAAACCTCTATCACATCTCCTTCTCAGCCTTCTTCTCTCGAAGGAAACAGTCCCATCTTTTGCAATCTACCCTTATAACTGAAGTTTGTTATTCCTGGAACCATTCTCGTAAATTGCTTCTGCACTCTGTCCAATGTGTTCACAACTTTACAGATTTGGATGGCTCTGTGCTGTGAGAAATTGCGAGAAAGTTATAAGAATTGATTAGTAGCTAAGTGTTGGAGTCAGGACTTGGAGAACTGAGAAAGTTGAAAAGTTATTGACTTTGAGTTGGATAAAACCATGAGGGCCTCAGAAGAAACCTATGATCCTATGAGTACAGTTGAGGGGAGAGGTGGTTATAATATTCTCAAGCCTTATATTTGTGGATGACACTGAAAAAGATTGGATAGCCAGCAAACAACCCAGGCAGTTTTAAGTTGATGAAGCTAACTGGCAGTGAGGAGCTGGTGTTATGCCTGTGAATGTATGCTGAACTGGAGTTTTGGAGTCCGAGAGTGTGTAGAACCAGGAAGGGACCCAGGATGAGAGCAGTCATTGAGACAGTCCATAAAAGAGTGGCTCTAGAGAGGAGGCTCAAGGCCAGGTCAACAAAAATGAAGAATTATGATCCCTTGTGAAGTTTAATGTGATTTGATAGCCCACCTTGTCACTAACATCTAGACAGCATAGCTGAGAAATCACTGGGATCTGTTTCAATCGCATTTGCTATTTGATGTGTACTGTGGAGTGTTCAGTCATAGTCTATTATCCTTATCTTTCATTGCTCAGATTGCATTTGGAGTATTATCTTCAGTTCTGGGCATCTATTTAAGGAAGGATGATAAAGTCCTGGAGAAAGTGCAATGAAGATTTGTGAGAATGATACTAGAGATGAGGAATTTTAGATTAAGGAAAGTTTACAGAAATTGGGCTTATTTTCCTTGTAGAGTGGTGGAGATGGATTTCATTAGAAGTTCAATTTAGAGGGATACAGAGATGGGACTGGAGAATTGGATGAGTAGGGTAGATCTTTCAGGAGCCAGTATTCAGACACAGTCACTCAAATAGCCTCCTTTTATGCTGTAAAATTCTATGATTCCGTTATTCTATATTTTACTAGATGTTAATTCTGAAATTAAAGTAAGTTGTACATTGCAAATTGTATTATGGTTGAGTTTATGAAATAATTTTTGCTCTATGTTCAAGATCATGAAATCTTGAGGCTTTATGCACTTGCTAATTCCCTGGATCTCTCACCATGTCTAGTTTAAAAAGAAAAGTCATCATACCTTAGCCAGATTGGTAGTCTGGTCCAGTAATGACAGGAGGGCACCCTTGGCATAGAATAATTTCTTCTTGTGAGATGTGACAGTGCAACAGCAAGAATGTTTTAATCTTACAAAGCTGCAGGAAAAATGTTTAGTACACAGAGATTAAACTGAATGGCAGGGAAACCGGCTGTAATTAGATAGTGGTGTAGATGCTGCATTATGATTGAGGTCAGGAATTGTCAGAACATTCTCCGTTAAACTTTGAGACTCATGAACTACAAGAATCAGAGCAAGAGGCCAGATACCTGCTATATTTTACTTTAATAGAAAAGAGACAATGGAGATCCTGTGTGTAATCCCTAATTATTAAAATTCTTTGTTAAGTGGTGCTGTTTGTATAGCTTTAGATATTCTTCACCAAACACACTTCAGGCCTGGCATTGCATGAAGGCAGGGCAGAGCTTCAATTTCTTTTGAAACATAAACTGGAACTGGCAAGAAGTTGAGATACCAAAGAAGGCAGTGGTCAGCCACCACTGGGTATTCTGCACAATGTTCTGCATTTTCAGAATATAATTGCAGAGAAATAAACCAGCACACATATCATTCATTCACTTAAATCTGCAAGTTTGTATCTTTCTTTACTTTCCAGTTTAGGGAACAATGTTCCAGAAAACCCAATGTTCTCTTTTGAGGAGATTTAATTGTTTCTTGAAGAAAATAAAGTAGTCTGTTCTTTTCTCATAGAACCTGCATAGCAGCAAATACAGTCAAACTTAAACAAAGAATTACATCCCAGAAGCGTTGGCTGGATTATTCCTGGGAAGCAAGGAAGTAAACTTGTACAACCTCAATCAGTGATCAAGCCAAGTAAAACTTTCAAGAGTTGTGAACCTGTGGAACTCTTTCCCACAGGAAGCTATTGGGGCCAGTTCATTAGATATGAGGGGGTTGGACATGGTCTTTGCAGCTAAAGTGATCAAGAGGTGTGAAGAGAAATTGGGAATAGGATACTGAGGTTGCATGATCAACCATGATAATATTGACTGGTTTGCAGGGTCAAAGTTGCACATATTTTTCTATTTTTCTCTATGTTTCTTTTTCTTTCTACCTTGTATGCTTGTGTGTATGAATAAAATAGCTAAGTAATCCTTCTTTGTTTTAAATATTTTATTAATAAATTCTGTCTTTGATTTTATTTTAAAGAGTTTTGCTGTGTGTTTATTTCAAAGATTGGAATCCAAGAAGAAAATAGGGTTTGAGATCATGCCTTATCATAATTCATTAAAGGTTAGAATAAAAATGAAGAAAAAATTAAACAGTACGTTGCTGTCTTGTGCTTGAAGCGATCATAATTTAAATTCACTTCCATTCCTCTTTGTCGATGACAACTGTAAGATATTTGATTACTCGACTGTATCTTTCCTTTGATGTAGAGAAACCAGTAAACATAGTTTTCTGAGTGTTTCTTTTCTTTTTTAAACACTAAAGAATTACAGTTTACAGATGATCTAAATATTTAGTTTTTAATCCAGAGTTCTAATAGACTTGCATCTTGAATATTATCAATGTAGAGAGATAAGTAATAGAGAGGCACATCACATTCCAATTCCAACAGTCATCTGCAAGATTAAGATAGAGCCAAGCCTTAAAATCTGGGAGTGAGGTCCTCCCTCTGTATGCAAAACAAAGATGCCAGCCTAAATCATGTGCTTGAGTCTCTGAAGTTGGACATGAATCCATGATCTCTTAACTTGGTAACTAAGTGCTACTATTGAGGAGAAAGTAAGGACTGCAGATGCTGGATATCAGAGTCAAAAAGTGTGGCTCGGAAAAACACAGCAGGTCAGGTGGCATCTGAGGAGCAGGAGAATGGACGTTTCAGGCATAAGCCCTCCATCAGGAATGTGGGGGGAGGGGGAAGGAGGGTGAGAGATAAATAGGAGGGTAAGGATGAAGGTGGGGGGAAGGTAGCTGGGAAGGCAATAGGTAGATGCAAGTGGGGAGTGATAGTGTTAGGTAAGAGGGGAGGGTGGAGTGGCTAGTGGGAAGGAGGGTGGAAAGGTAGGACAGTTCAAGAGGGCAGTGTCAGTTTGGAAGGTTGGATCTGGGATGAGGTGGTGGGAGGGGAGATAAGGAAACTGGTGAGGTCGATGTTGATGCCATGTGGTCCCAAGGCAGAATATGAGGTGTTCTTTCTCCAGTTGTGGAGTGGCTTGGATTTGGTGGTGGAGAAGGCCCAGGACATGCATTTCCTTTGCAGAGTGGGAGGGGGAGTTGAAGTGGTCAGCCACAGGATAGTGGGGTTGTTGGGTGTGTGTGTCCCAGTGATGTTCCCTGAAATGTTCTGCGAGTTGGCGTCCTGTCTCCCTAATGTAGAGGAGACTACATTGAGAGCAACGGTCACAGTAGATGTATAGGAAATCTCTTCTGGATGCAAAAAGATCCTTTGGGGCCTTGGACAGAAGTGGTGGGGTGAGAGGGGGGATGTGGGTGCAGTTTTTACACCTCTTGCAGCGGCAAGGGAAGGTGCCTGGAGTGGAGGGTGGGTTGGTGAGGACTGTGGACCTAACAAGGGAATTGTGGAGGGAATAGTCTCTATGGAATGCAGATAGGGGTGGGGAGGGAAATATATCTCTGGTGATGGGGTCTGATGGTAAATCCCAGAAGTAGGCTGGCAGTTGAAGGCAACTAATAATTGTATGCCATGCAGTGCCATGCAGATCACAGGAAGCTGAGACCTGATGGAAGAAGACACTAGCAAGGCCCTGCATACAATTCTTCTGTGTATAGTGATATTTGAAGTAGAGGGGGAAGGACTTTGGTCAGTACGTTGAAAGTTTTTTTTGTGAAGTGTCAGGAAGTCTATTGGTAGGAAATCCACATATATTGAAGAATGACAGTATCTGTTCAGTAACTAACCACAATGGCAACGAAATCTAAAAGTTAAACATTTGATCTATCATGTCAAGTTTCATGCTGGGAACTGTTTTGTCCATATTGACAATAGTTGAAAGGCAGTAAATATTGACAGTTTACAGTTTCCATTATCCTTGCGTTTCATCCTCATATCTCTCAGCTGCTCAAAGTAACAATATTCCTCTTAGTGGTCTCCTCAAACTTTGCTGACAAATGCTGTCAGAGCTTGATATGTTTTCGACTGGCAGAACATTACTGTCAATGTTCAGGTTTTATGATGTATTGAAACTTATGTTCTTCCTCAGCTGAAGAGCCTAAGATTATCCTGCAGCTACTAAATTTCAAATTCTCCATCACCATCACTGCTTGCTCCCACTCACTCACATCCTGTGATTCATGTAACGTCCTCAACAATCCATCTAACTACCTTTGGTCTGAAATAGGAGCAGCAGCATGCCATATGACTCATTAAGCCTGATCAACCATTCAATAAGATCATGGCTATAAATCAATATATCCATATCAATATATCTATGTGTTGCTACTTTATTCCCATTTTCTATAATTCCAATGATGCCCAAAAAATCTATCATCTGTCTTGAACATTCTCACTATCTGATCTCACATAGCTCTCTGAGCTAAATCATTCCAAAGATATACAACCCCCTATTCAAAAACTGTAAACACCACCAGACCTGCATCCGTACACTATCCACCCAGGTCTAATCCTTCTAGAATTTGATAGGCATCAATCAGGTCATCTCTCATTCTTTTAAACTCCAGAAGAGAAAGCCTCATTCTATACAATCTCTCCCATTCTCTCAAACTCAAAATTCCTCCAGTAAAAGCGAACATGCTATTTGTCTTCTTAATTCTTGCATTTCCTGCATTGAATCTTTTTTTCCCTCATCTGTTCCAAGCAGTGGTCCAAAAGGAATTGCATCTTCTTCTACTTAATTTATTTCATGGTGGGCCCTTGAAGGAGTGACCTGTTGCCGAAATGCAAGAAATGAATGATCTCAGCTTAGAAAAAGCCACATTCACTCTCTGAGTGTGTTTCAGTCTGAATTTTATCTCAGTGGCTCAAAACCTCATCTTAGAATTGTCAAATAAGTAACATTATGCATAAAAATGTCCATGTGTTTGTCCACAGAGAGGTCATTAGCTCAAGAAGAGAAACAGGCACAATGGAAGAATTGCATTCTCCTCTGAATATTGTATTACGATGTCATTTGAAGTAGTCTTCAGTAGAGTCATGGAGTCATAGAGGCATATAACATGGAAAAAGGCCCTTCTGTCCAACTCATCCATGCCAACCAGATATTCTAACCTAATCTAGTCCCGTTTGCCAGCACTTGGCCCTTATCCCTCTCAACGCTTCCAATTCATATACCCATCCTGATGCCTTTTAAATGCTGGATTTGTACTAGCCTCCATCACTTCCTCTGGCAGCTTATTCCATATACACACCACCCTCTGTGTGAAAAAGTTGCCCCTTAGGTCCCTTTTATATCTATCCCCTCTCACCCTAAACTTATGCCCTCTAGTTCTGGATTCCCCAACCCCAGGGAAAAGACTTTGTCTATTTATCCTATCCATGCTCCTCATCAGTTTGTAAACCTCTGTAAGGTCACCCCACAGCCTATAATACTCCAGGGAAAACAGCCCCAGCCTATTCAGCCTCTCGCTATAGCTCAAATCCTCCAACCCTGGCAACATTCTTGTAAATCTTTTCTGAACCCTTTCAAGTTTCACAACATCCTTCTGATAGAAAGGAGACCAGAACTACATGCAATATTCCAAACGTTGCTGAATCAATGTCCTGTACAGCTGCAACATGACCTCCCAACTCCTATCTCAATGCTCTGACCAATGAAAGAAAGCATACAAAATGCCTTCTTCACTATCCAATCTACCAGCGACTCTACCTTCAAGGAACTATGATCTTGCTAGCACTCCAAGGCCTCTTTGTTCAGCAACACTCCGTAGGACCTTACCATTAAGTGTGTAAGTCCTGCTCTGATTGGCTTTTCCAAAATGCAGACCTCGCATTTTTCTAAATTAAACTCCATCTGCCACTCCTCAGCCCAATGGCTCATCTGATCAATATCCCATTGTATTCTGAGGTAGCCTTCTTTGCTGTCAACTACATCTCCAATTTTGGTGTCGTCTGCAAACTTACTAACTATATCTCCTATGTTCACATCCAAATCATTTATATAAATGATGAAAAGTAGTGGACCCAGCACCAATCCTTGTGGAACTCCACTGGTCACAGGCCTCCAATCTGAAAAGCAACCTTCCACCACCATCCTCTGTCTTCTACCTTCAAGCCAATTCTGTATCCAAATTACTAGTTCTCCCTGTATTCCATGAGATCTAACCTTGCTAACCAGTCTCCCATGGGGAATCTTGTTGAACGCCTTACTTAAATCCATATAGATCACATCTAGTGCTCTGCCCTCATCAATCCTCTTTGTTACTTCTTCAAAAAACTCAATCAAGTTTGTGAGACATGATTTCCCACGCACAAAGCCATGTTGATTATCCCAAATCAGTCCTTTCCTTTCCAAATACATATACATCCTGTCCCTCAGGATTCCCTCCAACATCTTGCCCATCACCGATGTCAGGATCACTGGTCTATCATTTCCTGGCTTTTCCTTACCATCTTTCTTAAATAGTGGCACCACATTAGCCAACCTCCAGTCTTCTGGCACCTCATCTGTGACCAGAACTGCATGCAATATTCTGTATCCAAATGACTAGTTCTCCCTTGCTGAGATACAAATATCTCAGCAAGAGGACCAGCAATCACTTTCCTAGCTTCCCACAGGGTACGCCTGATCAAGTCCTGGGGATTAATCCACTTTTATGCATTTCAAGACATCCAGCATTCCTCCTCTGTAATATGGACATTTTTCGAGATGTCACCATCCCTACATTCTATACCTCCCATATCCTTCTCCACAGTAAACACTGATGCAAAATGCTCATTTAATATCGCCCCCATCTCCTGTGACTCCTCACATGGGCTGCCTTGCTGATCATTTTGGGGCCTATCCTGCGAACATCTGCCCCCAGTCAACTACAGTACAGTACAGATACATAGATTTTGGAGGACAGGATTAATGGCAAATAGCGCAAGGGATTGCTGATGATTGGCACCGGTTGGAAGAAAGTGTCATTTCTTTCATGTGACCATGAACTGAATTGAAGCTGATCAAAATGACATCTCTTGCTGGTGATGATGAAGTCTGATGTCTAGAAGTTAACAGTGGTAATCTTTTTCCATTCTACTTCAACTGTTATGGATGTTGCTTCGCAACTGCATATTTTCAGGAACTAAATACATTTGTGAGATTTTGTGAAACACAGCCTTCTCACAGTCTGTATCTTATTAAGATCCTGGTTGTGAGCTCCTGCTATTTCTATACCTCGTCAATGAAACAACTACCGAAATAATACGAGAAGCTATATTCATGTTGCACTCAACAAAGAAAAAGTCTCCGTTTTGGGGTAATTTCATAAACTATGTTATATTTATTCTTCAAAAGTTTACCTACACCCTTCAGTACTTCTACAAACATTTACATTTGATACGATGTGTAAATTGTATCGAGCAGTCGGATCATTGGAGGTCAGTTGGACCAGAAGGAAGGAAGGCCTCCATATGTGGCTCTGATTGTTTCCATTTTGGGGCAATTGGAGGCCAGCCCTCTCATCCAGCAGACAGGTCACCCAGTCAGGAAACTAAACAATTTTCTCACCAGCTGGGAAAGCAAGTAATTGTGGAGGTGGTGAGGACATGAACTGACCACTTGAGGGCCTTAATTGGTGGCATGACTAGAAGGTCACTATAGACTTTCCAACACAGAACCTAATCAGTCACGTGATGAGAAAGGGTGAGTATCTTGCCAGAGCCAACTCATCCCATTATTTCCGTTCCTCCCCACCTGAAGGGAGGGGAAAATTGCAATCTCGGTGTCATTCAAAATGCATGATGAGAAAATCATTCTTTATACAACAGATTAAAGATGTGACAAGTGATGGAGAGCACATCATTTCCTATTATGAAATAGTGAGACCGGGTTTCATTTTGGATGGACACCAGCCAAAACTCTTCATGAGAATTCTGATCCATTTTGATGGATGAGCATTGTTACCATACCATTGGCAAGTTACAAGTACTGACCAACTTTGCTGATGAAGTTTGTCAGAGAGATGGCTTGAATATAAGATAATTTATGGTAATTGAAAAAGAAGTTGCAAGTGCCCAGTTTACTACACATAAGTCACACGTAACATAAGGACAGTAGAAAGCAGCTTCCATTAAAATTACTTTAATTTTTATTATGGTTAAATCACTGACTTCAAGTCTATTATTTTAGCCTGAGATGTGGCAAGACTTTGTTGAATTAAACAAAGTTAATAGGAAGGGCTATTATTTGGGATAATGGCAGGGAAACTTGGAAAAGGGGGCAAGAGAAACATGTATTATCTTTGTGGCATACAGAATCCTTGTTCTACTCTGTTTACTGAATAATCAGAATATCTGCTTGAAGGATCATTGGCAAGGTGAGACTGTGCCTAGTGCCAGTTTATAGAACATATTTAGCAGAAGATCTGTCATTGATATCTGAGAATTGAACTGAGATCTCTCAATGGATGTAAGACATGTTCACATCACAAGTAGACTTGTTTCTGAAACAGGTGGGTGCTCTAATAGATGCTTCGATGTTAACGACAAGTTAAGAATGCAGATGGTGTATAGAAAGAGGTTCAGACAATAAGCTCAATGTTTCAATTTTCAAGGTTCCATTCCTATCTTTATTTGGGCCATTATATTGTAACCCTTCTTGAGTGAATGAGAGTTTTGTTTTGATTATGTTGTCAACTTTTCCTAGGAATGGTCAAACTATCTCAATAAAAAACATCCTGACGAGAGCAATGAAAATCCTGTTGAATCATTGATAAAGGTCCAAGATGTATATTCAACTGGCATTATTTCTCATGAAAACAGTTAAAATACTTACTTATTCTCAATGTCTAGCTACCACAGTAATAATTGGTAAACCGATGCTGATGGAATTTTCTTAAAGTAATACATTTCAAAATCACTTATCAATGGCTGATTTAATGAAAAAGGAAGAGCTTTACTTTTATTTATTAGTGCTAATCTTTTACTTGAGTTTATTTTTAGTCCTTTATTTTCTAAACATTTGTTGATCTTCCATGACTCATGGACATAAAGAAAAATCTCTGCTTATTTTTCTACCAATATTGTGTCTGTTTTTCTCTTTTTCTTGAGTAGTCTCTCAGGAACAATCTCCACTTGCCCCAATTTTATAAGTCATTGTAAATCTCTCCTCCTGCTTTGGTCCATGATTTTTTTGTGTGAACATTTGCAAATTTGGAATTGCTTCATAAACCTGTGTTGATACTTTACAGCAATAGTCTTAGTAATTTTGAAGGGTTTCTTTAAGTCATTCAAATTTTTATAGACCTATAGTCAGAACAACTGACACTTGGAGATAGCAACAATACCGAGTGTCTTATATACTTGATATTTAAATGTGATTGTCCTTCTTGTTTTTGATTCTCTTCTTACTGTTTTTTTAATACCACACAATAACGAACATTTCAACATTTTGGGACTGAACCATGGCACTCTGGTTAGTGCTATGGCCTCACAGCATCAGGGTTTGATTCTGGCCTTGGATGACTGATTATGTGGGAGTTCGCATGTTCTCCCACATTTCTGCTGGGTGCTTTGGTTTTCTCCCACAGACCAAAGCTATGCAGGTAAAATGGATTGGCCATGCTAAATTGCCTTGCAGTGTGCAGGTTAGCGGGATTAATCATGGTAATGCAGGGTTTTGGGGATAGGGTAAGGGGCTGGACCTGGGTGAGATTCAGAGGGTCAGTGCAGACTTGATAGGCCAAATGGCCTCTTTCTGCACTGTAGGGATTCTATGATTCTAACATATATAGAGATCATATGTCTAATAGAAACACAACTCACATAAAATAGCCTTTATTCATTCCTACTAACAAATTTGCTGTCTTAGAAATAACAATTTCCTAAATCCCATGTTCCTCTGATTTTTGCTGGAATTTTGGTGAAAAAAGGAATGTCTCCTGTTTCCCACATTTCCATAAACAGCACCTTATTAATGTCAAAGCAAATTATGTCAAACACCTCTTTAAATGAATGAAGGGGAAAGCTGGTCGCTATCTTTTAGTTTAGTCGTCTTCCAAGAGCTTTGTCTACATTGACAAAGCCCCTTGGACTGAAAAAGTCCTTCATCTTCCTTTACTGTTGAGGGCCAATTTGCTTTTAATAAATGAAATGACTCTTACTCTGGTGCAGAGTAGTTTCCTGAAGATTGGTTGTACCACATAAATTAAATATGAATTTTACCTAGGAGCATCACAGGTATAAAGTTTCCTGTTTATGTTTTAACAGTTTACAGAGAAAATGTGTCGCAAAATACACGGGTTTTAATGAACAACTGATGAGCAATGTGAAATCGTAAAGGGCAAATATCTGAGAAACGTATATCATAACGACCAGCTGCCATTCTTAAAATATAGCAGGGAAAAGATGAAAAATGCTGTCCCTTCCTATTACAATACCACAGGAAATGTTAACTCATTTGATCTCTTGACAGATATTCCCTGATCTGCTAAGTGTTCCCAGCATTTTGAGATTCCTGTTCTTGTGTTTTGATCATCTTAAAATATTCCACAACTGCAAAAATAAAGGTCAAAGCATTTACCTTGAGTACTTTTCACATCTTTGTTGAATCAACTTGAGCATTTAAACTCGTTATACAATGTGTATGAGGTGTTTTATGATAGAGGTACATTTACTTAATGAACTAATACCGAGTCTTGATCAGTGACATTTTCCTGTATACTGTTCTAAAAGACTTTCCTTCCATGTGAATAATGAAGTAGATTGATTGAAAGTAGGAAACCCTATCTGAATGGTCACTGTTGACTGAATACAGGAGCTGGTCAGATAGAATTGTTTGTAATTTAGTGATAGAGCACCACATGACATTATCCCACCTCCATCCACCTATTGCACTCTTAGCTACCTTCCCCCAGCTCTACCCCACTCCTATTTATCTCTCCACCCCCTAGGCTCCCAGCCTCATTCCTGATGAAAGGCGTTTGCCTGAAATGTCAACTCTCCTGCTTCTCGAATGCTGCCTGACCTGCTATGCTTTTCCATCACCACACTCTCGACATTATACAATATTTAATGAGTAGACAAATGCACACAGTTAGCAAAGGATTAAGACTCCAGTATTTGCAGTAGAATGGTTAAGGTCAGGATGATTTGCTTCATTGTGAGCTAACTGATTTTCTGTGGCTTTTATTGCTCTTTCTGATTCCATCTAAAGGAATGGATGAGATTTTGATTAAATAAGCTACTCAGGAAAGTCTGAAAGTTGCTGACAAGTCACATTTAAGCAATACCCTAACCAGGGCATAATATTGACTTGCAGTGCAAAGGACCAAAGAAATTTGTGAATTTATACCTATTTTGACATCTTCCCCACCTTACAGCTTCATCAGCTATTCTATTACATGTGCACTCTGTCAAAGATAGGTACTTGGCTCATTTGTTTGCTGACACCAAATCCTGAGTCAACTTTCTTGGCATATTTTGCCATTGTCTTCTGCTCTCAACATGAGGACTCAGAAACAGGTCCCAACACTACATTGATTTTAATTAGCTTTATTGTCACATGTACTCAAATGCATAAAGTGAAAAGTTTCTAAGTCACTGCTTATAGTGTCATCTTTGGCACAATAGAACCGAGGTGCAATCCTTAGTTACAGAATAGAGAGATGAAAGAAAAGTTACATTATAGCTACACAGTATAACCATGGGTCAGAAAAAAACAAGAAGTAAAGTTAAAAAGACAAACATCACAGTCTCTGTCCAAAGACTCTTTGCAGCAGACACATACAGGGGGCCTCCACGTGGTCTGACTGCTGCTTGCCACCACACTCCACACTGGGCTGCTATCCCCGTTCCTGCACCAGGCTGCTTCTGCCATTCTCCATTACCAGGCTACTACCCCCACTCCACACTGGACCGCTGCCACTTTACTCCACAGCCACTTTACTCTGCAATGGGCCACTGGTCGCTGGTGTCCCCACTCCAGCTGCTGACAACCCCGCTCTGACTGCTGGTCGCCTGTGCTGGAATGGGAATCAAATCTGTGCTGTTAACTTTATCCCAAACTGGATGCTGGTCATCTGGCTAATTGAGCTATTCCTGCTTTCTCCCTGTACCTGTGCTTTAAAATCTAAAAAATGTATCTACCTCTTTATTGAATATATCCAGTGACCTGACATCCAAAGGCTTTGTGGTAGAGAACTTCACAGATTCCCTACTCTTTGAGTAAAGAAATCTTTCTAAATCTCAGTCCTAAATGGTCTACTATTTATCCTGAGACTGTGTCCCCTGATTCTAGACACACCAATTGGGAAAAACATCCTACATCTATTCTGTTTAGATCTGTGTGAATTTGAGATATTTCATTCAGATCCCCATTTGTATTTCTCGACTCTAGTAAATACAGGCCCAGTTGAACCAATCTCCCTTCAGAGGGCAGTGGTGCCATCCCTAGTATCAGCCTAATGAGTTCCTGCTGCAAGTATATTCTTTCTTGGGTAGGGAGACTAAAACTGCACATAGTATGCCAGGTGTAGTTCTTTATAACTGCAGTACGACATCCCTCCTTCTGAACTCAAATACTCTTGCAATGAAAGCCAATATCCTATTTGCCTTCCTAATTGCTTGCTGCACCCTCCTGTCTAGTTCCATTGACTGGAGTATAAGGACACCCAATGCTCTTTGTATATACACTGACCCAATTACCATCAGTTAAATCCTTTCTGTTTCTCACACCAAAATGTATAACTTCACATTATAATTGCCATGTGTTTGTCCACTCAGTCAACTTGTCTAAGTTACCTTGAAACCTCCTGACCAGTCACACTCCCATTCAATTTTGTGTTGACAACAAAATTGGAAATGTTGCAATTGGTTCTGTCATCATTATTTTTCTGCTGATCCTTGTAGTGCCCTAATTAGTCACTGTCTGCCACTTGATAAAAGATCCACTTTTCCCCACTCTGTTTCCTGTTTGTCAAACAACTCTTGATCCATGCCAATATATCCCCGTGCTTTAATTTTGCCCATTAATCTTATCAGAATTCTTTATTGAAATGTAATTTCTATTGTACTGTTCGAAAGGAAGATGATAACAATGATCTTCTTGTTTCCTGGCAATGAATTACACAATACAGCCTGATATCACCCTCTGCCGGGATTTTGGGAGATCTGACCACCAAACAAGATATCTTGCCTGAGCTTAACATTTTTTTATTAGTCAGATGCCCTTAGTTTGATTATTGCAAAAATCAATTCTAAGGATTCTACGAGTGTTCAAACTCTCATGATAAAACAAGTAAATTATCTGTTACATTCAAGAGGCCTTTCTGTTCATCGTACTGTTGAGATTGAGACTATGTGGCATGCATGCTAGTCTCACTTACCTGAACATATTACCAAATCTTTGCAAATCTCTGACTTCATTCAGGCCCTGATTTATTGGTGATAGAGTGTGTTTGTTATTATTTGTAACATTTTCCACCTCTTTAACAAAACTACATACTTTTGTTCAGGCCTTGCAACAGGGAAATGATATAAATCATCTGCTGTGGAATGTTGTTTTCCTGGAACATATCTTGTCCTTGCACTAGGCCCCCTTATCATTAGTTGAATTATTATAGTTGTAGAGGAAATTTTTTGCTAACTTCTTTTATTTTAAGAGTTTCAAGTCTGTATCTATTTTGAAGAAAAGACAAGCAGCATAACCTTAAAACTTTTTACATATCCCTGAAGCAGAGAAAAGCTTCTTTCCCTATCACTGAATATTTATGTTCTATCTCTGTCAATGAATATGATTTATAGTAAAAGGTATACACTTTCCATTTATCTGCATCTGAAGGAGTACAGTTTTCAATCATATAGAAGAGAAATCTGCAGCAATGATAATAGGTAGCTCTGAGTCATCTTGAGCTAACATGTCAAGTGATATCAACACAAGGGTTTTTTTTCAATTAACTTCTGTTGTATTGCCTTTCAGTATCATGTATAATCTTGTCATAGAAATGTAAAAGGTAGGAGCAGAAGTAGGACATTTAACCCTTGTGCTTGCTCTGTCATTCAAATTAATCATAGCTGATCATCAAACTCAATACTTTAGTTTTGCCCTTCCTCCATGCATCTTGATCCCTTCAACCACAAGAATTGTATCAACCTCCTCCTGGAAAATACATAATGTTTTGCCCTCAATCACTGTCTGTGGAAGTGAATTCCACAGCCTTATCATTGTCTGAGTGATATCATTGTCATCTCAACCCTAAAAGGTTTACCCTGTCTCCTTAAAGTATGACCCCTGGTTCTGGACTCCCTCACCATTATCAGAAATATCCTTCCTATGTTTACCGTATCTAGTCCAGTTAGAATCTTATAGGTTTCTATGAAATACCCCCTAATTCTTCTAAACTCCAGTGAACCTAAACTCTCCTTGTATATTATCCTATCATCCCAAGAATCGATTTGGTAACCCTTTGCTGCATTCCCTCTACAAGAACAGTCTTCCTCAGACAAGGAGACCAAAACTACACACAATATTCCAGGTATGGCCTCACCAATGCCCTGTGAAATTGTAGCAACACATTCTTCTTTCGGTACATGAATCCTCTTGCTATGAAGGCCAACATATAGTGTGCCTTCCTTACTGCCTGCTGCAATTGTGCACTCACTTTCAGCAACTGGTGCATGAGGATACCCAGGTCTTGTTGAACACGTCCCTTGCTTAATTTTCGGTTATTCAAATAAGAGCCTGCCTCCTTAATTTGCTGCCAAAAAGGATAACCTCACATTTATTCAAATTATACTGCATCTGCTATGCATTTGTCCACTCACTTAGCCTGTCCAAATCATAGTGCATTTCTGACTGTACCTGATTCTACCAGTTTTCTAAGTACTCTGCTGGAAAAATCCTTGGTAATGGATTCTCGTATCTTCCTCACTACCGATATTAGACTCGCTTATCTATGGTTCCCTCTTTCATGTCTATCTCCCTTTTTAAATAGTGGGGTCACATTAACTACCCTCCAATCTGTAGGAAACTGTACCAGATTCTAAAATTTCTTGGAACATGACTACCAAAGCATCCACTATTTCTTGGGCAACTTCCTTAAGTATTCTGGTATGTAGATTATCAGGTTGTGAGGATTTATCATTCTTCAATCTCATCAATTTCTCCAAATCATTTCTCTATTATTACAGATTCATTTCAGTTTCTCCCTCCCACTAAACCCTGTGCTCCCCATCATTTCTGGCACGTCATTCATGTCCTCCGAGAAGACAGAAGCAAAGTATGATTTTAATTTACAAGGTCTTTCTACCTGCATAGATTCTACTTTGTCTGAGCTAATATCTTTCCTCAATATTGTGTTTATAGCCTCTTTAACCAGTAAAGTGATGCCACCACCCTTTTCCTTTTTGTCTGTCCTTCCTATTACAGAATACCCTGGGATGTTCAGTTCCCATCTCTGGTCAACCTGCAACCATGTCTCTGTAATCCTAAGTACATCACACCTATTTGCAACTATTTGCATGATTAATTCATCCAATTTATTTTGAGTGCTCTGTTTTCTCTTGAGGCTTTTTTTTTAACATTCCTTGTCCCATTTCTATTATCTTTTACTGTGGTCTTGTTTGAATCTGGCCTTTGATTCCTCTGAGCATAAGTTCCAGTCCCGCCCAAGCGTAACCCATTCAGATGGTACTGGTCCCAATGTCCCAGGAAGCTAAAACCCTCCCCCTCATACCATTTCTTTAGCCACATCTTTTTCTCTGTTATACCCTGCTATTTCTACACTCATGAGTGTTGTGGCACTTGATTATGTAATCCTCAGATCGCTGCCTTTAAGATCCTACTTTTCAGCTTGCTTCCTAACTTCCAATGTTCTGCTTATAGAATTTTATTCCATTTTTAACTATTGCAATTCCACACTTCCTAATCTTTACATTTACAGCAGAGCCTACTCTTGTGCTATGTATTTGGCTGTTGCTGTTTTCGCCTTGAGAAAGCATTCCCCTCAATAGTATCCAGTGCAGAATATCTGTGTTCAGTGCAATATCCAAAGGGGATTTCTGCAGTGCCTACCTAGTCCTCTTCCTCTGCCTGGTGGCCATCCATTCTC
>NC_057715.1:29321770-29331636 GCF_004010195.1 Chiloscyllium plagiosum | reverse complement strand
TAGCTGCATTGGGTTTTGACTCTGTGACCATCCCTGATCACCCATTGCTGCTTCTGTCATAAATGAAATAACCCCTTGCTTCGACATGGAGGTAATGTTTTTCTTTAGTTTGGCAAGAGCAATCACAAACTTTACTGGGTGTAAACAGACACACTGGCTTTGTGTTGGATATAGAGTGATGTAGTTATGCTGCCTTTAACTTTCCTAATCATGCAAACAGTTTAGAAATGCAGCTTTAAAGTTTTCAGGCTTACCTTCTCTACTTTCCAGTTCCTCTCCTCTGCACATCAGATATAATTGGTGTCGGCTTTCCTGCTAAAGTGTGAGCAACTCTAGCTTGTGATTTCACTTAAGATTTCAGTGATTTCACTCTCTCTATATTTGATTGTCTACTGATCTTGTGTTCTATAATACCAGCTGAGGTCACTATGAAGGTCCCTCCTTCTCAACCTCCACCCTCACCTGAGGTGTGATGACCCTCAGGTTAAACCACCACCAGTTGTCTCTCTCTCTAATGAAAGACCAGCTCCATGGTCCTCTTTATGGTGATTTTACTTTTACATCCTGGTACATCTAATTTTATGCATGATTGCAGAAGAGAACCTTTCTTCAACCATAGATCAGTGTCAGAACCAACCAAAAGTGCTGCATCTGTGTCTAATGTGAAATGGGTCTTGTTTTTCCCTCGTAGAATAGCTCTCCAGTAGCTTCACTTGGTTTCTTATTCTCACCATTCATATCATTGATATGTAATAGTTCATGGATCTTGGCATTTCTGAGGATTTTTGGCTTGGCTTATTCTGTATAGGTTTCCGGCTGTCACGCATGGAAGTGACACTCCACCTTGCAGAGATATTATTCAGCCGCTTTAGCAGAGGGAATTATTCTACCAAATAAAAACCAAACAACTGTGGATGCTGAACTGAAAACAGTAATCACTGGAAAAGCTCAGCAGGCCTGGCAGAATCTGTGGACAGAAAGCGGAATTAATGTTTCAAGTCCAGTGAAGGATTCTGAACAAGGATCATTAGACCTGAAATGTTAACTCTGCTTTCTCTCCACAAACGCTTCCAGATCTGGTGAGTTTCTCCAGCGTTTTCTTGCACCACAGCAATAAACATTAGCTGGGATGGTTGATTCATGCTCTTCCCATCTGTCCTGTTTCTGTATGGCCACCCCTCAGCTTTTAAACTTAACAGACTCCAATGATTCAGACACTCCTAGGATATCACCCCAAATTACTGATCGATTTTGCCTCCCACACCTCAACTTGGCTACCCAATGTATTGCTTTTATTAATGTTAAGTCATTCCTTTGCTGCAAGTGGTCAGTCAATGCTCCATTGAAGAATTCAATAACAATTCTGTCTCTGATTAGTTTTTCCTTTAAGATGCCATATTCACAGTTCTCTACGAGTCTGTATAGATCATTGATAAAACTGTTAATACTTTCCCCTCGCTGCTGAGCTTGCATATTAACAACAGTATTTTTTTATAGATTGAAGTAGGTATCAAATGCTTTTATTACTTCTTTGTATGTAACCTTGCTTTCATTGATCTTTTGACTGACTGGTATCTTCTGCACACCTACAAATTGCACACAATAGTGTGTTAACCTGCTGACTGGTTGACTGCACAGTGAGGCTAGAATTCAGTGCCATACCTTGTAAATCATACATCCATTTGGTTGGGATCTGCAATCCACTCAAATATTTTTGATAATGACGGAAATGTTTCCATTTTGTTCTTTCAACTGCTGCCACCATGTAATATTCTTAGCCTCATTAAGAAGAATATTTATTGAGTTCACTGAGATAAAGAAAACATTAACTTTATTTAAGTAATATTTTGCAACTTGCAATGAGCTGCAAGGAAAAGCAAGGAGTTATGATATTGCAGCACTTCTTGTACTGAGACATACCTGTACTGTGTCTTATTAGCTTATCACACAGTTAGAAATAACTCCTTATATTACACTCATTAGATCGCAGCAGCATCACTGATTTGCTTTGCACCAGCATATCATTACTGATGATTATCCACCCAATGCTGCTGGTCTTGTCCAAATCCCAGATGGGAATATGGGAGCTACTAGGAAAATGAGTTTTTTCAGAAATTTTACAAACTTTGATTTTAAAAGCCACAAAATTCTGTCCACCACTGTCCTGCAGTGAATCCAGAGACTGCTTGCTGCCTGATACTCCTTTAAAATGAGCAGAGTCTTAAGGAAAGGGTTACAAGAGACCATAGTAGGCAGGGAAACTGCCAACGCTCAAAATAAAGACATTTTGAGAAATCATCTGGTGTTAAGGCTTGGGTATTACGATGTACAACAATCTCAAACCAAAAAGGACGTGGGAAAGGTCTTGAGCATATCTATATAATCCACCCCCTGGCTTCTCCCCAGAGCATGGTCTGTTACAGCCTTCAGCTTCAACAACAAGGAGACTACTTGTAGATTCATAAAAACCAATACTTCACAATGTACGTTCCACTTGACCTTGGTCACTATGTCATGTGAAGCTGTCTATCCTCTTTGTTTGTTGTGTAACTGATCTAGGAAAGTAGATGTCAGCAAAGGTTTAGAAAAAACATTGTTGTAGTATTGCTGTAGACAATCTCAGACAATTAGCACCTGCAAAGCATTGGAGAGCAGGAGAGAGAGAGAGAGAGAGAAAGAAAGCACAGCCATAGCAAGTAAATAATAAAGACCAGGGGGTCACATTATCAGGTTCCAGTGAGGCCATATTTAGGTACATTATAATGCTAAATGCATATGTTTGCTAAACTATGCTGGCTGAAGTAGGCACTCAATTGGGGGAGGGGGAATGAATGCATTTCCAGAAGTTAACAGAGAGTTGCCAGCGGTGGGTAAGAAACATTATGATGGGCCAGGAAGACTGATGACTGACCTCATTCAGCTTCCTTATATTGGTTTCAAAGTGGCTTGCAATGGTTCTCTTAAAAACTCACTGAATAGGTCACTACACCCGTAAAACCACTGAGGGGAACACAGATGATCTGCTACACATTAGCATTTGAAAATTTCACCAGGATCCTACTCGTCATGTAGGAACTGAAGTCATTTTGCTTTTGAATATGATTGAATTGAATTGAGGAAATTATAACAAATTAGGCTAAACAAAAAACGAACTATGGGATGCTCGAAATCAGAAACAAATTCAGAAATTGCTGGAAAATCTCAACAGGTGTGGTAGCATCTCTGGAGAGAAATCAGAGTTAATGTTTTGGGTCCAGTGACTCTCCCTCAAAACTGATGATAGATAGGAAAAGGTTGGTATTTATGCAGAGGATAGAGTAGAGGGAGGGATGAGGAGTAAATGGTAGGTGTAAGTACAGCCCAAAGAGAGAGAGAGATAGTTGGACAGACAAAAGAGTGGTTAAACTCCTTTGCCAACTCATACTCAGCTGACACTACATTGAATGATATGAAAAGACTGTATAATACTATGGAAAGCTATTTTTGTGATTGCTGTTTGACAGAAGATGTAAACTGAATGACTGGAGTTCTACCCAAGGGTGCTTACTCCATGTATTGTAAGACATAGTTTGCTTCCATTGGAATTCCCTTGAAGCGAAATTCTTTTGATTCCCCCATGCACAGATGCAGCTGCCTTGAGGACTCCTACAATGAGTATTGTTTATGTATATCTCCCACTGACCAACAATCAAGGATACTCTGATCAAGGGGCATTGACCTGAAACATTAAATCCGGATAGGAGCTTCTGCTCCTTTGAGCAGTTTGGGCAACAACATTGAGAGATGTGAGAAAATATGGTGAAAGCAAGAAACTGCAGAATCCCTACCATAAAAGATATTTCTGTTTCTCCCTTTAATGTTTGAATGGCAAATTCAGAATCCTGCTATTGAATGGTCACTTCTTTATTTCCAGTTATTTGTCACCTCATTTTTGCACAACCTCCAAGCGGGGGGGGGGAACTGGTGCTCAGTGGAGGTAATGGAGTTTCATGAATGGCAATTGTTTTGGTCTCAATTTGGGGAGAGTGTATAGCCAACAAGAATGTGGCAATTTGCGATGCCATGTGTTTGGGGAGTTAATTGGGGATATTGAAGGCTGTATATCGGAGCTGAGCATAAACAGGAGGGGGCTAAAAAGACAGCAACACTAAAGACAGTATGAAGGAATGGGTTCATCCTGCATCATAGGCAGAGCCTGCAAGTTACTCACAAGGAGACAAAGATAAAACTTTACCACCTTCTGTCCAAAGTCAACTGTGCAATAACAAGGTAAAATGACTGCTACCATGTGCAGAGCATATGGACTTAATAACTGTTTTTTTCCTTCAGGGCTGATGAAATAATTTGAATGTATGTCCCTATTAGGGACAATTGGAATAATCATGCATCCTTACAATCAGTAAAGTAACCCATGTAGCATCAAAAATACTCAATCAACAGATCGTTCATTGCCCAAGAAGGCACATTATGAATAATGGTATTAAGCAATCACTACCAATACATTTTTCACACTAATTGCCTCCTTGTCTTATCAGCTTAAAAGGGTTACCTGTGTTTGGCATTGCTGAAATACATTCCATCACTAACCGAGGAAAGGAATGCTTTGGAACTGCCATATTTAGACATTGAATGGTAAGGATATGGTCTGTGATTTTCAAGGGTGGCTTTTTTTGAGGGATATATATAAAACGATGGATAACTGTCAGAATTCCACTTCCTCAATATAATGTGAACTCTTTAGTTGTACAACACACATTTGGATAAGGTTACAGACCCAGAGCAGCTTATCAAGGCATGAAATGGATATCTTTGCAAAGCCTCCAATGCACACTGTGTCAGGACATGACATGAGATTTCATTATTCTTGATGTGAGGGCTCAGGAATACTGTCAGTGAAAGGGTGCTCTCTTTATGACATTCCCCCCTAGATTATCAACTCATGGCTGGAGTCCTTATGGAGTTGTTTCAAATTTGAAGATGGAGTTTAAGGAGAAAGCAATTACAACACCATCAGCAAGCCCAATAAGAACAGTAAGCTCTGAATGCTACAGCACAGTGTTCAGAAGGAGAAGCAGCAGGAGAAGGTTCCCCAAGAAGATGATAAAGATGTAATTCCACACCTACAGGCCTTGCTCTATGGTATAAAACCCCCAGCAAAACAGCAATAGCACAGAGTAAAGATGGCCCATACTATTATAACTGAACTGTGTTATCTGAAGGACCAGGACTTGCACTCAGAAGGCCTGGGTAACCACCCCATCCTGGTGTCCATCAAGGTCACAACTGCTCTGAATTTTCATGCTGCATCTCACTCCTAGAAACAACTCAGGACATGTGCAGCGTCTCCCAATCTTTGAGCAACAAGTACTTTGGGATATTGCTGATGCCATTTTCTCCAGATCACAGCTCTTCATATCTTTCCTCAGCGATGATGAGAGTAAAACATCTTGGGCAGTAGGTGTCTCCAAAATCACTGCTTTCTCTATGTGCAGGACAGTATGAGCTGCACCTACATTACTTTGAGATAACCCTATCATCAACCTGCTGAGTTCATCAACAAAAAAGATTTCTGTAGGAACGTTTTTCCCTGACAGGGAGTGAAAACTCAGGAAGCAGTGAGAACTCAGACAAGTGGAAATTTATTCATGCAGAAACCAATCAAAGCAGCGAGAGGGCCAAAGGATCTGCCCTAAATCTGACCTTGACTTACAAACTCAGTTATTCACTTAACCTTTAGCTCAGATCAGAAGTTAGATCAATGACACACTCTCAATTTACAATAAAATGCACTATCTTTATACACTTTCTGTTAACAATCACATACAACATGATCACTATGTTCCTCCCTCTTAGTTTGTATACCCAATCCTACGAGACACATAATAAATTATGGGAATTCCTATGGATAGCCTGCAGGTTCCAATCATCTCATGGTGTTTACCAGGCACATTAATCTCTAGTCCTTTGGATCTTTTTATGTATCCTCTTCATTTGCATTCCAAAGTCACAGGCTGTACTCCTTCTGATCTATTTCAGGCTGGTTTACCTCTTAAGGACAGCTTGAATTCTGTTACTCAGTGTATCCCAGTACTTAAGTGTTAAGGTCATACAACTATTTCTACTTCAGCATTTTGTGATAAATGACTGTGAATAATCTATTTTGTTCAGGCCATAGAAGTAGTCATTTTCGTAAAGCTAGTTGGTGAATCCAGAGATTTAGGATGAGAGAGAAAAGATTTAAAAGGGACCTCGGGGCAACCTTTTCACGAAAGGGTGGTGCATGTATGGAATGAGCTTCCAGAAGAAGTGGTGGAGGCTGGTACAATTACAATGTTCAAAAGACATCTAGATGGGTACACAAATAGGAAGGGTTTAGAAGGTTATGGGCAACCTGCTGGCAAATGGAACTAAATTAATTAGGATATCTGGTCGTTATGGATGAGTTTGACTGTTTCCATTCTGTACATCCCCATGGCCCAATGACTCTAGCTAACTTCACATCTAGGTTTAACTACTTTTTCTTTAATACTTTTATTAAGCGTTGGTTATATGTATCTATATTTATGTTGGAGAATGTCTAACTAGAAACTGTTGCTTAATATTGCAGAGTAATTAAGAAACAACTATTTATTACAAAATAGCCAGCAGTTGTTCTGGTAGCTATTTAAGAAGTTAGTAAGCTATATCTTGCATATGGCGTTTATCCATCTAGTGCCATAATCATTTTTTCATTAGTGAACTGAGGATGTTCACTTGTTTGTCTCAGAGGCATGTTCTTATCATAACGGTCGAAGATGGTTGCTTCTCAAGGCCTACTTTTCTGGCTTTGTAGTACTTTTGTTCAAAGCTATCATTGTTTTCTTTACTTAAATGCTGAGACAGACTGTTAGTCTCATTTATCTCCTTTCAGCCACCTTGTGTTTCAATCCTATGCCGGGCTATCCTTTTTTGTCGGCCACGTTGTGTGAGCAGACACAGGCCATTTTGTTATGAGCAGGTACAGGTCACCGTACAGTTTCCACTCCATCAGTGTTCGGTTCAGATATGACCATTGATGCCAGATCTTGGAGATCTGTGCTAGATATCCTGGGAGCCACCATGACTCTTACATGCAAGAGATCCCACAGGTTCCTGCCCCCTTCCAGTGTCCTTGGACCATATAGGGATTGCAGCTGGGAAATAAAGGCTACCTCTCCAAACTCACCTTTCAGAAACCTTCAGATTCACACAGAATGAAGATATACTGCTGCCCATATCTCCACCAAAACCATAGTGGAGCAAATCATAGGCCTCCTTCAAATGAGGTTTCAATTTGTGGAGTGCTCCTGTGCAGCCTTGTATTATAATCCAGAAAGGGACTGCTACATCACAGTGGCAAGTCATTCACAATTGGAGTTGGCCAGGTAGGTATCTTGGATTCAGAAGAAATGGAGGATCAACAGCAATCTTAATGAAGATGAGAATTGGACATGGTCCAGGGTTGGGAGGATTTCTGTGGATTTCCTTATACTGTGTAAATTTCTGTGGGGTATGTAGATTGCAGCCCTAACTTAGTACAATGTACATGCGGACCTGATTGTTTTGAACTCCTTGATTTTTTCTTTTACTCTTGCTTAATAAATGTTTCCTTACACACATGATTGCGCACTTGATATTTTTTAGTTGATTCCATGTTCAAGTACCTACACATTACAGGACCTATTGACCATGAGGCAGAAAGCAGCAGTCAGTGAGACATTGCACTAACATCACAGGGTACCAAGGTTAGGTGGCTTTTAAGGTTTGCATTCTGCATCAGATATCCTCGTGTTATGCAGTCAAGTCCCTTATGATAGACAGCATGTTGGAGTCATGCCTAGCACAAAGAAAGATGGTTGTGGTTGTTGGAGGTCAATCATCTTGGTCTCAGGTCATTGCTTCAAGAATTCTTAAGGGTCACATCCTAGGGCTAACCTATGATGAAGTTGCTTCATCATGACTTTCCCTCCATCATAAAGTCAGAGTGGGGTCAACTTGTTAACAGTGTTGAATCAGTGAGGAAATACCTGATTTTACCCTTGCATTAAATATTCCCTAAAAGTTAGGACTCAAAGCTGTAAGCATTATGATATTCAGTTAGAAATTCTGTATTGTTTCCTGGGGTAGAGAAAAGGTCAGCTTTTTTGCCAAGTGTTCTCTGTCAATTGGCGTAATAAAGAAAGTCTGTGGTGAATTATTATGGATCCATCATTTTTGAGATGTCTTGACAGCTTAAGGAGACAACTGCATGTCTGGTTGTACTTATATATCAGGAATTGTAATTTCCCGTTAATAATTGGTGAAGAAGTTAAGTTCTGTGGGTGTACTTTTTCTTGACGTTTCACTATGAAACAAAGATGTTTCAAGCCTTTTACCATAACTTACTCATATAGTAGTTTTTTTTTCTTTATTTTGACTTTTTCTGTATAAGGCTATGAACCATGAGGTAGAAAGCTTTGCTACTTTGTTGCAGAAACATTCAATTGATAAGTTTTTAATCCGCTGTATATTTGTTTTGATATAGTCGTAAGTTAGCAAGCTGCACATTTGGCTGCACAGTGAAATATGCAGTGCCTACTCAATCTTTTACAAAATGTCAGAAAATCCTATGTAATTTGTTTGTCCTAACTATCTATCTATGCTCCCTCTATTGTCCCTCCATCCATTCCTCCATCTATCCATCCATGCATCTATCCATCCATCCATCCATCCATCCATATTTATCTGTCTATCTATCTTTCTGTCTTAGTATGTGTCATTTTGCTGTCTATCTCTCTTTTGCTAACTCTCTGTCTTTCTGTCTTTCCATCTCCTTACCTCTTTATCTCTTAACCTATCTTTCTCTACCTAACCATCTTACTACTTCTGTCTCCCTCTCTCTCATACTGATCTGTTTATCCATCTACCTCATTTCACATCTATCTACATATGATTTAAGGTTCAAACCTTTGCCAAAGCATTTAAACAAAGTAAAGTATAATCTTAAACAAACACAGGAAATGCTCTCAATGTTCTGCAGAAGAATCAGACCAGACTTAACTTAAAACATTAACTCTGTTCTCTCTCCACACATGCTGCAGACCTGCTAAATTTCTCCAGCATTCTCTGTGTTTGTTTCAGATTTCCAGCATCTGCCGTGTCTTGAATTTATTAAAGTATAAACTTCTCAGCTATTTCTCCTCTGATTTCATTATTTGCAAGGGGTTGTTCATCCAGCCAATGTAAATATTACTTACATAATGGATAAAGGGTTTCACCTCAAAATCTGATAAAGCCTAATCATTGGATTTTGTGTGTATTTAATCTTTTACTCTGTTAAAAGGGCTTGACAAGGCTAATAGTGGGCAAGAGCATGTGTGAGTCCCAATGGGGTCTTTGGAAAGCCTAAGACCAGGGTCATTAATCAATGTGTACCGAACCACTCTTTTTTCAGGTGTGAACTGATGAAGGTTACTTTTCACTTCTGTCTGTAAAGAATCTAGAGTACTTGAGGTAGGCTATTGGCCCTTTCTCTTTCCAAGTCAAATTAGGGCAAACATTTGTGAATATCATTTTAGGTCCTAGTAGCCCACTTCCATCATGCAACTAATCCCCACGGAGCCTGTGAACAACTACATGCAGGGGAACCTCAATTATCCGACTGTGATGGGCAGGCACTATTTCGCTCGGATAATCGATTATGCGGTTAATCAATTAACTGTCTTTCCTCTGCGGCTCGGAGATTTTAAAGTCTGCTCCCTGTTCAGGAGACTGCAGCAGCACATAGCGCACGAGGCACCACCCCCAACACTGCCCCCAACAACCCCCCTGTCCACCCCCAGCCCAGCACGCCCCCCAACCCAGTCCAA
>NC_057715.1:29287185-29321664 GCF_004010195.1 Chiloscyllium plagiosum | reverse complement strand
AGTCCAACACCACCCCCTGCCCACTCCCCAACCCCGTACACACCTGCCCCCTCTCCAGGGCAGCTGGACTGGACACCAATTACAAGACTGCTGCTGTTGCCTTTGTGGGGTAAGTCTCCAAATAGCACACAACACACACACACACACACACAAAACACACACACATA
Source organism: Chiloscyllium plagiosum (assembly GCF_004010195.1). Taxonomy (NCBI): domain Eukaryota; kingdom Metazoa; phylum Chordata; class Chondrichthyes; order Orectolobiformes; family Hemiscylliidae; genus Chiloscyllium; species Chiloscyllium plagiosum. The sequence continues at coordinate 29,321,497 of NC_057715.1, read as the reverse complement.
CAACACACACACACACACACACACACACAACACACACACACACAACCTTTTACTGCAACTTTTTGACAGGTTCCACCTTTGCCCTGTACAGGACAATGTTAGTGAGATTAATCGGGGGTGGGGGGGGGGGGGTCGGTTTAAGGTACATCCCTGTTTGGAACTCCGGGGAAAGTGTGGGGAGAGAAGGCAGGAGGTCAGTCATTTGGAGACGGTGCCTGTTTAATCACTGTAAACAAAAGACACGATCACTGTTGGAAGCACGTCTTTGATATAATGTTTCCATCAGGACTTCGAGATCTCCTTCAGATAATCCGGTTTTCGGATAATTGGTATCCGGATAATCGAGGTTCCCCTGTAGATGAATGAGGAGTTGGGAGAATTTGGCGGGGATGGATGGGCATGTTTTGGAGTGAAGTGAGATTACACTCCTTCATCGTTTTACCGGGAGAATGGCCCCCACAAGAAATTTGAGCCATTATTTCAATTAATAAAGAAAAACATAACTGCTTCTGAGTTACTTTCTCAAAAATAATCTTGCAGAAAAAAAATTGAATAAGTGGGCTTAACTTCAGCAATGTTCTATTAGACGTAGTTATGGAGATTTAGAATAGAAACATTGTAATAGCCAACTCTTCTGTCACGCTAATTTAAGATCTATTGTTCTGCCAGAGCATGTGTTCACCAGAGAAGTTATCTCTGAGCAAGGGAGATGAAACCCTGCTGGGCTGAATTTCCATTTTCTGTTGCAAAATTATTTACAGCGCAGTTGAAAGAATTGCAAGGATAATACCAACTATAGCTTACCTAATTTGTGCACGTCTCTGGGTTACAGAACAGCTGTTTTACGTTTTTCATATTGCATAGCCAAAAAGAAAACATTTTGACACAATTTGTTTCAGATGGTAAACTTTAACTTGAATCTGTATTCTATTCACTTCTTAAGATGGAGAATTAACACAGGTGCTGAAACAACACTTAATGCATCGTTCTGAAACGTCTCCCGTCTAGAGTTCACCGGAAGTGTTAACCTAGTTTTATTTTAAAAGGGTCAATGCTTCAACATTTTCATTTTAAATAATTCACAGGATGTGGGTGTCACTGATTAAGCCAGCATGTATTGCCCACCCTTAATTTCCCAGAGGGCAGTTAAGAGTTAACAATATTGCAAAATGATGAACAGAGGAATTTCAAATAAAATCACAGTATATCCAATAGCATGACCTCAGGTCAAGAATATTTAGAAAATCATAATGTTGTAATGCATATGGCATTTGAAATAAGAAAATAAGTTGATGATAGCACGGACTGACCAAGTTTTCTATAGGTCCGTGATAGTAACAATGGTGAGGGAGATCACCACCAAGGCCCAGATTTTGAGGGCATAGTAAATCAGCTGTACTGATCTTGAAGAAAATGATACTCAAGGATCTACTCGTCTTTAGCTTGGATTTCTCATACCCTGATGTTAGTTTAAATCTGGGATTAATTCAAAGAGACCTTCAGGGTTCCAACAACTGCAATGTCTGCAAGCAAGCAAACAGATTAAAATATCATCACAAGCAGCAAAGTTACAAGATGCTGGCATAGTAGGACACTCCAGACAGAGCTCACCACTCCGTCCATTCTTCTTCACCTTTTTCTTCTTTTCCTTCCTCTCAGTCCCTCCTCCTTTCACCCTTTTTGACTCCCATTCTCCAGTGTGTGCCAACTCTCAGCCTCCAGTGTGTGCCGACTCCCAGTCTCCGATCTGTGCCAAGTCCTGACTTCCGGTGTGTGATGAAACCCAGTCTCCGGTGTGTGCTGACTCCCAGCCTCCGGTGTGTGCTGACACCCAGCCTCCGGTGTGTGATGAAACCCAGTCTCCGGTGTGTGCTGACTCCCAGCCTCCGGTGTGTGCTGACTCCCAGCCTCTGGTGTGTGCTGACTCCCAGCCTCCGATGTGTGCTGACTCCCAGCCTCCGGTGTGTGATGACACCCAGTCTCCGGTGTGTGATGACACCCAGCCTCCGGTGTGTGATGACTCCCAGCCTCCGGTGTGTGCTGACTCCCAGCCTCCGGTGTGTGCTGACACCCAGTCTCCGGTGTGTGCTGACACCCAGTCTCCGGTGTGTGATGAAACCCAGTCTCCGGTGTGTGCTGACACCCAGCCTCCGGTGTGTGCTGACTCCCAGCCTCCAGTGTATGCTGACACCCAGCCTCCGGTGTGTGCTGACTCCCAGCCTCCGGTGTGTGCTGACACCCAGCCTCCGGTGTGTGCTGACTCCCAGCCTCCGGTGTGTGATGACTTCCAGCCTCCGGTGTGTGCTGACTCCCAGCCTCCAGTGTATGCTGACACCCAGCCTCCGGTGTGTGCTGACTCCCAGCCTCCGGTGTGTGATGACTTCCAACCTCCGGCAAGCGTCAGCACGAACCTCTGGCGAGCAACGGCTCACAGTCTACCATATGTGATGACTCCCAGCCTCTGGCGGGTGATGATTCCCAGCCTCCTCCGTGGCCTCCCAGTGTGGCAACCTTCCGCAGCTGCCTCGCAGTATTAATGTGGTAACCTCCCGCCTTGGTGCTGTGGCCTCCTCCCATAGGGATCTCCTGGTAAGGTGTGGCTATCTCCTGCAGCAGCCTCCCGGTGCGGCAGGATGACCATCCGGCCTCCTGCAGGGACTGCCTGGCATGGCATATCACTGGCACAGTGTGGCTCCAGGGCCCAGCACGGACTGGAAGCTCAGTGCCTGTGTGTTTTGTTGTACTGAACTTATATTTCTGTAATGCTGAACTTTTTATTTTCTGTATTGTCTTAATCTTGTAACAAAATAAGTTGTGCCCAGGTACTTTTGTATCTAATCAGCATTAGTTTAGACTCCTTACAGCGTGGGAACAGGCCCTTTGGCCCAACAAGCTCACACCGATCCTCCGAGGAGTAACCCACCCAGATTCATTTCCCCCTGATTAATGCACCTAACACTACGGGCAATTCAGCATGGCCAATTCACCAGACCTGCACATCTTTTAGAATGTTGGAGGAAACCAGAGCACCCGGAGGAAACCCATGCAGACATGGGGAGAATGTGCAAACTCCGCACAGTCGCCCAAGGTGAGATCAAACCTGGGTCCCTGGCGCTGTGAGGCATCAGTGTTAATCACTGAGCCATCATGCTGCCCCAATTGGTGGTGTGTAAGCTTTTCACTATAGTCATTCAGTATATGTGACGATAAAGGCTATTCAGTTCTGCTCTATCAGGAAGTAGAAATGACTTTGACTCGCTTCATGTCTAATTTTTGAATGTTGCAAATAGCAATATAAATGTTTGGAATTTACATATGAGATTCAGGTTGAAATATTAGAAACAAGCTTCTAAAAAAATTTAAATGTGACAAAGTTATTAACAATGGAGAAATTTGATGATCAGTAGATATAGCATTGCTCATAAACATTAGTGAAGCGCTTCAGTGAAGTCTGGATGGGTTACTCCTCGGATAGTTGGTGTGGGCTTTTTGGGCCAAAGGAACCTGTTCCCACGCTGTAAGGAGTCTAATCTAATAGCACTTAAGAGTTTGGTATGGTGTTTAAAACATTTTTACCTAATTTAGCAGGATGTAATTCTTTTCCAAAAAACATGACTAGGTAAGTTAGCCCATTCTTGTTAATCATTAATTTTTGTTAATCATTAATTCTTGTTAATAATTAATGATTTCTCATTAATTGTAATTTGAAGTACTGTTGCATCAGTGAAGAATCACTGATACTAACTTCTAGATTTCCAATTCTAACTATGCAGATATGAATTCCAGACATTGCTGTTAATTTCAGAAGAATAACAATAGGGAAAACTTCTGTTTATTGTGTCCTTCCTAGTGGCAAATCTGGACTGTTATGCAGGTTCAGGACATCTTTTTGGCTTGGTCAAATGCCTACTTTTATTTATCCTTTGAAAAATGGAAAATAATGTTCATTTTATTAAGCAAAGGTTTCTTCAAAGAAGAATGTCACCCCACAATCATCCTTATCTGTTGACCCTTGTGATCAGTCTTGGTTTAATATTATTTCCCTTGTTTAATAGGCAGTACGGTCACTCATAAATCATCATTTTATTCATGTTTATGTGTTGGGTTATGGACAGGGAAGAGGGACAGACAGAAACCCACAATTTTCCTACCCTTCTGTCTATAATCAATGTAGTTTAATTTTTGATAAGGGTGATGAGTGTTCCCAAACTACCAGTAGTGAGCAGTCAATTTAAAAGTCACCAGCAGCAAATGTTCATAAATTAAAACAAAGAGGGTTATTTATTCACACACTCAGCCTGGAAAGGTCTGTCACTACATTACAATCACACAAGAAAGATATAATTAGGAGTGCAATTCTACCAAAATATTAAAATTTAAGTAAAATATTCAGTAATTCAGAAGGAGATTTTCCATTCTAGAGTTAACTTTGAATTAAATTCAGATAGTTGAGTTCAGAATTTGTACTTCTTCCAGTTCTGAAGTAGGGTCACAGGAATTGAAATGTTAACTCTGTTTTCTCACCACAGATGCTGCACAACCTTTTGTGTACCCTCTAGCAGTTTTGTTTTGTCACTGTTTCCTCTATATTGGCCAGGCCAGATGCAGATTGGGTTCCAGCTTTATGGAACACCTCCACACTGTCTGCAAAACTGCTCTTTTGGTCACGTGCCATTTCAGTACACTATCTTGCTCTCATGCCTATGTTTCTGTCCAGGCCTGTTGCTGTCTTCCAGCAGCGTCCAATACAAGATGGAAGAACAGCATTTCTCTTTTTTCACCTCGACATTTTACAGTTTTCAAGACTCAACTTTGAGTCCAACAACATCAGACTATGAACTCTATCTGGCTAAAAACAAGGTTTGCAGATGCTGGTATGAACTCTGTCTTCCATTTTGATTAATCCCCTCTCCCATAATCCCTAGTGTCTTGCTTGCGCAGGTTTGCAAACGCTAGAGCTGACCAAATGTTTGTACCATTAACATACACTCTTTATGTATATCTCTTCTCAACTTCCATTCGCTCTCTCTTTGTCTTTTTGTCTGGGTTATCTTTGCTATCTGTTCTTTTTCACTTGTTGCTGCTTGTAACATCACTCATTTCCCCCACACGCAGGCTCACATTTCACCTTTCCAGCCCCCTTCATTTCCAAAGAAAACTTGTAATGGAATTTGAAACATGAATTCTCCTTCTCTCTCCATAGCTGCTGTCTGATCTGCTGAGCTTGTCCGGTTTTTGTCAGAATTTGTAGAGTTGTTTCATAGTAAAATACTCTTCAGCAGATCATTTGAGTAGCTGCAAATAGTTCTTGCCAGAAGTTCGATTTCTTTGCAGTCAAACTGGAATTTTCAGAAACCCAGTAAAGGAGGCTTTCTAAAACACCTTAAAACTCATAGTCCTGGCAAGGTGGGATATTGCAGCCTTGTTTCTATTGGTGTGATCTTGTTGATCTTGATTTGTAGGGGATCTCAAAGCAGGCAGGGCTTTGTAATAGCATGTATTTCAATGTCATTTTACAAATGATCACACGATGAATAGTCTTTGATATACAGTGGATGGCAATTGTCCATCTTTCACAGCAATGATATAGTTTCAGTCACATGGTCAAAAGCTGTTGATGTTTACAAGGTAAGGTGGATAAGGATCTTTAGCATTTTATTGTGATTGTCCAGCCTTCAAACCCTGCACTGTTACACAGGCAGACCTGGAAGTTGAGTTTATCGTACCTATGTTTTGGAGTTAATCTTGGCATTAGCAAGTTTGAACATGTTGTATAGGTATATCCATTATAATACAGTTAAGAAATTACCAGAAGCTTGATTGTTATGCCTGCGTGGGTATGATAATTGATACTTAAAGTTAATAATTGATTGCCTTCTGAAAAGAATATGCTACCACATGTAATACCAAAGCATGATTAGTATAGTGAACTTTAACAAAAATAAATCATTAGTACTTTAAAATAATGCCAAACTGAACATGATTTCTTATTTAAATGACCACCAATTCCCAGTCTCAAGATATCTATGTTCCACTTTTACAGGATTGTACAATATTTTATTTGATAATAGAAACGTTGTGCATGTTTCTTTCTTTCATTATTCCTGCAAAAACAACCTTACTGAATTCAAGTAACACAAAATTGGGAATTAAGCCTAAAAATTTAAATTGTTCATGAAAATGGAGAAAAATTGAAGTGTTATAGTTAATCAATGATTTCACAGAACATGGAACAGTAAATGATATTGTGTGAAGGTGGTGCCAAATTAAACGAATCCCTTCTGTCTGCCCTTTATCCGTATCCTTCCATTCCTTGCATATTCATGTGCTTATCTAAAAGTCTCTTAAACACCCCTATTCTATCTGTCTCCACCACCACCCCTGGCAGGTTATTCCAGACTCCTACCACTCTCTCCATGGCCCCTAGTTTTAGACATTTCAACTCTGGGAGAAAGATTCTGACTGTCAACCCTATCTATGCATCTCATAATTTTAGAAACTCCTATCAAGTCTCCCCTCAGCTTCCGCCACCCCTGTGAAAACAACCTAGCCTCTCCATATAGCTCATCCAGGCAGCATCCCGGTAAACCTCTTCTGTCCCCTCTCCGAAGTTTTCATATCCTTCCTGTAATGTGGCGACCAGAACTGAACACAATACTCTAAGTGTGGACTAACCAAAAGCTGCAAAATGACATCCTGACTCTTGTACTCCATTCCCTGACCAATAAAGGCAGGCATGCCATATGTCTTCTTTACGATTCTATCAGACCATAAGTCATAGGAACAGACATTAGGCCATTCAACCCATTGAGTATGCTCTGCCATTCAATCATTGCTGATAAGATTCTCAACCCCATTCTCTCACTTTCTCCCCATAATCCTTGATCTCCTTTACAAACAGGAACCTATCTATCTCTGTCTTAAATATAGTCAATGACCTGGTCTCCACAGCCTTCTGTGGCAGTGAATTCCATAGATTCCCCACTCTCTGGCTGAAGAGGTTTCTCCTTTTCTCCATTCTAAAAGGTCTTCCCTTTACTCTAAGGTTGTGCCCTCAGGTCTCCTACCAATGGAAATATCCTCCCAACATCTACACTGTTCAGGCCATTTAGTATTCTGTATGCTTCAATTAGATCCCCCCTTAACCTTCTAAACTCCACTGAGTATAGACCCAGAGTCCTCAAATGTTCCATAGATCTTAAGCTTTTCATTCCTGGGACCATTCTTGTGAACCTCCTCTGAACACATGCCAGGGCCAGTACTTCCTTCCTGAAATATGGGACCTAAAACTGCACATATTACACCAAATGTGGTCTGATCAGAGCGTTATAGAGCCTTAGAAGTAGATCCCTACTTTTATATTCAAGTCCTTGCAAAATTAATGCAATTATTACATTTGCCTTCCTAACTACTGACTCAACCTGCAAGTTTACCTTAAGAGAATCCTGGACTAGAACTCCCAAATCGCTTTGCTCACTGCAGACTTCTGAATTTTCTCCCCATTTAGAAAATAATCCATGCCTCCATTCTTCCTGCCAAGGTGCATGACCTCACACTTTCCCACATTGTACTCCATCTGCCACTTCTTTGCCTAACCTTCTTTGCCACACTCTCCTAACCTGTCCAAATCCTTCTGAGCCTCCCCGCCTCCTCAATACTACCTATCCCTCTATCTATCTTTGTACAATTTGCAAACTTAGCCTGAATGCCCTCAGTTCCTTTATCTAGATTGTTAATGTATAAAGTGAAAGTTATGGTCCCAACACTGAGCGGTGTTGAACAACACTTGTCAACGGCTGCCATCTTGAGAAGGACCCTTTTATCCTCAATCTCTGCTTTCTGCCAGACGGCCAAGCTTCTATCCATGCTAGCACCTTGTCTCTAACACCATGGGTCCTTATCTTACTCAGTAGCTGCCTGTGTGGCAACTTATCAAAGCCTTCTTGAACTCCAGGTAGAGAACATCCATTGGTTCTCCTTAGTCTAATCTGCCCATTATTTCCTCAAAGAATTATAGCAGATTTGTCAGGCATGACGTCCCCTTGATGAAACCTTGCTGACATTGCCCTATTTTACCATACATTTCAAATTATTCAGAAATCTCATTCTTTATGAGGATTCCAGGATCTTACCAATGACCGAGGTTAGGCTAATTGCTCTGTAATTTTCCATCTTCTGCCCTACTCCCTTCTGAAACTGGGGCATTACATTAGCAATTTTCCATTCCTCTAGGACCCTCCCTGACTCTAGTGATTCTTAAAAGATTTCCCTTAGAACTCCGGGGTGTAGTCCTTCTGATCAAGTTTATTTATCCACCTTCAGGCCACTTAGTTTTTCTGGCACCTTCTCCTTGGCCACCATACTCTGCCCCCTCACTCCTTTGAATTTTTGGGAAATTACTCATGTCTTCCACTGTGAAGACTGACGTGAAGTAATTATTCCATTCCTCAGCCATTTCTTTGTTCCCCATTACTATCTCTCCAGTGTCTTTTTCCAGGGTCCCAATGTTCACCTTTATCTCTCTTTTGCTCTTTATATATCTAAATAAACTCTTCTAGTTTTCCTTTATATTATTGGCTAGCTGACCCTCATATTTAATCTTCTCCCTCTTTATTTCATTTTCTTTTCCCTCTGTCGGTCTTTCCCAATTCTCTGGTTTCCCTTTGTTCTTCGCCACATTATATGCTTTCTCCTTTGTTTTTATGCTATCCGTGACTTCCCTGGTCAGTCATGGTTGCCTCATCCTCCCTGTACTATGCTTCTTTTGCCCTGGAATGAATGTCTCCCGAATTACTCCCAGAAACTCCTGCCATTACTGTTCCACTGTTACCTTTGATTCTGTTTTCTCTCTCTCAGAGTAAATTCAGTCGTGTTATGATGACTGTCTCCTAAGGTTTCTTTCAGCTTGAGGCTCCCTTATCAAGTCTGCCTCACTGCATAACATTAAATCCAGTATTGCCTGTTCCCTAATGGACTCCATCATAAGGTGCTCCAAAAAGCCATCGCGTAGATATTCTACAAATTTCTTTTCTTGCAATCCACTATCAACGTAATTTCCCAGTCAACTTGCATATTGAAATACCCCATGATCTCTGGAACTTTGCCTTTCCTACATATCTTTTCTATCTTCTGGTGTACCTTGTGCCCCGACTCCTGACTACTGTGTGGAGACCTATACATGACCCCAACTATGGTTTTCTGATTAGATTAGATTAGATTAGATTACTTACAGTGTGGAAACAGGCCCTTTGGCCCAACAAGTCCACACCGACCCGCCGAAGCGCAACCCACCCAGACCCATTCCCCTACGTTTACCCCTTCACTTAACACTATAGGCAATTTAGCGTGGCCAATCCACCTAATCTGCACATTTTTGGATTGTGGGAGGAAACCGGAGCACTAGGAGGAAATCCACGCAGTCACGGGGAGAATGTGCAAACTCCACACAGAAAGTCACCTGAGGCGGGAATTGAACTCAGGTCTCTAGCGCTGTGAGGCAGCAGTGCTAACCACTGTGCCGCCCACCAAAAGTTTTTTTCACCTTTGCGGTTCCTCAATTCTACCCACACCAATTGAACACCATCTGACCCTACTTCATTTCTTATTATTGATTTGATTTTGTTTCTTACTAATAAGGCAACCCCATTCCCTCTGGCCACCTACCTATCTTTTCAATAGAATGGATATTCTTGAATATTCAGCTCCCAACCCTGATCCACTTTCAGCCATGTCTCCATGATGCCGCACCACGTTGTACCTGCCAATTTCAATCTGCGTCACAAGCTCATATGCCTTATTCCTTATACTGTGTGCATTCAGATATAACACCTTCAGTCCTGTATTAACTCTCCCTCTTCTCATTGTAATTTGTTTGTCCAGTGTGCTTGAAGTTTGATTGTTAATCCTTTCCAAACACTCTGTCCTATTTGTCTCTGTGCTGGAAATTTTAATAACAGCTCCTGAGTTCTCCACTCTTACCTCCTCTTTGAATTTGTTTTTCCTAATTTCCTCTATAACTGAACCCTCTCCCCACCCTTTAGTTTAAAGCCCTGTCTACAGCCCTATTTATGCATTTCGCTTGGACTCTAGTCCCAGCACAGTTCAGATGAAGACCATCCCATTGGAACAGGTCCCTTCTTCCCAGTACTGGTTCGAATGTCCCATGAATTCAAACCCATTTCTCCCATACAAGTGCATTTGCCTGCTTAGTCTTATTGACCCTGTGCCAATTAGCTCGTGGCTCAGGTAGTAATCCAGAGATCATTATCTTTTTGGTTCTGCTTTCTAATTTATCTATTTTCTTGGCCACTTTCAGGGAGCTGTAGACTTGAACTCCAAAATCCCTCTGTACATCAGTTTACTAATTTATCTATTGAATTGGTTTCAATAAGTCCAGCAATCTGAGAGAGCCCAATTAATATTATCATTATTGCTAAGCCCATGTCTGATCCTCCTGATGTTATTTCAGTTCTCTTTGTACCATATTTGGTAACCAGTTGTACTTGTCTAAACACTTCCCATAAAAGAGTTTATCTCCAGAACACCAAACAAAACAAGTGTTAATTAAAGTCAATTTCTTCCATGTCTACTGACAAACTTCTCATTTTAGGACAGATCTTCTGAATGACTAAAGTAGAATATGTTACTGAATGTTGAAGACCTTAATATGTTAGGATGTGTTCGAACTTGTCAATAATATTATGTGAGCCCAAGCATCATTGCAGGTTGATGAAGTGATATGCAGCATATTTACAGCAGTGAAACTTTTTCCTTGAGTTAGCGTTGGGAACAGATTTGCTGTTTTCCATTTGGCTTGAATTCAAAGCAATAAACATGGGAATTTTTCATGATTTGTTTCCCAATTTGTATTTGAATCTCAACTGTTTGCATAGAATTGACTGAGAGGTTAATGACTCCAGAGTTATTCAAATTGCCTACACACAAAGTAGTTCCAGTTTTAGTGGAAACATCTTTTCAGATTTATACTCAACTCACATTTAGTTCTTCAACTTTGATTAATATTTCTTCTTTGAATAGGGACAAAGTTAACAAGGTCAGCATGTGTTGTCCAATTGTGATTTGCCCATGAGAAGATGATGATCAACAATCTTCTTGAACCATTACAATCTATGTTGTGATTTTCTCTGACAGTCACTCAGCAAGGGTCCTTCAACAACGTCTTCCAAGCCCCTGTAGGCCAAAAACAGTGATGCATTGGAACACTACCATCTGCAAGTTCTCCTCCAAGTCACATACCATCCTGATTTGGAAACAATAACACAGTTCCTTCACTGTTGCTGGAGCAAACTCTTGGAACTCTTTTCATAACAGTACTGTGTGTGTACCTAAGGACTGCATTGTCTCGAGAAGACAACTCACTTTCTCATTCCCCAAGGCAATTGGAGATGTGACGATAAATGCTGGCCCACCAGGGAGACTCACATCCCACAAATGAACAAAAACGTTTTTCAAAATGTGCTGTAAAGTAGCAAGTTCTCAAATCTTGACTCAATGGAAATGAAAGAATGACAATATATTTTCAAATTAGATTTGGAGGGATCATTCCCATTTGCCCAGCGGTCTCTCTGTTTAAATGGCTTTTTTCAAGTTTAACAATGTTCTGTACCTTGCTCCAGTGCAAATATTGTTCATGGAAATTGACAAGAAATGTTTAATTACTTTTGACTAAACGCAGAAAATATCTAGAATTGAATAGAGAATCACATTTTTGTCCAGATGTGAATTTATCCCATGAAGGAAGGAAAGTGACTGTATGGTTCTCATTAGGAAACTGGTATTTGTTAAAGTCCTGGTCTTCACATTTATCCAATTTATTCTTGATACTGTATGAAACATTGACAAAATGAGCAGAATATTTATTTCTGTTATGTTGCCAATTCTACTGTTCTGCTGACATCTGCCATAATGAGAACATAAACATAATTGGTGCTCATTTCATTTTCCAGCTGAACTTTCCCATGTTAACAAAGGGAACAACAACCAAGCAAAATGGTGGTGCACTCCAATTCCAGCTAACACATTCAAGGTCCATCAGCACTCTTAGACCTCGATAAGGTAGACTTTTTTTTGTTTGTCCATGGGAGGCTAAGCCAGTGTTTATTGTTTATCCCTAATGGCCCATAATAATTAATAGGTAAAAACAAGGACTGCAGATGCTGGAAACCAGATCATAGATTAGGGTGGTGCTGGAAAAGCACAGCAGTTCAGGCAGCATCCAAGGCACAGAAAAATCGACATTTCGGGCTAAAGCCCTTCATCAGGAATAGAGGCAGAGTGCCTGCCGGGTGGAAGGATTTATCTCTCCACCCTGCAGGCACTCTGTCTCTATTCCTGATGAAGGGCCTTTGCCCAAAACGTCGATTTTCCTGCTCCTCGGATGCTGCCTGAACTGCTGTGCTTTTCCAGCACCACTCTAATCCATAATATTTAATAGTCAACCATATTGCAGTGGGTCTGGAGTTACATGTAGGCCAGATGAGGTAAGGATAGTAAAGAACGTAATTGAAAGTTCCCTAAAGAACATTAGTGAACTGGATGGGCTTTTCCTGTCAATCAACAATGGTCATCATTATACCCTTAATTCTGGGTTTTATTGTAAATTGAATTCAACTTCTACAATTTGTCATGGCAGGATTTGAAGCCAAGAGTGTTATCTGGGCCCCTGGATTAACAGTCCAGCAACAATGCCAAGTAGGCCATTGCCTCCCATTTACTAAATGACACTCTCTGTGCTTTTGGCTAACAAGCAGCCTTTTGGTAAGGAGAGGAGATTTTCAACTTGGTGGTCTGGCCTGAGGTACAAGAGATGAAAGGGACATGTGCTAATCCACAGTGTCACTCTGCCTTGCAGCATTTATAAAATTCTGAAGCTTATTTGTGGTCAAAGATACTACTGAAGTAAAGACTTGCATAAGCAATGCTTGTGTATTAACAAAGATGATAGCTTTGTATGTATACAGTTTTAAATTTAATTGTTTATGTTTCTTAGCAACATTTTGCTGTTTATATATTAATTTTTAATTGACTAGTAATTTGTTACTGTCGACATACACAGTCATCTACAATAGATGTTTCCCAAGCGATGAACTAGAGCACATTTATTTGCAAATTTTGGAATTTTTTTAATAAATGTTACAGGATGTGAAAAATGACCTCAGAAGCAGTTCCATAATCTGGAAAATTTGTGCTGAAATAGGCTAAACATTTTTGCTCAAACAAATCCTGTCTTTCAAGTGGTCTAGTACTTAATAAGTAAGCAGAAGGCAGAGAGTTCAAGTACGAGGGTGTTCAAAACTGGAACAAACTTCATGAAATCTAATGAAATGTGTCAACCATGAATCAAGTTGCTGGTCAGCAAGTAGCAACAAAGGAGCACTATAAATTTCCTATTTACTGACACACTGCCCTTGTATTAATTAATCATCAGTGTCAGTTGTTATTTTGACAATGTTCACAATTCATCATGAAATAAGTAAAGGTCAGATAGTCTTTGAGCTAGTTTAATACAAGGATAGTTCTTATAAGATGGGTGTGGAATGGGGTTCCACCTCTCAATGAAAAGAAAGGGCTTTTTATAGTCATATTATCAGTTTCAAACTTTAAATTTATGCTTCCTACAATTTTGAGCCTTTGCCAGAAGTGAATAATGCACCTATCAGTTCTTAAATGTTGTTAGAATCTTGGAAAACCCAATGAAGGTATCTCAGTGTCCCTTTTCCACAAAAGGCAAGTTCATGATCATGAATGTGTTGTCCATACTTGGTAACTTCAAGAGGTGGCATGGTGGTTCATTGGTTAGCACTACTGTCTTGCAGTGCCAGGGACCTGGGTTTGAATCTACTCTCGGGGGACTGTCTATGTGGAGATTGCACAGTCTCCCCATGTCGGTGTAGGTTTCGTCTAGGTGCTCTGGTTTCCTCCTATAGTCCAAAGATGCGCAGATTAGGTTGATTGGCCATAGTAAATTATCTATAATGTCCAGAGATGGGCAGACTAGGTGGATTAACAATGGGGAATGCAGTGTTATGGTCAGTGTGAGTGGGATGCTCTTTGGAGGGTTGGTGTGGAGCTTGATTGTCTGATGGCCTACCTGCACAGCGTAGGGATTCTATGATTCTAACCAGTTTATATATTAAAAATGCTTTATTGGAGTGTGTTTGTTGACACATGGACTCAGAATTCAGTTTGTGGTTCAACTCAATTTTGTTAACAAAATATTCCTCATTAAAAATACCACATGGGCATTTCCCAAATCCACCTGAGAAAAGATACTACGCACAATGAATCTCCTTGCTCTCTGACATAGAGCTGGTTCTCTTCCATGAAGATTGGTCTCACGGATCAGGGCAATCTTTCCCTGGGTCTTCTTAGGTTGCCACTAGATTTTCTGACACAAGTCTGGCTGTGAGTCTTTTGCTGAGGGGGTGGCTTCCAGGTGTGTATTTTATCCCCCCTCACCCCTCACCCCAGACATTCCTGAGTGTTCTTGTGGTCTTTGGCCAATGGGGTCATGAGCTGGGTTGAAAGCATTCAATGGTGTCGCGCCAACATCCTTCACCGTTGCCATGCTGGGGAGGTGTATGGTGCACATCCTCAGGCACTGGCTGGAAGTCAAGGTGTCAGAAAGACTGATTAAAAGTTTTGTAATTGCTTCCCCCAAATGTTAGTGATCTCTTTGACTTTGCTTTCCATTGTTCTCTGTAGCCAATAGCTATTGGCTACTATTTAATTTAGTTTGGCCAATTTTCTGTCAGGCCTTATTTGTCCAGCTGTAATTCAGTTTAGGATGTCCAATTTTGGGCCCATGGTCACTTGACTAAGTCGCTGCTGTAGATCCTTGAAGTGTGTATTGAAAATGAGATCACAGTATCTGCAACACTCTTAGGCAGTTATGTATCAAATCTCAGACAGAAGCCTAACTCTCTGAGTATCTGGGTTCCCTATTGTACATAGACAACACATCTGATAGACTAACTATCTTCCTTATTACCATCAATAAGTTTAACAGTACATATACAAATAACTTAATATATAAATTGAGAATTAGCTACTATTTACATATACTAGCTCAACCTCAATCCTCTTTGGCGATTAGCAGCATTTGCTAAGTAAAATTCATACCGTGCAACACTTTATGTCTGGGTTCATAAATTTCTTGTCTCCCACTGTAAGAGCAGGGAGTGCATAAATAGATCTGGATGAGTTCCTTCCTCCAGTGGATGAACTTAATTCAAGGACACTCTTGCTGTGTAAGCTTTTGCCAAATCATTTAACATTTCCCTTTTACTACACCCACTGGCCTCGCTCTGGATTCCACTGTGACAATCACCGTTTTCCATCTTTATAGCTGTTGAGTCAAGTACAAGTATAATTTCCAAAGTTGGGAAGGGCATCACTCTGGAAGCTGGCTTCCGAGTATTGTATATCGAACACTACGGAAACCAATTTGTGATATATATTGTCATACAGGATTTTATCTGTGTGTTTTAAAACCTCTCCATTTTGTGGTCCTGGGTAGTTCTCAGACAAATGTGTTGGGGTGCATTTCTGGTTGGTTTTGTCCCATTTCTAATGTTGTACAGGATATTTGTCCTCTGTGACTTTCACAGGACATTGCTGCCCATTCTTTAGCCCTTTCTCCAGGCTGGTAGCCAAACATCCAATTTTTCTACATTCTTTTGTGAAAAAGCTCCACCAGTCACCTGTGTTGTCTGTGGTCAGGTAGCAATAATCTGACCTTACATTTGTTTTCTTGTACACAAGCCACTGGTTGTTACATCCAGACATCATGGATTTGTTGGGATGGATGCACAAAACACCAAACTCATATCCGTCCAGTGGGGCAAACCACATAGAATTGGGATAGGTGTACTCTTACCCAATGAGTGTTTCTGATGATCACATTCTGGTAATCCAGCTGTCGACCAATAGGCTGTATATCCCTGAAGAAAGGGTCAAGATGGCATCTGTCATTATCCTAATCTAACATCTGACCAAGTTTAGATGCCTCCTCATCCTTTTCTGTCTGCGGAGATTTTTTTCTAACTCTGTCTGATCAAAGCCTGAACTCAGCCAAACCCATCTCAAAGTTTGCTTTTATCAAATTCCTCACTTCAGGCCTGATGTTTGTTCATCCAAAATGAAAATGGAAGTGGGTCAGCGCATTGGCGCTGTCGGAGGTCCAGATGATTAGACAACGAGATTAAAAATTGCCAAACAACAAAATGGTTTTTGATTTAGCATGAGGACAAAGGGTAAAATGACATTTCAGATCAAGGTATTTGCTGGGCAACCTTTCGTTGTATCCTTTTAAGGGTGCGGTTTTTCCTCTCTATAATCCTGCTCGATGGAGGATGGTAGGCACTGTGGAACATTTGGTTGCCGCAAAATATACTTATCACTGCCTGATATGAAATAGGTTTCCCAGAATAAATCTATACTATGGGAAAGTCCCCATCAAGTGAAAATGTGAATTAAGCTGTGCGCTGCAACTTTAATGGCGTTTGTTCGAATGGGGAACATCTCACCCCATTTGCTAAAAATGTTGGGGGTTTCAGCAGTAACTCTGGTCAGGGTTCACATCTGTGGGTCTCTGTATGTATGACATATCCTATCTTTCCATGTCCATCATCCACCACAGAGAATTTGTCTACAAGTATTCTTAAAGGGGTCTCTCTTCTGTGCCCCAAGTTCCTCTCTCCATTTTGTTTTGGTTAAAATGGTCCCTTGGGGTACTCATGATGTTGTCCTCCATAGCTCTGCTTGTCAGCGAGGAAGTTGGGCACATTAGTACATTTGACTGCAATGTCACAACCCTGTAACAATAGGGTCCAGCACACTATGTTTCTTTGGTTGACTGTACCATGTTTAATCCAGCTGTCCAGCAAAAGTTGAATGGGGGTTTGCTCCTTCAGAATGGTTAGGGGTTCAGGCTGATAATATAGACAAAACATTGTACCACCCAGAACATGGCTAGGAAATGGTTCTCACATATTGAGAATCCCTGCTGTCCACATGCAAGAGTCCGAGAGGCATAAGCTACTGGTCCAAGTTTATAGTCCCGGCTGCAACTTCTAAGGCAAAGAGAAGTTCTGGGTATGGTACCTGAAGTTCAAGGGTCCGGTGCTAGGGCCTTTTCTTTTGTGCGTGCTTTTCAATCCATTCTCACAAGACATTCTTTTTAAGGAGATCAGCCATTGGGACAGTTTTAATGGTGAAACCATCGATATGGTTCCAACAGTATTCCATTAAGCCCAGCAAGGAATGCAGTGAGCTCACATCCCTGGGGATGGACAAAGGGATAATGGCCTCAATGTACTTCACTTCTAGTTCACATTTCCACTAAGCTATCACAGTTCCCGAGTAAGAGATCTGGGGCCTCATGAGCGTTGTATTCTTGGGATAACTTTTAGCCCTAGGGTGATGAGGAGGGTTAACAGTTCCTTTAATAGGGTGAAATGTTCTGTCTTTGTTTCTGTGTGCAGGAGGAGATTGAACACGCACTGTGCCAAGCATTCCAGTTGGGAAAATCTCTCCAGTCTTTCACCCAGCCTCTGATTAAATATTGATGGTGTATTGTGAAAACTCTGGGGCAAGCAGGTCCATGTGTATGACTGGCCCTGAAATGTGAAAGTGAATTTATATTGGCAGTATTGGTGGGGAGAGATTGACCAAAATCCATTAGCAATGTCCAGTACAGTGAAATACTTTCCCGAGTGGGGCAGCCTCATCACAGTTTCAAGGCTATTTGCTACTGTCTGTGCTGTGATTGGGTGGTTTTATTTAGTTGCTGAAAATGTGTTGCTGGAAAAGCGCAGCAGGTCAGGCAGCATCCAAGGAACAGGAGAATCAACGTTTCGGGCATAAGCCCTTCTTCAGGAAGGGTTTTATTTAGTTCTCTGTAATCGTTGGTGAACTGCCAAGAGCTAGCTGGTTTCTTATCCAGCTGGGGGTACAAGGTATTAAACAGTGGGCTTTCCCCCACCAAGTATGGCTGTGTTATCAGCCCCACCAAATTAACTGCTGCTTGTCTCTCAGGTCTTCCAGTAACATGGACCTGGGTCTTGACACTGGTTCCAGTGGTAGTGCCAACTGCCTGGGTATAATGCAATCCCTTGTGAGGTGAACTGTGGGCTCACATTGTAGCATTTCCACGTTGGTGGTTGCTGTCTGAGACCTCCCTGCTGCTGATCTCTATCTCACACTGCAGGAGGGGGATGGCTCCTCAAAAAAGGCCAACGACAAATTTAGAAAGTCGATTGAAGCTGGAGTCTCCTGGCTCACCATTGAAGAGAAGCAAAACCAGAGCCAAAATTACTAACAAAACTCAATTTGGATTATTTTCATTAAATTGTTGAGAGGTGTGTTTTCCTCACTTAAGCTGCAATTTTTCTGCCTTTCTCCTCTCCTACATTTTATTGCCTCCCCACTGGCCATCCTTCATTACTGTGTCTTCTTTATGGGGAAGACTAGATAGTGAAGGATAGATTTTCTGCTGTGGCTTCAGTTTCCCCCTGAAAGATTGGAACTAAGTGTGACATTCGGGAGAAGTGTAATTAATGCATATCTTTGGTTTGGCAGACTTCTGCATTCCACAAAGTTATGTCCCTGACCTCAGCCCAATTCTGCCCTGGACATCATAAATAATTTCAGCTCCCTGACGTCCAACGAGAAAATTTTAATAGGGCCTTAGTGGCCAGTTGCCACTTGAAGATGAGCATATTTCTTTTTAAGATATGGGTAGAAATTGTGCTGAAGCTAAAAGACAGCTAATTGCATTAAGTTTAGAGTCATTTAAGTTGTAAATGGCCTCTTCACTCTACATAGCTACAATACATAGCAGGGAAATTAGGCATCCATTATACCCAGTACAACTATGGTGCAAACATCATTTGATTATTTTGCCATATATTTCTATTACTTAATAACATTCATGCATTTATAGAACATAGAATTACTTAAAAGATTAGCATAGAAACTGATTATTAGGCCGAACTAGTCTCCACAATCAGAGAGGTGGTGGCATAGTTGTGATGTCACTGAACTCAAAATCCAGAGTTTCACTTTAAAGTTCTGACAATATTTCATAGATGGCGAAATTTAAACTCAGTTAATAGATCTGAAGTTATGAAGCTAGTCTCAGTAAGAGTAACTACGATTATTGCAAAAACCCATCTGGTCCGCTAATATGGTTCAGGGAAGGAAATCTGCCTACATGAGAGTCCAGATCCAAAGCAATGTTGTTGGCTCCTAACAGCCCTCTGAAATGGTCTAGCAAGCCACTTGGCCAAAGGGCATTTAGGGATGGGCAATAAATGCTGGCCAAGCCATCAACACCCACATTCCATGAAAAAATATGTTAAAAAGATATCAGCCTTTTCCTTGGTTGATTCCGTCAGCCAGACAACTAGCATACAGTTCAGAATACCTGTAACACCAACAACGTTGGGTGCAATCCCAGTTCTGGCCTACCTCTTTGCACTGCATAGTAAAAATCATGACATAAGCATTAGTTCAGTGTCCCTTGATTAATGGAGGATGCCCCTTGAAAAAGAAAACACTCTTAAAATATCTGTACATTTGAAATAGTGATGTCAGTGAGCGAACAGAACATTTCAATGTTCATAAGTATCAAATACACCCAGATCAGACACAGTGCAGCCAGGTAAAGAGGAAAAAAAATGTAATGTGCACCAGTGTGATTTTGTTTTTTTTAAATTTCCCATCTCAACTATGTTACAGATCTTTTCAATTGACTTCTCAATTTATGGCCAGTCTACTAAGAAAGATTTCTGACTGATAATCTGTACAGATATTGGCGAAAAGAGGATAGTCAATTAATTTTGTAAGGTTATGTATTTGGAGTTTCCTGCTTGAGACATTGCAGGAACCCCATGGATTGTAGAGGTTCAAGAAGGTGGCTCAACAATACCTTAACAAGGGGAATTAGTGATGAGAAACAAATGGTGTTTTTGTTTTCTGCTGATGCCACACTATGTGGATGATTAACAATAAAAAACAGCCAAGGGATGCATCAGAGTAGATTTTCTAAACAATAAGACTGATTGTTAAAGAATGTATTGTCACCAGATCTTATAATTTGAACAATTAATTTATCCAAATGATACATTGACAAGGACTAGAATTTTGATGATTTCTTCTAACACTGCCAATTTATTAAGAGCAAATAAAACGGCTTTATCTTGATCTTATAAAACTGTATCTTAACTGTTGAGAATTTCAATGCGCGAAATAAGCCATTGCCTTTTTTAAAAGCATTTTCGAGGGGAAATGATAACATAAAGATTCTCCTATGATGTATTGCAGCCGCTGACCTTCTTGTGTGTGATGAAGGTTTAAAATAGTTTAGGTAAACAGGAAGACAGCAGTTTACCATGAAAAGGAGTAATGTTTTTCTTTGGAAAGGAAGTTATTTAGAGGAAGTTTGTAGCTCTGTTGTCCTGAGTTGTAAGATCTATCTGTAAGCTCAACAGAAATCTCTGAGGGAAACTGATTGGTAACAGAATTACTCGTGTGCTTCTTTTGGGTACAATCTTGATAAGATCAACAGGAACAAAAGCATTCTCTTGGCTGCTGTTCCAGCAAAGCATTAATAAGCAGGGATACACAATTGGATATATTTCGATTTAAGAATATGACGATGTGCCTTGAACCAATTGGTCAATTATTACATGTAACATGCTTCTGATGATTCCCTTATCCAGATTTTTAGAACAGTGCTAATCAATTCTGTTAAGGCTTGCTTCTTATGTTTTGATATTGTTGAGAACTGGTTGGCTCAGGGTTTTGCTTGTGGGTTAGGAAGCTGTATGTTTAACTTCCCTTTGAGAACAGAATCTAGACACTCCCATGCATTAGTGATGGAGTGCATTTTTTTTTGATGATTTGGAGATGCCGGTGTTGGACTGGGGTGCATAAAGTTAAAAATCATACAACACCAGGTTATCGTTCAACAGGTTTAATTGGAAGCACACTATCTCCGAAAGCTAGTGTGCTTCCAATTAAACCTGTTGAACTATAACCTGGTGTTATGTGATTTTTAATTTTTTTTGATGGAGGTGTAGCCTTACAGATGAGATATTAAACAGTGGTCTCATTTGATCACTTCATATGAATGTAATAGATTGTATGGCTATGCTTGAAGAAAACAAGAGAAAGTCTGTCAACCTCAGGGATAACATTCATTCAAAGATCTACTGGTCATATATTAAGCGCCAGGATTGACTCCACCCTCGGGTGACTGTCTATATGGAGTTTGCAAATTCTCTCCATATCTGCTTGGTTCTTCCTGGGTGCTCCGCTTTCCTCCCACAATCCAAAGATGTGTAGTTTAGGTGGATTTGCCATGCTAAATTGCCCATAAAGTGCAGATGTGTGCAGACTAGGTAGATTAGCCATGAGAAGTGAAGGTTCACAGGGTTAGGGAGGTGGGTCTGGGTGGGATACTCTTTGGAGGGTCAGTATGGACTTGATGGGCCAAATGGCCTGCTTCCACACTATAGCAATTGTATGCTATCATTGTAGTTTCTGGGATTTTACTGTGACAAATCGGATGTCACATTTACATACCTAACAGTAGTGACTTCAGAATGAATTCACGAATGTGAAACATCTTGCGAATGTGGAAGTTGCCAGAGGAATGATATGTCTTTTCATTTGGAGCTGCCTTCCATTTTTCCTAGAGTTGCCTTGCAGCCTTTTCTCTTGGTGTTACCAAACTTTAACTTCTGTAATTGCATATGTTGGAGGAAATGACTAAAGAAAACAAGGAACAGAATTTTCCCAGCCCCTGAACGATATGGGTCAACGTGAGAATCTTGGGAGACTCGCATGAGGTGTCCAGTGAGAAGCTCTATGCATTAAAAGGAAAAGATCCTACTTTCCAGCCACGTGTTGTAAGGCAAGATTCTTATCAGTGAGCAATGAGAGGCTTATTTTTATATATTCGCATGCATTAACATCTTAGTGTTCCTTAGTCTCACCTCATTAATTTGCAATTTGACATTCTCTCACATTCTGCATAGAAACTAGATGGCAACAGTTCCTCATATGAAAGTCAGAGTGGGCAGCTGGTGACTCCATCTCCCCGTGTATCAAGTGTATCGTCATTTTGCACACCCGACAAAATCTCAGGGTATATTCCATGGACAGAGACCACACAAATCGCCTGACACTTAACACATACCAACCATACTGTATCATCTTCAGTCCACCTTACAGTATAATTCGGAACTTCAGTGCTTCACTTTGGAACACACCAGCACCTTGCGTATTAATGCTGCTGCAAGGATACTGCATGGAGATACAACCACCCACCTCATGGATTCGAGTAGGGAGCATCTCAAGGCACTTACTCACTCACTTGGCACTCACTCACAATGTACCTACTTTGATGTTTGCATCATCCCTGGCTTGTTTTGATAGCCATTGATTGTATCAACACCCTGGTTCAGCATGGACACAACATACTACCACATCTATAATTTTGACTTGATATAACTGGGTTTGGGAAGATAATGTGAGGAGATGAGGGTTTAGATATACAGGTTGGATGGGAATATGCAGAAGTTCAAAGTTGATGGGATTGACAGAGAAGGCCACAAAGAAGAGAATGTATACATTTGGTGATTCACCAAGAGCAAGAGGCTTACTCTGAGAAGCACTGTGCAAAGCCAAACTGTTGCTGTCTTCCATTGTGTTGTAATTAATCAGTGCACAATGAAGGTAACGATGACAGTGATCACACTCAGAGTGGGGGGTAGGGTCTTAAGTTTGTTCTGTGAGGGAGGGGCCTTCAATTTCAAATGATGGAAGGCCCTTCAGTGGGCAACAGCATTACATGGAGACTCATGAAATACCGCTAAAAGACATCTATATGCTGTGTGAATCAGAAGCATTAACCTACTGACTGCAGTATAAATCTTGGCCTATAGCACTCTTGAGGACATCATTCAGCATCAGGAATCAATGCAAGTAGTGGCTGTGAGGTTCAAGCAATGTATTGTAGCCTGGAAAGATCACACAACTTGAAAAAGTAGCAAGCACTATGCGAGTTCTTTTAGACCGCACAGCGTTCAGGAGGTTCTCGCTTCAGAACTTGAATGATAAAACAATGTGTAGCATGAAGGATGATGGGTTCTGTACCTTCAGTGATGTAGTTGTGGCTAGACAGACATTTGCTTACACAGCTGATAATGAGAAGTGTACATCTATTCATCTATTTGGGGGTGAGTGATTCTCAAGTGCACTGAATGTCGAATTCCATTACTCCCAGGATTATTTTAAATGCTAAAAATGTAATCAAATGTTACAAAGTCCCCAATTTACCTGCCTGATGGCTTCAGATTAATAGAGAACACTGATCAGGTTCCTAGACATAAACAGAACTATTCTTTATTTTTTAAAAAAGTTTTAACCATAGGTAAACAAAGCTATGATTTATCAACATATAACCACAAATTGAAATTACTAGCCCTTTTAAAACCCCTACACAGACAGACACATTCAAACCAAACAAAAATAGTGTTAAGGTGGAGGAAGTAAACATTGGGGAAATAGCACTAGTCCACATGATGTTCCTTTGCTTTCCAAAGATTTTTTTCTCTGATCGCCAAGACATTCTTTTATTTCTCCACAGGAGGCACAGGACAATTAGAACACTTCTTGTCAAGTCTTTGAGTAACTGTATAAAGACAACAGCCTGCAGGAAGGGGTGGGAGAGAGTGACTGACTACCGCCAGGCTTGAATTACTTTACTACAGACAGAAAGAAGCAGGTTTCACTTCCACCAGTCTGGAGACGATCTGCCCCTATATCATGAACACACCGGCTGTTCACCTTTCCAGGAACCAATCAGAGAGCTGCCATCAGATTGATGACCTTTAACATTCACAACGGGTCACAATTGCACAAACCCATCAACAATCTGTCACTGGCCAAATCCTCCACTCACTCCCTAATGCTATACCTGCTTATCTTTCCTCCCACCTCTACTTGCAAGGCAACAGTATAAACCCAACTCACAATTAGTTCCGCTGGTTCATTTTTAAAATGCATAAATTCCTTCTACTGTCCTTGATTTTAATGCAGTCCCATGCTTTTCTATTTCAGTCTCTATTTCTGTTGTTAATTTTATTTGAATGCTTTGTGCATTCAGATACTTGGCCTTTAAGTTCATTTTATTTTCAATTTTCCCCAGCACCTTGATGCAATCCGACATACTGGTTGAGGTGGCAGGTGGGTTGTATGGCAGGTGGTGGGTCTTTGTAAACTGAAAGGGGGGGGGGGTAAATGTGCTCCATCTAACTTTGATTGGTTTACAGTAATCCTTTTTAACTTGGGAGCAATAAGCAGTGAGGCAGACAAAGGGGATAAGAATCAGCAGAAAGTACAACACAACTTTATTGAACAGTTTATCAAGAAAAATAATATTTATAAGACTATATTATTGTACTTTAATTAAACTCTCTCAAGCTTTATCAATCTCTTCACAAGACTCTTCAGGGAACAGTCTTAAATCTTTAAGCAAACAGCCTCGAATTTACACTATTTATCTTTGTCTAATTCGTTACACCCTATTCACAGGTCCCTACCGCTGTGTTTGAGCTTTTTGTCAGAAAGGACAGGTAATACATTTCAATAAAGCTGGGGCAGGCTGCTCTTCAGTCTTTGAGGGTAAACTGATTTTTCAGATCTGCAACCATTGATTTGGGCTTCCCTTCTTGTCTAGGGCTGGTGCTGGTCTTCTTGGTCTGGTCTGTCTGATGGTATTCCCCTATAGGTTCAAGAAACTGGAGATACTGCCACTTGAATGTACAAAAGCAGAGAGAGCTTGGGCTCCAGTTAACCCCTTTCATCCCCCCTCTTCATGCCCTTCTTGAAGATTCTGTGGCCTGTGTCCAATACTAGCATCAGGCAGGGGTAGAGAGATCCAATGGCGTGACTATTTTCTATATTTGGAGGTCAGAGGACTTGGTTTTGAATCTACAACTGTTAAGTGCTGTCCTTGCCATGCTGTGTCTCTGGGCTCCTACTGAGCTGAGTGCCACCCAATCTGTATAGTGTTTTTCTAATAAAGCAGTTTCACTGGAGGTGTGAACAACAATTCATTCTGAAACAATGTGACTAATCATTCCCAGGCCTGTCTGACTTTGATGGGAAATTGATTGTCCAAAGCTTGGCTGCCTGAATACTGTCTGTTCCAGCTCTGCAGTTTGCAAGTTGCAGAGACCGGTGGGTTTAAACATGGCTTCCACATTTCAAGGTTTTATCCATGCTCAATGTTTCTATGATAATCCTGAAGGTCACCTGAGTTGGGTGAGTTGGGTAGTTGGTTGAGTTGAGTAGGTGAGTGAGGTGGTTAAATGGGTGAGGGATTGATCAGATCAGGTTTGCAGGATATTTGGGTGCTAAGTCAATTGATTCATTAGAGAGGGTAGTCCGGTTGGGTTAGGGGTTCAGGGGTGTAGTTGGGTGATCAGGAGAGATGGACTGGGGTGCAGTCAGTTTGAGGGAACGTAGTCAGAGGTTAGAGGAAGGGATTGAAGTATCAGTATGAGTGTTGTGAAATTCTATATTTCTTTAAATACCCAGTGCTTAGACAAGGTTTCTCTGTCTAACATTTCCTAGTTGACTATTTAACTCAGAGAGCAGGGAGATTGTACATCTAAATTTGCAACTTCCAGGACAATTCTCTCAAAGATCAGCAAGTCAAGTTCTGCAGAGTCCCAACATCCATCTTCAGATGTGTCACCAGTTTCTAGCAATCCAGAGGTTACAGGATTTGGACTTATGTTATTCAAATGACTTGGATAATAAAGAGATTAAAAACTAACTAAAATTGCCTTAGCAATGCCACAGACGTTCAACACTGAAATGAAAGAGGTTTAAAGGCATGGTTATCATTCTGATGCCCTTTAAAGTAGAGGTAGCTGCACAATTAATGGGGAGAATTTAAATTCAGGAAATTGATAACTGTGAGGAAGACAGTGTGAAACTCTAAAAGGATATTGACAAGTTGGTGGAGTTGGCAATTGTGTGGCGAATGATTTTCAATGCAGAGAAGTGTGAGGTGATACACTTTGGTCAGAAGAACATCTAAAGACAATATAAAATAGGGGTACAATTCTAAAGGTGGCACAAGAGCAGAAAGACCTGGCTTTACAGATCACTAAAAGTGGCAGGACATATGGAGGGAGCGGTTAATAAAGCATACAGTGTCATCAGATCTAGAATACAAGAGAAAGTTGGTGTTGTTGAACTTGTATAAGACACTTGTTTGAGTATTGTGTACAATTGTGGGTGAAATATTAAAGGAAAGAGATTATTGCATTTGAGAAAGTGAATACTTCAAGGAATAAGAAACTTGAGTGATGAGGTTAGATTGGAGAAGTTGGAGTTTTTCTCTTTGGAGACATGAAGACTGAGAGGAGGTTCAATATACATTTTCAAAATCATTTGCAGACTGGAAATATTAGATAGAGAGAAGGAACATGAATGACAGGACAGAGATTTGAATTGAGGTGCTAAAGAAGCAAGAGTGGTTGGGAAAAAGAACTCTTGCATGCTGTGTGTAAATAGGATATGGATGCCCTGACTGGAAATGTGGTAGAAGTAGGTTCAATTGAGGCACTCAAGAAGGCTTTGGATGATTATTTGGATAGAAATAATATGCAAGGTATGGAGAAAAAGCAGGCTACTGTCACTATGTTATGATGCTCACTTGAGGACCCAATGGGCGAATGTCCTTCTTCTGCACGATAACACTGCTGTGATTTTGAGAGTGGAAAGGCTGGATAAATGGAGACTGAAGACCATGGGAAGGTAGCCTGGCAACCTCCTGTCACCACCAGGTATGTATAAAGGTGACAATGGCAGTAGCTTCCCACTGATCAGAGACGTATGTCCCAATAAGGCCATTAACTGGTCTATTAACAGCCATTTTATTTCCCCACTATCACTTTATGGTGCCAGAATAGGCCCCCCGCTGCGATTGCAATGGTAGCTCCTGGTAGAGGCTAACCTAAAACTAAGGCATATACATTGGCAAAAAAACTGGTGGTAGTCCAAAGGATCAGGGATATTTTAGGAACCAACGGTGAATGACTAATAAGCTAATAAAGAGTGATGAAATCGATAATAGAAGTAAATTAGCAAAAAAAAAGTGCTCCTGTGAATATATGTAAAGAAAGAGAGTAGCTAAAGAAAGGTCAGAGGCCCTTGGGGGATGCAATTGGGAAATCAATAATGGAGAACAGGGAATGACAGATAATTTCAACCAATATTTTGTATTGGTCATCATGCTGGAGGACAGTATAAAGATTATCCCAAAGGTAATAGGTAAACCAGGTGCTACCAGGAGGAAAGCTCTCATAACAATCTCTATCACAGGGGACAAATATTTGACAATTAAAGGGTCTGAAGACAGACAAGTCACCAAGACCTGGTCGCCTGCATGTAATCATTATAAAGGAAGTGGCTGCAGAGATAGTAGAAGCATTGTTCAAAACTCTCTGGATTATGGTCTGGTACCAGCAGATCGGAAAACCATTAATGTGATGTTCCGGTTCACGAAGACAGGATGGCAGTAGTAAACTATCCACCAGTTAGCCTAACATCTGTCCAAAAAGCATATACTGGTATTTGAGGCTGTTCAAAAGAAATTCACTATGCTGATTCCTCGGAAGAAGGGGTTGACTTATCAAGAAGAGCTAAACAGGATAGCATTTGGATGTAAGTTTGCTTGCTGAGTTGAAAGGTTCGTTTTCAGACATATCATCACCATACTAGGTAACATCATCAGTAAGCCTCCAGTGAAGCACTGGTGGTATGGCCTGCTTTTTATTTGTGTGTTTAGGTTTTCTTGGGTTGGTGTTGTAATTTCCTGTGGTGATGTAATTTCCAGTGGTGATGTCATGTCCTGTTCTTTTTCCCCGGGTGGTAAATGGAATCCAAGTCAATGTATTTGTTGATAGAGTTCGGGTTGGAGTGCCATGCTTCTAAGAATTATCGGTGTGTCTCTGTTTCACTTTTCCTAGGATGGATGTGCAGCAGTGTGTGGTGGCTCATTGAAATACTGTTCTAATGCAGCTCCGTTTGTGGGTATTTGAAGTTCCCCATTAGCTGTTCACTCTACTGCAACATCTAGGGATGGCAGTTTTTGTTGTTTTCCTCCTCTTTAGTGAATTTTATGCCAGTAAGAGTATTATTGATGGTCTTGAAGGTTTCCTCTAATTTGTTTCGTTTTGTGATGATAAAGGTGCCATCTAGGTAGCGAACCCAAAGTTTGGGTTGGATGGTTGGCAGAGCTGTTTGTTTGAGTTTCTGCATTACTGCCTCTGCTAAGAACCCTGATATCGGAGATCCAATGGGTGTTCCGTTGGTTTGTCTGTTGGTTTTGTTGTTGAACGTTATTGGGTTGAATCATTCTAACACTCACAATGGAGCTGCATTGGAACATTATTTCAACAAGCCACCACAGACTGCAGCATGGAAAAACCAAGAAAAGCAGAAGAAAATCACCTATACAGTTTATTCAAAACGAATGGATACTCAATGAACACAGTCCACCAATTGCTTGGCAACACACTCATACAATCAGACAAAATGTGTCCAGAAATCCTAGCCACTCTCCCCTACATTAAAGACATATCGGAAATGACTGCCAGACTGCTCAGACCTTTTGGCATCATGGTAGCCCACAAACTCACCAACACACTTAAACAGCAGCTATTGAACTTGAAAGACCTTATACAGACTACCAGAAAAACTGTCATTTACAAAATACCGTGCAAGGACTGTAACAAACACTACATTGGACAAATAAGCAGAAAACTAGCCACCAGGATACATAAACATCAACTTGCAACAAAAAGACATGACCCACTCTCACTACTATTTTTACATACAGATGAGGCAGGACACCACTTCGACTGGGACAACACATCCATCCTAGGACAAGCCAAACAGAGATTCACATGAGAATTCCTAGAAGCACAGCATTCGAATTGGAACTCTGTCACCAAACACATTGACTTGGATCCCATTTACCATCCCCTGAGAAAAAGAACAAGAAATAACATCACCACAGGAAATGCCATCACTGACCCAAGGAACCCTCAACACATAAATAAAAGGTGGGCCATACCGCCAGTGCTTTGTCCGGAGGCTTACTGATGATGTTACTTAGTATGGTGAGGAAACATCTAAAAACGAACTTTTCAGTTCAGCGAGCAAACTTATATCCAGAACCTCAACCTGAACTATAAATCTTCTCAAAACTCAGATAGGCATTTATTCAAGAGCATTTAGAAAATTGAAGAGTGATCTTATTAAAACACACAAGATTCTGAAGGCACTTTTATTTCTTTTTACACATGGGATGTGGACATCGCTGAGTGGCCAGCATTTATTGCCCATCCTTAGCTGCCTTTGAACTAAGTGGTTTGCTAGGCCCTTTCAGAGGGCAGATGTGACTCAAGCACATACTGTGGGTCTGGAATCGCATGTAGGCCTGACCAGATGAAGATGGTAGATTTCCTTTCCTGAAGAACATTAGTGAATCAGATAAGTTTTTCCAATAATGAACAATGGTTTCATGGTCATCAATCAATTCGTAATTCCAGGTTATTATTGAATTCAAATTCTACCATCTGCTGTGGCAGGATTCAAACCCAGGTCCCCAAAACATTACCTGAGTTTCTGGATTAATAGACTAGTGATAATTCCACTCGGCCACTGTCTATCCTTACACTTGACAGGGTAAATGTTGAGAAGGTGTCACCACATGTGAGGGAGTGTTGAACAAGAGGACATTGTTACTGAATAAAGAGACACTCATTTAAAACAGCGATGCAAAGGAATTTCTTTTTCCATAGGGGAGTGAATGCCTGTAATTCTCTAGCCTAGGGAGCTGTGGAAATTTTAAAACTGAAAATATTTGAAGAGGATTTTCAAAATACAGCGAGTTGAGGGCTATGAGGAGCTGACATGAAAAAGGAATTGAGGCCTAAGCCAGATCAGTGATGATCTTGTTGAATAGTATGGTAAGCTTACTCCTGCTCCCATTTCTTTTGTTCTTTTCAGGTACTCCATGTCCCACAGAGGGGTCCCAGTAGCATCAGAAGTTCACACGACTTCAATGTTCACTGAAGAGTTCAACCTTCCAAAAGTGATGTCAGCCTTTCTTCCTTCTGCTACCTCCATTGGTATCATGCAGGTTTGCATTAGTACTGGCTCTCAGGATCATTTTTGTTTTCTTCTGAATTCTAGGATAAGTGAAGGTCTTCTGCAGGATTGCTGATTAAAAGGTGACCCAGTTCATGTCACAATTAGAGTTGTTCCATAATTTATAGTTCATGGTTTGATGGAAACTTGGAAATATTGTGTGAAGAGAGAAACAGGATGAATTGCTGTAAATTTGAAAGGGAGGGGGGAGAAAGGGAGGGTCCTCGAATAACAAGAATAAATCATGTCATCAAAGCTTGTTTGCTATCCTGAATATGCATATTTGACTAAATTAACATGTGCAGATGTTGTAATTTCCAATATGC
Organism: Chiloscyllium plagiosum; assembly: GCF_004010195.1. Taxonomy (NCBI): domain Eukaryota; kingdom Metazoa; phylum Chordata; class Chondrichthyes; order Orectolobiformes; family Hemiscylliidae; genus Chiloscyllium; species Chiloscyllium plagiosum. The sequence continues at coordinate 29,290,907 of NC_057715.1, read as the reverse complement.
TGTTTGCAACTATGTACATAGTACATTTACTTTTCAACAGAAGTACTCTTTTACTTGAGGTGGAACATATTTAAACAATATGGTTATGTGCTCGAGGTTAGTAAGTTGCAAGAAGCAGCTGCATCCGAGTAAGTGTTTACTTATGTATGACTGCATTTTATGTGCCAAAATGAAACTTTTAATGATGAGGTAAATTTTACCACTGATTCTGTTTGGTTCTCTTCCCAGACTTACATCAAATATATAAACAGATATTTTATTTTAAATGAAAATGATATATTATTTAAAGGTAGTGCATATTCAGTAAAATCCTGCCAAAGGAGATTTGTAATCATTTTGCAATCAATAGTGATGTGTAATGCAAATAATATTTCATATATGATTGCATGATTTAATTTGAAAAATAAATTCCATAGCTGTGTGCATTCCCACTGGGCTATGCACAATTTTGAACAAAGCAACGGATGATAAAAGAAGAAAGATTCCAATGTGATACATGTTGCTTTCAATGTAAATTGATTGCTGTTGTTAAAAAAGGCTCCTAAGCAAAGATCAAGCTCCGTTTCTCTGCAAACAGCACCATCAAATTAAACAGCACAAGCAAAATAAGTGGGAAACTTTAAAAGGAAAATAAAACAGCAACATCTAAATTCGAGCAATTATTATGCTTTATTATTGCAAGATTTGGTCATTACTTTACTTTGAAAGTTTTGCTTTAGATGATAACTTGATTAGAGAAGTCCCTAAAACATATTACTACTGTAATTTGATTTACCTAGTGAAGTTCTCCCTGTCCATGTATGTTTTGTTATGTGTTTGGAATCTAACTCTGTTTAGTTTCATAAATTAATGCTGCCAGACCCGTTGGTACTTTCTGTATGAACCTTACATGCAGCTTAATCTACATACACACACTGTTCGTACTCAAATCAGAGATTCTACTCACTTTGAGCTCTCACTACAGAATCATGTGATGCTCTCAGCATTATCAGCATTATCATGTGTGCTTCTGATGTTATTTCTGTTATTTTATGGTATACATGGGCTGGAAAAGGAGGAGGTGCAGAGAATCTGGGAAATCAAAATCATAATAGACAACAACTGGAATACCCCTCTTCCCATTAACCAAGCTCACAGAGTATTATAGGCTGAAAGAATTCTGAAGATTCTGAAGATTCTAGAAAAAAGCAGTAAAACTTGCACATGTAACATTCTGATACTACTCATCTTACATCCTTTACAATGGAGCTTAAGTACAACTTGCAAATTCTTTCCATGTATAATTTGCAATTTACTTTTTGTGTGTGTGTGAGAGGGAGAGAGAGAGCGACAGTGAGTGAAGGGGGGTGAGACGCATGGGCTCCCTCTAGTACACTCCCTATGTACTCTCAGATTGCAAATTATTCCGTGCACCCAAGAGCTTTCCTCAGGCCTGGGAATGACCTACATTAGATGAAGGTTACATTTGCAGATGATACAAAGATAGGTGGAGGGACAGGTAGTATTGAGGAGGCAGGGAGGGTGCAGGAAGATTTAGACAGGGTAGGTGAGTGGCAAAAAAGTGGCAGATGGGGTACAATGGGGAGAAGGGGGAGGTTATGCACTTTAGTGGGAAGAATAGAGGCATAGACTATTTTCTAAATTGGAAGCAAGTTCAGAAATCTGAAGTGCAAAGGGACTTGGGAGTTCTAGTTCAGGTTCTCTGAAGATTATCTTGCAGATTGAGTCAGTAGTTAGGAAGACAAATACAATGTTGGCATTTATTTCAAGACTAGAATATAAGAGCAAGAATGTATTTCTGAGGCTTTATAAGGCTCTGGTCAGACCACATTTAGAACATTGTGAGTAATTTTGGGCCCAATACCTCAGGAAGGATGTACTGGCCCTGGAGCGGGTCCAGAAGAGGTTCATGAGAATGATCCCAGGAAAGAATGCTTAATGTTTAAGGAGCGTTTGACAACTCTGGGTCTATATTCGATGGAGTTTAGAAAGATGAGGATGAGGGAATCTAATTGAATACAGAATACTAAAAGGCCTGGATAGAGTGGATGTTGGGAAGATGTTTCCATTGGCAGGAGAGATTAGGACCCAAGGCTACAGCCTTCGAATAAAGGGAAGACCCTTTAGAATGGAGATGACGAGAAACTTCTTCAGCCAGAGAGTGGTGAATCTGTGGAATTCCTTGCAGCAGAAGGTTGTGGAGGCCAGGTCATTGAATATATTTAAGATAGAGATAGCTAGGCTCTTGAATGGTAAGGATATCAAAGATTGAGGGGAGAAGGCAAGAGAATGGGGTTGAAAAACATCAGCCATGATTGAATGGCAGAGCAGATTTAATGGATAATGGGCGAATGGCCTAATTTCTGCTGCTATGTCTTATCGTATTATGATCTAAGAGTGTTAAATATGAGTCATGCTAAATAGAGAATGTTGGTAGGTAATTTACTGTTTACTGAGTGTAGCATTGTGTGAAAATTAGACCATAAGACCATAAGACATAAGAGTGGAAGTAAGGCCATTTGGCCCATCGAGTCCACTCCGCCATTCAATCATGGCTGATGGGAATTTCAACTCCACTTACCCGCATTCTCCCCGTAGCCCTTAATTCCTTGTGACATCAAGAATTTATCAATCTGTGCCTTGAAAACATTTAGCGTCCCGGCCTCCACTGCGCTCCATGGCAATGAATTCCATAGGCCCACCACTCTCTGGCTGAAGAAATGTCTCCACATTTCTGTTCTGAATTGACCCCCTCTAATTCTAAGGTTGTGCCCACGGGTCCTAGTCTCCTCGCCTAACGGAAACAATTTCTTAGCGTCCACCCTTTCCAAGCCATGTATTATCTTGTAAGTTTCTATTAGATCTCCCCTTAACCTTCTAAACTCCAATGAGTACAATCCCAGGATCCTCAGCCATTCCTCGTATATTAGACCTACCATTCCAGGGATCATCCGTGTTAATCTCCGCTGGACATGCTCCAGTGCCAGTATGTCCCTCCTGAGGTGTGGCGCCCAAAACTGGACACAGTACTCCAAATGGGGCCTAACCAGAGCTTTATAAAGTCTCAGTAGCACATCGCTGCTTTTATATTCCAACCCTCTTAAGATAAATGACAACATTGCATTCACTTTCTTCATCACAGATTCAACCTGCATATTTACCTTTAGAGAATCCTTGACTAGCACTCCCAGATCACTTTGTACTTTGGCTTTATGAATTTTCTCACCATTTAGAAAGTAGTCCATGCTTGTATTCTTTTTTCCAAAGTGCAAGACCTCGCATTTGCTCACATTGAACTTCATCAGCCATATCCTGGACCACTCTCCCAAACTGTCTAGATCCTTCTGCAGCCTCCCCACTTCCTCAGTACTACCTGCCTGTCCACCTAACTTTGTATCATCGGCAAACTTCGCTAGAATGCCCCCAGTCCCTTCATCCAGATCATTAATATATAACGTGAACAGCTGCACCCCCAACACTGACCCCTGTGGGACACCACTTGTCACCGGCTGCCATTCCGAAAAAGAACCTTTTATCCCAACTCTCTGCCTTCTGTCAGACAGCAAATCTTCTATCCATAGCAGTAGCTCACCTCGAACACCATGGGCCCTCACCTTACTCAGCAGCCTCCTGTGTGGCACCTTATCAAAGGCCTTTTGGAAGTCTAGATAGATCCACTGTGTTTCCCTGGGCTAACCTACTTGTCACCTCTTCAAAGAATT
>NC_057715.1:29276378-29284654 GCF_004010195.1 Chiloscyllium plagiosum | reverse complement strand
GCTTGCAAAGGATACTATCTGTCCCCCTAATTATAGAATCCCCTATAACAACTACTTGTCTTTTTGATCCCCCCTCTTGAATGACCTTCTGCACCATGGTGCTGTGGTCAGCTGGCTCATCCTGTCCAGAGCTCTTTTCCGCACCCGTGTAGGGAGCAAGAATCTCATACCTGTTGGACAAGGTCAAGGGCTGAGGCTCCTGCACTCCTGAACTCAGGCTCCCCCGACCTGCCTCACTTACAGTCACATTCTGATGTCCCTGATCACTAACTGGATGTAAATTACTTAATCTCCCAGGTGTGACTGCCTCCTGAAACAAAGCGTCCAGGTAACTCTCCCCCTCCTGGATGTGCATCAGTGTTTGAAGCTCAGATTCCAGATCATCAACTCTGAGCCGGAGTTCTTCCAGCAACCAACACTTGCTGCAGATGTGGTCACTGCCATTCACAATGGGATCAGCCAGCTCCCACATCATACAGCTACAGCACATCACCTGCCCAGCTATCTCTGCTTAGTTAATTACTTTATTACTTTGTATAGGTTTGAGTTAAAATACTTTCTGATACCTCTCTGCTATAGTCTTTTTCTAAAAACCAATTAAAAGATAAACCATAAAAAGTAAATTTTTAACCATTCACCAATAAAGAAATAGAAAATCCTTACCTTAACAAACCAGAGTCCTATTTTTGGTTAGAGGAGGGGTGGGAGTCACAACACGTGTAGTGTCTCGGGTTCAGCCACTGCCCAGATATACTACCGGCAATCCCCTGGTCATTGCTCCCGCTCTTCCTATTTATTAACTAGGTTAGAGGAGGAGGGCGGGTGGGAGACACTACTACTGTAGAGTCTCGGGTTTAGCCGCCTTGCTGATATATATGGTCACTGCTTTCCTTCCCGGCTGCCCCTCCGGTCCACGTCACGTCCTTCGCTGCTCCCGCTCCTTCTCCGCTGCTGCTCGCACTTAAAATGGCTGTTGGCGTCGAAGGGTGAGTATTTATACTAACTGCTTACCTTCCCGGCTACCCCTCTGGTCCCCGTCACTTCCTCCGCTGCTCCCGCTCCTTCTGTGAAAGAGAAAAACACCACTGCCCGCTACCGGTAAGTAATTTTAATAAAAACTGCCTTACCTTATCTGCAGTCTTCTGAGTTCGTCCTACCTCCGCTGCTGCTTGCACTTAAAAATTGATAAGTATAAAAGTTGTGCTCATTAAACTTGACAACCGCTGTCAGTTTGTTGATGTTTTTGGAGTATTACATCCAGGTCGTCTGAGTTACACTGTTCATATTGATTGCAACAGCTGCCTGCTCCCATTGCCATTGGACTGTGTGGTTGGAGAGCCTTTTAGCCACATGGTAGAAGAGGGTCTCTCCCGGTCCATTCCACTTACATCCAACTTCATTCTCCTGACCTAAGTTATTTTGTTTAGAAGCTGCAGAATGTTTAAACATGCACCACTTGCTTTCCCCACCTTCTCCTGCGCACCGCCTGCATTAAGGTATCCAGTGTTCCATCTGAAACTTTTCAGGCATCCTCTCTGGCCTGTTGTGTCAGTTCTCATAAATGCTTTTTTAACCAGTCCAGCAGCTGCTTCAGCCACAATTCACATTGTTTTTAACAGGCACAGGTTTGCTTTGTGTAATGAAGATTATATTTAACTGGGGCTAGCTTCCCATGAATCTTATCTCCTGCTGAGGCAAGTTGCCAATCTGCAGCACATTTAACACTGGGCTGTCTGCACATCTCATTTAAATTCGCAGCCAAAGTAATGATTGTATGTTGCCTGCCCTGGTTCAAACTAGCATGAGTTAGTCGCCCATTGTGACCAATTACCAACCCAATCTAATCTTTCCCTCTCAGATTGTAGAGTTTGGTTGTCCTGTCTGTTTGAATTGATATGATTTCCTGTGACAGAGGTTGAGGAAATCCGACATGAATGTCTTAAAAGAAACAGCTGCAGCAACAATCAAAGAAAGGTAAATAATGGAACAAAATTCAGTACTCTATTTACTCAATCGTTTTATTTATATTTGTAAGGGTTGTGCTTTATGGAAAAAAAATGTTAATATTTGGTTAAAAAACTTCTGTCTGCACATGCTGAAGGTTTAGCAAAACATGCCAATATTTTCTGTTTCTGAATCATTACTTAGCAATTTTTGCAACTTACTAAAATGCATTTGGCCAAATTTTAATTCTGCACCAAACTTTGGCAAGATATGGCAGACTGACTTTAAAATCTCTAGCTTTGATCCTCTTTCCTGCTAAGTTTGGCTGTTCAGAAGCTCACTGTAACTTCCCATCAGGTCAACAGTCAAGCCAAGTTTGGGATGGTGCAGTTGCTCAGTGTTTAGCACTGTTGCCTCACAGTGTCAGGGACCTGGGTTCGATTACGTCCTCAGATGACAATCTGTGTGGAGTTTGCATATTCTCCTCATATCGGCGTCTGTTTCCTCCCAGAGTCCAAAGACATGCAGCTTAGGCAGATTGGCCATGCTAAATTGCCCATAGTGTCCAGGGATGTGCAAACCAGGTGGATTAGCTCTGAGGGTTACAGGGATGGGGTGCTCTTCGGAGGGTCGATGTGGACTCAATGGGCTGAGTGCCCTGCTGCCATACTATAGAGAGTCTATGGTTCCTGATTTTTGATAGGTGTTTTTGCTATCTGCTCAGTGGAACAGGATAAAAGTGAAAATTGTAAGCCCTTGATATCCTGAGCCGCTTTAACTGATCACCTATAATTGAGATTAACATCACAACATTTAGAAATATGGGTTCAATTGATATTGTATCAAGTTTGCATGTAGAATGATCAATCATTGTTTCAGATTGTCTATTATAATTGTCTATCAAAGCCTTATGAAGTGTGTTCAAAGCAGATTCAAAAGATAAAGATTATGTTTTCTTCGGCTGCCCTGATTTTTTAATTTCAATTTCTTTTCCAGCAAAGTCATTGCTGGAGAATCAGGACAATACCCTCAAACAGGAGCTATGATGCATTGAAGTGTTGTGAGAAATTTGAAAATACACCACAGGGAAAGGAGGTTGTGCCCTGGGCAAGAGAACAGAATGCACAGGACATGTTAAGGAAGTGAGGGAAGCACAACATCAGGCTAGCATAATCTTTACATTAGTTTTATATCATGCAGTGACTGTCTTTGCTGATTGAATTCATAGCATCATGTAGGACGGCAGGGAACCATTTGACCCATCGTACCTGCACCGGCTCTGTGAATGAGCTCGCAATACCAGTGAATCTCTGTGTGTTCACCTCCCTGTAGGATATCGCAGTTGCATGATTTTGAGCAAACTTTGTCTTGTTTAATGTTAATTTGATCTGCCTTCAAAGACACTAAAGAAAAACACAAAGAGAAACAAAGTGGCATCTCATAGAATCCTTACAAAGTGTAAGCAGTCCATTCAGCCCGTACTGACCCTCCAAAGAGCATCTCACCCAGACCCACTCCCTCTATCCTGTAATCCAGCATTTCCCATGGCTAACCCACGTAGCATACACACCCCTGGGCACTATGGGCAACTTAGCCAATCTACCTGACCTGCACATTGTTGGACTGTGGGACGAAACCAGAGCACCTGGAGGAAATCAATACAGACACAGGTAGTATACGAAGACTGGAATCGAACCTGGTTCCCTGGCACTCTGAGGCAGCAATGCTAACCCAAGAGCCACCATACTGCCCTATATGTGGTTCAGTCCATGCTCTGCTGTTCCTCAGAGTAGGTACAGGCTAAATAAATAAAACTTTTTAAACCAATTGAAGAAATTGAACCAGCAAGGACTCCTACAACAACATTACTTCCTCACTACTTCTTCATTTGCAAATTTGACCATACAGTCACAAACAATATACAAAAAAGTCATAATAAAATATGACCTGGTCCATTAAATCTGTTGCATTCGGTTATGTTGCAACTAAGCACCATGGAACTCAAAAGCTTCCCAGCCACCAGAGCTCATGTCATTCTGTAGAGGAAGTGAAAACAAACAGATTTAGAAAACACCCGGGTTTAAAAAGACCTGAGGAAATGATTCATCATGAAATGCATCATGACTTACCTGCATCAGGAGATCATCTAACTCCATTTTGATTGTCTGCATAGATTTGCACAAGTAGCAAATACCATTTTGTGGTGAACGGTAGGACCTTAGGGAGTGTTAGGGCCTTAAGAAGTGTAGTGGAACAGAGGGACCTTGGGGTTTAGGTGCATGATTCTCCAAAGATGGGGTCACAGTTAGACAAGGCAGTGAAGAAGGCTTTTGGCACATCAACCTTCATCAGTCAGGGGATAAAAGTTGGGAGGTTATGTTGCGGTTGTATAGGACATTGGTGAGGCCACACTTGGAGTATTGTGTTCAGTTTTGATCACCTTGCTATATAGGAAAGATGTTACTAAACTGGAAAGAGTGCAGAAGACATTTACAAGCATGTTGCCTGGTCTCAAAGGTCTGCATTTAAGGGTGAGGTTGGACAAGCTGGGACTTTTTTCTTTAGAATGTAAGAGATTGAGAGGGGTTCTTAGAAAAGTGTATAAGATCATGAGAGGCATAGATAGGGTGAATGCACTCAGTCTTTTCATAGAGTTGGGAAATCAAGGACTAGCATCAGTTTAAGATTAGAGGGGAAAGAATAAAAGGTGCAACCTTTTTACACAGAGGGTGGTTCATGGAATGAGCTGCCAGCAGAAGTGGTTGAGGTTGGTACATTAACAACATTTAAAAGGCAATTACATGGACAGGAAAGGTTTAGAAAGATATAAACCAAGTGCAGGGAAATGGGGTTAATGTGGGTAGACACTTTGGTTGGCATGGACCAGTTTGGGCCAAAGAGCCTATCTCCGTGCTGTAGGACTCTATGACTATAATTCCCACAGTTCTCTGTGAAAGGAGAAACTTTCTGACATCTCACCTTGACCTATGGTTGTATAATTTATCTAATTCAAATAACCTGCTTATATTGTCATAAAGTTGTCCAAACACTTGATTGATAGTAGAGCTAAAAAAATACAATGTTGAAGCCTTTTGTCTTCAGGACTGGCACACAGGAAGCCAAACTTTAAAGGAACGTCAATTTATACAAGCATGCGAAGAGGGTGCTGATTAGTTGTACCATGGTTGGTATGGCAAGTTAGGAAGATCTGTAAACTGTAAATTTTCATTAGCTGGTTAACCTCACATTCAGTGAACAAGATGTGACTGTGTAGGATGTAATAAGGTGAGGGAATGCAACAGGGATTGACCACCTCCATAACCGTTCCCTCAGTGCACAACATGCTAAGTATGGACAAACGCAATTTGCCTACACAGAGCAGGATCCTTTGTGTGATTATATTTAACTTCTAGCACACTCAAATTAATCTCTGAAATGGTGTTTCATTTCAATATTTGATTTGTTGTGGCCCAGACTTGATGATTGCAAGATGAAAAACTTTGAATTTGTATCTCTTTTCATAGCAACATAGAAACATAGAAAATAGGTGCAGGAGTAGGCCATTCGGCCCTTTGTGCCTGCACCACCATTCAATATGGCCATTGAATCTCAGTATCCCACTCCAGCTTTTTCTCTATACCAATTGATCCTTTTAGCTACAAGGGCAACGTTCAGCTCCCTCTTTAATATATCTACTGAACTGGCCCCAACAGCTTTCTGTGGGAGAGAATTTCACAGATTCACATCTCTCTGAGTGAAGAAGTTCTTCCTCATCTCAATCCTGAATGGCTTACCCCTTAGTCTTAGGCCGTGACCTGTAGTTCTGGACTTCATTAACATCAGGAACATTCTTTTCACATCTAGCCTATGCAATCCCATCAGGATTTTATACATTCCTAAGAGATCCACTTCATCCTTCTAAATTCCAGTAAGTACAAACCCAAACAATCAAATCTTTCTTCATATGTCAGTCCTGCCATCCCAGGAATCAGTCTTGTGAAACTTTGTTGGACTCACTCAATAGCAAGAATGTCCTTCCTCAGATAAGGAGACCATAACTGAACAGAATACTCAAGGTATGACCTCACCAAGGCCCTGTATAACTGCAATAAAACATCCCTACTCCAACACTCAAATCCTCTCGCTATGAAAGCCACCATGCCATTAGCTTTCCTCACTGCCTGCATGCCAACGTTCCACCATGACGCACAGGTCTTGTTGCCCCTCACCTTTTCCTAAACTGTCACCATTCAGATAATAATCTACCTTTCTGTTTTTGCCACCAAAGTGGATGACCTCACATTTATCTACATTATATTACATTTCAGCCATGATTATAGTCTAGTCCCCTCATTTTTTTCAAATCATGTCTACTCTCTTCTAGGGTAAAGGAATTTAGTCACAGGTATATAAGATAGTGAAGAAGGCATTTGGTATGCTTTCCTTTATGGTCAGAGCATTGAGTATAGGTGTTGGGAGGTCATGTTGCAGCTGTACAGGACATTGGTTAGGCCACTTTTGGAATATTGTGTGCAATTCTGATCTGCCTCCTACCAGAAGAATGTTGTAAAACTTGAAAGGGTTCAGAAAAAATTTACAATTATGTTGCCAAGGTTGGAGGGTTTGAGCTATAGGGAAAGGCTGAATAGGCTGGGGTTATTTTTCCTGGAGCATCGTAGACTGAGGGGTGACCTTATAGAGGTTTATAAAATCATGAGGGACATGGATAGGGTAAATAGAAAAGGTCTTTTCTATAGGTTGAGAAAGTCCAGAACTAGAGGGCATAGATTTAGAGTGAGAGGGGAAAGATATAAAAGAGACCTAAATAGCAACTTTTTCTACGCAGAGGGTGACGTGTGTATGGAATGAGCTGCCAGAGGAAGTGGTGGAGGTTGGTACAATTACAACATTTAAAAGGCATCTGGATGGGTATACAGATAGAAAGGGTTTAGAGGGGTGTGGGCTAAATACTGGCAAATGGGACTAGATTAATTTAGGATATCTGGTCAGCATGGACGAGTTGGAATGAAGAGTCTATTTCCATGCTGTACATCTATTTGACTCCATAACTCTCTGACCTTAGGATTTTCTAGCGTGTGATTAATTAAATAACCCTTCCCTGATCATTAGACAGGGTCTCAACACTTCGCCCTATATGAGAGAACCAGTACTGAATATTGTAATTTAGCTCTAGTACAAGAACACTATTGTTCTGTTTATTTTAGATTGGCAAATCTTGGACAGAAAACTATATTCCATAAACTCTAGGGACTGGCTAAATATATTTACTATCTCACATAATGCATCACCTAAGTGCATTCCTTGTTTAAAGTCTTTAATTCAGAACTTAGCACTGTACAAATATGCTTCGCATTAACCTGACCCTACCTTTGTGCAAAGTGCTTAGTTTATCTATATTATTGTCTCCAGCTGGATTACGTTATGACACAAAACTGGCAATCCTACTCATAAATAAAAGAGTCACCTCCAAAAATAGGCCAATGAGATGAATGGACGGAGTTAGTTAACACAGAGTGTATCACTCATTGGTCCCAATGTGTCAACAAATACTTAGTTTATTTAATTTATCATTGCCAGATTTTTCTGAGAAGAAACAATGGCTATATTCCTGTCTGCAACATGTTAAATGTGTTCTGAATGATTGAAGTGCTATTTATTCTTTCCAGAGAATAATCAGTTAGAAAGCAAAGGGAAAAGAATGTACATTGCCATATATCAGTTCAGAGAAAGGTGCTTTTCTGTGGAACCCCAAAGGGAGTAGATCATTGGTACCTGAAGTGGACATGAACTCGGAACAAGTAGGGTGGGAGGGTCCTACAAGAGCTTTGTCCCTTATTTTCTCTAGACACCTTACACTGGAGTCCACATGTAATGGTTGCAGAGCATGTGGGCAATGGCAGCAACTGGTCCCTTGCAGGTCAGAGATTCTGATGTGTGTTGATGGTGAGGCGAGGTAGAATACTAAAACTAAGATCATGTTTTTTTCAGGGCAGCATTGATGGCATTGGAGGGAATCCTGAGGGACAGGATGTACATATATTTGGAACGGCAAGGACTGATTCGGGACAGTCAACATGGCTTTGTGCGTGGGAAATCATGTCTCACAAACTTGATTGAGTTTTTTGAAGAAGTAACAAAGAAGATTGATGAGGGCAGAGCAGTAGATGTGATCTATATGGACTTCAGTAAGGCGTTTGACAATGTTCCCCATGGGAGACGGTTAGATCTCATGGAATACAGGGAGAAAGTGAGGTCTGTAGATGCTGGAGATCAGAGCTGAAAATGTGTTGCTGGAACAGCGCAGCAGGTCA
>NC_057715.1:29263628-29275979 GCF_004010195.1 Chiloscyllium plagiosum | reverse complement strand
CTTATAGAGGTTTACAAAATTATGAGGGGCATGGATAGGATAAATAGACAAAGTCTTTTCCCTGGGGTCGGGGAGTCCAGAACTAGAGGGCATAGGTTTAGGGTGAGAAGGGAAAGATATAAAAGAGACCTCAGGGGCAACGTTTTCATGCAGAGGGTGGTACATGTATGAAAGGGGCTGCCAGAGGATGTTATGGATGCTGGTACAATTGCAACATTTAAGAGGCATTTGGATGGGTATATGAATAGGAAAGGTTTGGAGGGATATGGGCCGGGTGCTGGCAGGTGGGACTAGATTGGGTTGGGATATCTGGTCGTCATGGACGGGTTGGACCGAAGGGTCTATTTCCATGCTGTACATCTCTATGACTCTATGGCTTCATAGAGCTGGATGTTTTGTTGCCTGCTGTTTTTTAATATTACCACAGTTGCAAGTTTTCCTGTCCCTGTAAAAGTGGCTAAATTTTCATCCATGATTCTGAGCACTGACTACTGCTAAAGAGGGATCAGGTGGAATAGCCTCTGGATCTTCTTCAACTGACTAATCACTTAGTGGATGGCAGAAAGAAGAATGCAGGACCAATGATTTCCTTTTGTCAAACACACAGAGATATTGTCACAAAATATTTATATTTAGCAATGCTTTTTGGTGACTATGTGACTTTCTGCTTCAGAATGTGTTTATATATAAATATAAGCTGTCTCACATTGTGAGGAAAGACCAGTGATCAGTGTTTGACATGAAAGCAGTCTAAAGCTGATTCAGCAAATAAGTACTTGACTCTTACATTATGACCACAGAGCTGTTGTATCAATGTGAGAGCTGATACATTGAAGATCTTTAGTAAATTATATAGAGCAAAATGTATAATGTAAACACAATGGGTGCAGAAAGTTTTGGACAGGATTCCAGAAGTCTCGCTTTCTCCCATGGTGTTCCAACTCCATAGTGTGCATGTGCGTTCTGTAACTGCTAGAAATGCACCTGATTAACAGCTTGAGTTCCGTTAAACCAAGGATAATCTGGAGGCAGTCACATGACCAGGCAGGTCCAATCTCCAAATCTGAAGCAGGCGCAGTGTTGTGAGGAGGTTATTTCTGTTCCCCTGAAGTTTGTTTTAAAGATAATAGACAGGGTTGATGATGTAATTACTATTGATGTGGTGTACATGGACTTCAAAAAGGTTTTTGATACAATGACACACCACAGATTTGCGAACAAAGTTCATGGAATAAAAGTGACAATAACAATGTGCATATGAAATTGACTGAGGGATAAGAAACAGAGAATAATGATTAAAGAATATTTTCAGTCCGTACTGGCATTCCCAAGCATTTGACCTTGGGACCCTTGCTTTTCTGCTTTATATATTAGTGATCTAGATTTTGGAGATTGCAGACCATACAAAACTTGGTAGCATTATTGACTGTGAGGAGAACTTCAAAAAGACACTGACAAATTCCTGAAGTGTGCAGTCAAGTGACAGTTGATGTTCAATGTGGAGACGTATGTGTTACATTTTGGTAGAAAAAACATAGAGACAGAGTGTAATATTAAAGTAGCCAATCTTATAATGTGCAGGAAAAGAGGGGTATGGGTGTACGTATGCATAAGTGATTAAAGGTGGCAGGTAGGTACAGAGCGCAGTTAATAAAGCATACAGTATCCAAAGCTGTATTAATAGAGACAAGGAGGTGATATGAACTCATTTAAGACAGTAATCAGATCTCAGCTGGAGTACTGTGCACAACTCTGGGCACCACATTTCAGAAAGGATATGAACACTGTGACAGAATGCAGGAGAGTTTCATAAGAATAATGTTCCAGGGTTGAGAAACTTCAGTTACAGGATAGATTGGAGTAGTTAGGATTATTTTCCTTAGGAGATTTCCCTTGGCCAAGGCTGAGGGAAGATTTGATAGAAGTCTTCAAAATTGTGACAAGTCTGGATTAAGAAGCAGAAGGCACCATCGTAAAATGGATTGCAAAAGAAGCAAATCTGAGGTGAGAAATTCATTTTCACAAAGCACATGGTTAGAGTCTGCAATGCATTGTTTGTAAGTAAGGTGGATACAGATTCAGTTGGGACATTCAAAAGGACATTCTATTCAAGTAATCATCAATGTGTTATGGGGAAGAGATAATAGAAAGACACTGAATCGTTTTGGCAGGCCGAACCTTTTGTGCAGTAATACTTCTATGATTCTGCGATCCTAGACCTCAGCAATACTGTTAGAGGCACTAATTCCAAAGCTATCCTCATATCTCTTTGCTCGGTCTTGGAAAGTTTAGCAATCCCAGCAGATCTTAAGTAAAACTGCAAATTATGTTAACTCAGATGCTTCGAATCTTGTTAGAATATCTAAATTGCTAAAACTTCCCCTCAAAGCAGGTTGACAACACAAGCCTTGTCTGAATTTCATTTAAACATGCAAGTAAAGGTTTTTGGTTTGAGTTTGAGATATTTGAAGTTTTAACATCTGATCTGACAACAACCTTAAATAACAAAATATGTCTATGCTGTCTTGCTCATTTACTGCTTGTTGAGAGTTACATTTTCTCGCAACTCTTTGGACAAAAAAAAAACACCTGAATTTACTCATTCAATTCATTAGTGACTACATCCATTCTGCTACTTGTACCCTGACTCTACATGCTCCAGTCTTAAGAATGCAAAGTCTCTGGACATTTTTAAATTGAAATTCAAAATGTGCTTTTAATTTCTCATAAAAAGAGGGATGATTCAAACAAAAATGCTGTGAATATAAATTGAATGGCTTTCTGGAGAGGATGGCCGATGGGATACTACACATCTGGTGTGAAGAGAACCTTAATCGACAGCTCTTCCAAGTAGGGGAAGAGGCAGGTCAAAACATCAGATTGTGACCTCTCATGGTTACAAAGACAGTGAAGGAGTGATGATCCCCTGTTCAACAGCAAGCAGCTGCTTGAAGGTTATGTCGCAACCTGCACACACATCTTGTGTTCCCCTAGCTAGTCGCTAGGGGAGAGGGGACAAAGCATATTAACCTCCACTAGGCATGCCTTCTCCTCAGGAATCAGGGTGGTATCATTGCACATTGAAAGATGGAAAACTGCCAGCAAGGCCATTCAGAGGGTTCAACCCAGGGCACTCCAAGCGTGGGCCTGCCACTCTACTAACGCTCTGCCAGTGACTTCATCACCTCCAATAGTTTAAGCCAAGGATACATGAGATCTGGCCCTCCTGAAAGTTGGAGTCTTCTCTGTCACCCACTACCAAAGGACATCCACCAAGATCATTTCAGGCAATGCATAATAGCAGTCAGTAGATTGCTTCTACATCATCTATGGATATCGATGCTGCATTTTGGTGTAGTAATAGAAATAGAAAGATTAATGAATTATAATGGTACAAAGGTAGCTCAGGTTTCTAATCTTTGTATAGATGATTCTTCTTTGTAGATATACATTTAATTTCACTTTATTCATATTCACTGTATTCTCATTATGATGTTAGTTATTGCAATTGTTGGGTGCATTGAACTTTGTTTTCAATTAATGATGTGGCTACACCATATATTGGGATATGTCATTAGCAGTGGCACCACTGAGTATCATGACAAGGCTGTGGGATTAATCCTCAGACGTTATTTGTAAAGTTGGATGCTTGGGATGAACCTGGAAAGCTACCTAACCTTCATCCCCCTGTTGGTGCTGCCTGAGCAGTGAGAGTAGCCGAATTATTGCATGTCTTACTGGCAACTGTATGACAGAGCTCTTTGCAAGGTATTGCTCCCACATATGCCAGATTGTCATGTGTGACTCCCTGTTACATTACAAATACATGCAGATTCCATTACATGTGTACGGGCTTGCTTGTACCAGGGACTGGCAGGATTTTTCCTTCTAGGCACAGGAAGATTTCAATCTTATAGAGGTAATGTTCCAGTCCAACTGGCACTCGCAACCATTGTTCATGTGTGTTAAACTTATGATGGTATTTTTATATGATCAACTGTTCTGACCAATAATGCCACCCATCCAAAACCATGCTTCCAAACACAAGGAATTGTACTATTGAATCTGTTGCAATTTCAGGACTAGTTGCAAGAAATGGTGTGAGTCACTCATCAAACTTTGTCCACACATCCTCTCCTCCTCAGTGACACACCAACCACTCCAAATTCCTTAACCAACCCAATAAAACTATTCATATCTGCACTCTTACCTTTCTACCTCGCATCATTACCCTTAAGGAGAAAGTAAGGACATCAGATGCTGGAGATCAGAGCTGAAAATGTGTTGCTGGAAAAGCGCAGCAGGTCAGGCAGCATCCAGGGAACAGGAGAATCAACGTTTCGGGCATAAGCCCTTCTTCGTCATTACCCTTGACCCTGTAACCATTACCCTCCACATGCTTGCTGTCCCTTCAAAGCCAATACCATTTTCTGTGCCAATGTCACTATGACCCTCCAGTTATATGCATCAACTGTGCCATAAAATTCCATGACCCCACACCCAATGCATGACACAATACTATACCCAACCTGGGACTCCACCCTACTGTATTCTACTCCCCCTCTTCGTAAGACCATGAGATACAAGAGCAGAAATCAGGCCATTCAGCTCATTGCACCTGCTCTGCCATTCAGTCATGGCTGATAGGTTTCTCAACCCCATTCTCCAGCTTTATTCCCGTAACCCTTGATCCCTTGATACTCAAGAGCCTATCTATCTCAGTCTTAAATATACTCAATGACCAGGCCTCCATAGCTTTCTGTGGCAAGTAATTCCATAGATTCACTACTCTCTGGTTGAAGAAATTTCTCCTTAACTCCATTCTAAAAGGTCTTCCCTTTACTCTAAGGCTGTGCCCTGGGGTCCTAGTCTCTCCTACCAGTGGAAACATCTTCCTAACATGTTCTCTATCCAGGCCTTTTAGTTTTCTGTAATTTTCAATTTGAATCCGTCCCTCATCCTTCTGAACTCCATTGATTGTAGACCCAGAGTCCTCAAATGTTCCTCATATGTTAAGTTTTTCATTCCTGGGACTAGTCTCATGAACCTTCTTTGAACACACTCCAAGGCTAGTACAACCTTCTTGAAATATAGGGACCAAGACTGAACAACACTCTGAATGTGGTCAGATTAAAGCAATATAGGGCCTCAGAAGTACATCCTTGCTTTTATATTCAAGTCCTCTCAAAATAAATGCTATCATTGCATTTGCCTTCCTAAATACTGATTCAACCTGCAAGTTTACCTTGAGAGAATCCTGGACTTGAACTCCCAATCTCTTTGCACTTCAGAATTCTGAATTTTCTCCCCATTTATAGAACAATCCATGCCTCTATTCTTCCTACCAAGGTGCATGACCTCACACTTTCTCACATTGTACTCCATCTGCCACTTCTTTGCCCATTCTGCTAACTTGTCCAAATCCTTCTGCAGCCTCCCCACCTCCTCAATGCTACCCACACCTCTACCTATCTTTGTATCATCTACAAACGTAGCCAGAATGCCATCAGTTCCATCGTCTAGATCGTTAATGTATAAGTGAAACATTGTGGGCCCAATACTGAGTCTTGAGGAACACTACTTGTCACCAAATGCCATCCTGAGAAAGATCTTTTTATCCCCACTCGCTGCTTTCTGCCAGACTGCCAAGCTTTATCCATGCTAGCACCTTGCCTCTGACACCATGGGCCCTTATCTTACTCAGTAGCCTCCTGTGCGGCATCTTGTCAAAGGCCTTCTTGAAGTCCAGGTAGATAACATCCATTGGCTCTCCTTGGTCGAACCTGCTCGTTACTTGCTCAAAGAATTCTAGCAGATTTGTCAGGCATGACCTCACCTTGATGAAACCGTACTGACTTTGCCCTATTTTGGCAAATGCTTCCAAGTATTCAGAAATATCATCTTCACAATGGATTCCAGGATCTTACCTATGACTGAGGTTAAGCTAATTGGTCTGTAATTAGCCATACTCCCTTTTTAAACAGGAGTGTCATGTAAGATATTTTCCAGTCCTCTGGGACCCTCCCTGATTCTAGTGATTCCTGAAAGATCACCACCATATCTGCACTATCTCTTCAGCTATCTCTGTTAGAAATCTGGGGTGTAGTCCATCTGGTCCAAGTAATTTAACCATCTTCAGGCCCATTCAATTTTTCTAGCACCATCTCCTTGTCCATAGCCTCTCTACTCAGCTCTACCCTCTCACTCTCTTGAATTTTTGGGATATTACTTGTAAAGACTGACATGAAATAATTTCACACTTCCTCAGCCATTTCCTTGTTCCCACTACTTTCTCTCCAGTGTCATTTTTCAGCAACCCAATGTCCACTTTTGCCTCTCTTTTCCATTTATATGTCGAAAGAAACTTACAGTCTTCCTTTATATTACTGGCTAGCTGACCCTCATATTTAATTTTCTCCCTCCTTATTTCTTTTATTGTTGCCCTCTGTTGGTCTTTGTAAGCTTCCCAATCTTCTGATTTCCTGCTGCCCTTCACCACATTGTATGCTTTCTCTTTGCTTTTATGCTATCCGTGACTTCCCTAGTCAGCCATGATTGCCTCATCCTCCCTGTGCCATGCTGCTTTTTCCTTGGGATGAATCTCTGCTGTGTCTCCTGAATTACTCCCAGAAACTCCTGCCATTGCTGTTCCACTGTCTTTCAAGTCAACTCTACCCAGCTCCTCCCTTATGCCTCTGTGGTTGCTTTTATTCAGTTTTAATACTGTTATCTCTGATTCCACCTTCTCCCTTTCAAATTGCACAGTAAATACAATTATATTATGATCACTGCCTTCTCGGGATTCCTTCACCTTAAGCTCACTTATCGAGTCTGCCTCATTGCACAACACTAAATCCAGTATTTCCTGTTCCTTAGTGGGCTCCACCACAAGTTGCTCCAAAAAGCCATTTCATAAACATTCCACAAATTCCTTTTCTTGCAATCCACTGCCATCCTGATTTTCCCAGTCCACCTATTTCCAGTCCTCACTTTCTCCTCTATGACGTCGGTGGTGAGCAAGTTATTGGAGGGAATCCTGAGGGACAGGATGTACATATATTTGGAACGGCAAGGACTGATTAGGGATAGTCAACATGGCTTTGTGTGTCTCACGAACTTGATTGAGTTTTTGAGGAAGTAACAAAGAGGATTGATGAGGGCAGAGCGGTAGATGTGACCTATATGGACTTCAGTAAGGCCTTCGACAAGGTTCCCCATGGGAGACTGATTAGCAAGGTCAGCTCTCTCAGAATACGTGGAGAACTAGCCATTTGGATGCAGAACTGGCTCGAAGGTAGAAGACAGAGGGAAGTGGGTTGTTTTTCAGATTGGAGGCCTGTGACCAGTGGAGGGCCACAAGGATTGGTGCTGGGTCTGCTACTTTTTGTTATTTACATAAATGATTTGGATGCGAGCATAAGTTTGCTGATGACAGCAACATTAGAGGTGTTATGGACAGCGAAGAGGGTTATTTCAGATTACAACAGGATCTTGACCAGATGGGCCAATGGGCTGAGAAGTGGCAGATGGAGTTTAATTCAGACAAATGCGAGGTGCTGCATTTTGGGAAAGCAAATCTTAGCAAGACTTATAGACTTAATGGTAAGGTCCTAGGGAGTGTTGCTGAACAAAGAGGCTTTGGGGTGCAGGTTCATAGCTCCTTAAAAGTGGAGTCGCAGGTAGATAGGATAGTGAAGAAGGCGTTTGGTATGCTTTCCTTTATTGGTCAGAATATTGAGTACAGGAGTTGGGAGGTCTTGTTGCGGCTGTAGAGCACATTGGTTAGGCCACTGTTGGAATATTGCGTGCATTTCTGGTCTTCTTCCTATCGGAAAGATGTTGTGAAACTTGAGAGAGTTCAGAAAAGATTTACAAGGATGTTGCCAGGGTTGGAGGATTTGAGCTATAGGAAGAGGCTGAACAGACTGGGGCTGTTTTCCCTGGAGCATCGGAGGCTAAGGGGTGACCTTATAAAGGTTTACAAAATTATGAGGGGTATGGATAGGGTAAATACGCAAAATCTTTTCCCTGGGGTTGGGGAGTTCAGAACTAGAGGGCATAAGTTTAGGGTGAGAGGGGAAAGATGTAAATGAGACCTCAGGGGCAACTTTTTCACACAGAGGGTGGTATGTATAGATTAGATTAGATTAGATTAGATTACTTTACGGTGTGGAAACAGGCCCTTCGGCCCAACAAGTCCACACCGACCCGGCGCAAACCACCCATACCCCTACATTTACCCCTTACCTAACATTACGGACAATTTAACATGGCCAGTTCACCTAACGTGCACATCTTTGGACTGTGGGAGGAAACCGGAGCGCCCGGAGGAAACCCACGCAGACACGGGGAGAATGTGCAAACTCCACACAGTCAGTCGCCTAGAGGCGGGAATTGAACCCGGGTCTCTGGCGCTGCGAGGCAGCAGTGCTAACCACTGTGCCACCGTGCCGCCCACCCACTGTGCCACCGTGCCGCCCATATGGAATGAACTGCCAGAGGAAGTGGTGGAGACTGGTACAATTGCAACATTTAAGAGGCATTTGGATGGGTACATGAATTTGGAGGGATATGGGTTGGGTGCTGGCAGGTGGGACTAGATTGGGTTGGGATATCTGGTCGAGTTGGACCAAAGGATCTGTTTTCATGGTGTACATCTCTATGACTCTATGACTCTATTCGGAGTTATCATTCCCAGACTGAGAGGTGACTGACCATGGCTAAATGCCTGGTCTGTGTACAGACTATCCCA
Source organism: Chiloscyllium plagiosum (assembly GCF_004010195.1). NCBI lineage: Eukaryota > Metazoa > Chordata > Chondrichthyes > Orectolobiformes > Hemiscylliidae > Chiloscyllium > Chiloscyllium plagiosum. The sequence goes on along the minus strand of NC_057715.1, from coordinate 29,267,227 downwards.
CCCAATTTCTGCCATGCAGGCAGCTGGCACGTGCTGTATGAGTTGGATGTCGTAGAACAAGATTTCTTATGTGATTCTATCACAAATCTTACCATAGCATACATCAATCAAGAACTCAACTTGTAGTCTTGTTTACAATAGGATATCAAAATTGGGAACTTAACATTTAGGGATATTTGACCTTTCGGAGACAGGAGGGAAGGAATGGGCAGCACTGTCAATAAGAGATTAATTGAGGACAGTTGTGAAATATGATCCAGGCTCAAATGATGCAAAGTCCATTTTGGTGGAAGTAAATAACAGCAAGGGAAAGAAAACATTGGAGTAATGTATAGACCATAGGTACACTGTAAGAAAGGATATAAATCAACAAATAATTAGAGCTTATAAAAAGAATAGAGAAATAATTATGGCTGACTTTAAACTTGATGTTGATTAGGTCAATCAAGTTGGAAAGCATCACTATAACAATGAATTCATGGAGTGCATTAGGATAATTTCCAATAACAATATATTATGGAAACAACTAGGGAGCAGGCTAACAAAAAACAAATTGCTGGGAAAACTCAGCAGCATCTGTGGGAGAAATCAGAGTTAATGTTTTGGATCCACTGACCCTTCTTCAGCATAATGCAATTTCTGTTTTTGTTCTGATTTCCAGCATCCACTGATCTTTGGCTTTTCTTTTTGTTCATTAAACTAGACTGTGCATAAATCTGAGACCTTATAACAATGCAAGTAGTTTGCGTTGTTAATAAATTTCAAGAGATCTGTTTCAATAAGAACTAAGACTTCATGTTCTATGCTACATGGGCTAACATACAAGGAAGCACTCAGTCTATATCATATTGACAGTGATGTTTAACCAGAGAAACTATCCCATTACACAAATGTTACCCTTAGTCAGTCAGTAATATACTTTGAATTTGCAATCTGAAACATGTAATTTTCTCTGCTGAGAACTGAAAAGTGCAAATCAAACATAAGATTTGTTGCTTGTCTACCTATCACAAGTGGAACAGAACCATTATACTTTGATGTTTCGTTATTCAGTAATATTTTAAGTAATCAATTTTTCATAAGATCATGTTTGTCCTTTTTTTGAACCTGTGGATAATGGCTTCAAAATGGCAATCACCCAAATGATTATCCATCTGTTACTGTTAGAACTTCATGCGTAATAGTTTCATGTCGAAGAACAACTTTTCATTTTATATTTTGGTAATCCACAAAAGAAAACCTTAATTCCTTCTTGATGAATAATTTGGGGCTTTGTTTCTTGGTTAACCCTTTCTGTATTCCAAAGGTTATGGGGCCCAACATGTTCAGGAAATTGTTGGGAGGTAGGTGGAGTCGATTGGGTATAGGCACAATCGGCAGTTGGGAAGGCCTAGAATTTTCCCTGTTCAATCCAAATGTGAACTTCGCTTGAAGAAATACCATCTCTTTGGGTTACCTCTTAGCCCTGGTATCTTCTCCTGTTAAGTTAAAAGGCTTCCTTACATAATCTACCAGTTAGTATGATCATTGGGTCCTCAAAGCATTTTCAAACCCTCACATGGATTTAAAGATTGATGCAGCCAAATTTGGACAGGTGTCTTCCATCAGGTTACAATTCGTGTTGTTGAGTTTCTCTCATCTTTCCTGTGTGTATGTAACATGGGTGATTTTAACTCTACATACCCTCTGTAGAGCAGTTAAAATCACTCTTATGATTCGTATTATAGTGAAACAGCTATGAAATTGTCATATTTTCAAAGTTATTGGCATTTAGTTTGATATGATTTCTTTTTTTTTGGTTAGGATCAGAGTGGTGCTGGAAAAGCACAGCAGGTCAGGCAGCATCTGAGGAGCAGGAAAATCGATGTTTCGGGCAAAAGCCCTTCATCAGATTTGCCCAAAACATCGATTTACCTGCTCCTCAGATGCTGCCTGACCTGCTGTGCTTTTCCAGCACCACTCTGATCTAAACTCTGGCTTCCATCAACTGCAGTCCTCACTTTTGCCTATGATTTCTTTTATGTCATCTGGACTTCAACTTTGCTTCCTGTATTTTATCCATCACAAGTTGCATCCACTTTTTCTGAAGGGATTTTGTCCAAAACGTCGATTTTCCTGCTCGTCAGATGCTGCCTGACCTGCTGTGTTTTTCCAGCACCACTCTAATCTGATTTCCAGCCTCACTTTCACCTAGTCTATTTTTTCTATGTCTAGTTTTAGAATTGTGCTTAATTAAGGAGCTGAGTCCATATAAAAGATGGTTAATATATGGTAAATCATCTCAAGAAGATTTTGACCATTGCTACTTCATTTATTGTTTCTTAAAGCAAGCATTCAGCCATTGTGCTAGGGGTTATCATGATGTTAATGAGCTGAACTTCCACAATATTTCAGGACTGGGAAGAAATCACAAGGGTGTGAGACAGGGGCCTTACCATTCATGTGCTCTTCAAATGATTGTATGCATTTTCAGGCCTTTCACTTTATGCATTGCTAAATCTCTCTCTCTCTCTGTTCCAAATCTCTAACTGTTTGAATTATACTTCTTCACGTTGTGTTTTCTTTCGCAGAGTAAGCTATTTCACATTTCTTGGCAGCAAACTATATCTGCCACCCTGCCAACCAAGTTTCAATCTTTTAAACATTTCTGTCAGCTTGAAATGCTTTGAATTTGGCATTACCTTTGATAGCATTCTTTTGTGCCTCTTTTCCAAAACATTCCAATCAATCAAAAGCAAACAAGATCCCAGCACAGCTGAAGCAGAGCATTATCACATCTTCCCAATTTACCACGACTCTTTATTTATTGCCCCCTGTCCTTCACTGTTTTAAATCAAAATTAAAATTCCTTTCAATAAAAATTACGAAGGCTAGGTGGTACAAGCTGTTGGGAGGTGCCAGGGTAAGGTAATATAATTAGCCATGCAGTCTAGGCATACCAGAAAGAGCAGTAAAAGAACATATTTTGAAATCCATTTCATATTATATCTCTTGGAGAATAGGTGCCCACAGTACTAGGTTCCAGCATCTAATACAAAAATGTTACAGTATAGCACTGAGTCTGAAAGTGCACAAAATAGGGAATAAGCAGTGGAAAGTCAAGAATGTGACTCACATGTTTTACAGAGACCTTTGAGTTCAACAACCACAAGTCCATTACCTGGATGGCTTTCAGCTCAATAAGGTGTCATGGGCTACAGCTGCGACCACCCTCTTTGATTCTGCAAGTGCTACCACTCTTCACATGTAGCTCTGTATGAAAATAAGATGGATAAGAAGACAGATTATGAGATATATTTTCTCAAAGTATCTGAGGATGCCATTTGCCTTTCACACTGAGAACACTCCCAAACTATATAAATCCAGTACCCTTACATTATGGCAAAGATCTGGTCATTTATCTGCAGTTACGTGGAGCAGCTATAAACTGTACTTATCCTGGAAATGATTTGGAGATGCCGGTTTTGGACTGGGGTGTACAAAGTTAAAAATCACACAACACCAGGTGATAGTCCAACAGGTTTAATTGGAAGCACACTAGCTTTCAGAGCGACGCTCCTTCATCAGGTGATAGTGGAGGGCTCGATCCTAACACAGAA
>NC_057715.1:29175156-29263440 GCF_004010195.1 Chiloscyllium plagiosum | reverse complement strand
TTCTCCTGCTCCTTGGATGCTGCCTGACCTGCTGCGCTTTTCCAGCAACACATTTTCAGCACCGACATCATAGAGTCAGGGAAATGAGTAAATGGTCAGTCTGATGATAGCAGGGGGAATGATTGCCAAAAATGGTGAGGGAATCAAGGCTAGAAGGGGAAGAAGAGGCATGTCTAGAGATGGTGGTGAGAATGGTGGTGTGGACCTTCAAAGTGTATGGTAACTAGGCTCAACGGCATGAAATACATGTTAGGCTACAAGAGGAGAAAGTGAGGACTGCAGATGCTGGAGATCAGAGCTGAAAATGTGTTGCTGGAAAAGCGCAGCAGGTCAGGCAGCATCCAAGGAACAGGAGAATTGACGTTTCGGGCATAAGCCCTTCTTCAGGAATCAAATTCCCTTCTTCATTCCTGAAGAAGGGCTTATGCCTGAAACGTCGATTCTCCTGTTCCTTGGATGCTGCCTGACCTGCTGCGCTTTTCCAGCAACACATTTTCAGCTCTAGGCTACAAGAGGGGCTTACTGGCAGTGACCCTTATCTTGGCCTCGAGAGGTGGAGAATACAAGAACAGGGTATAACATTATTACAGTGTAATATTGGTGTTCAGGTGACAAAGAGCACAGTTGGAGGCAAAGGTGAAGCCAATGCTGACTACGTCCATCATGAGTATCATTTGCTGTTCTCTGAATGCAAACTTACTGGAAAATGGCTGGACAATATCCAAGGTGAGTGCAGTTGGTGTCACCTTGATGCATGAAAGTAAAAGTACCACATCTGCTGGACACTAGGACATTGAAGAGGCAAATACATGAAGTATGCATTTGCAAACTGTAGCTACATTTAATTTGTAAGGAGTTGACCTCGACCGAGTGTTGCAGACTGGCAATTGCAAGAACGGTATGCTGAGGGATGCACTAAAACTTGGGACAGCTGCCTCTAAGGAAACTGTAGGAAAAGACCACCATTTACGATCTTTCTGTCAAAGTTAAATGGTGGTCTGCTCAGTCATCAGATCTTCCCAATGCCTCAAATATATGTTAATGTACAAGTAAGAAATGTCTTTGGTTTGTTTGCTGGGGAGAGTCAAACTTCAATATTTGTTTGTTTCTTCATATGCTCCTGTAGAGAACCGAACTGCTTTAGGGACTATATATGTATATAAAGATGTTTTTGTGAACACAATGAGATTTTTGAAATTAAAAAAAGCCACACTTAATTTGCAAAGATTTCATTATTCAATTGGCAGAGTGAGCCTGCTTAGGGTTCAAATATTAATCAAAGGCAATTTATACCATGGTGCTTGCAAATCTGAAATTGACATCTAAATGATACAGGTTAGTGGCAATGACTTAAAACAAGGAGAATGCTAGTCAAAAGCATCCCATCGGTTGTGGAACTTCCAAGCGTGCTATGGGAGAGGAAACATTGCTTCATTACATGTCCTGTGAGTACAATGATAGACTCTACAGAATACAATGAATAACTGAATGGTCGATGTGCATCAGGGATGAGAAGGGGGTCAGAGTGCAGCAGACACCCCCACTTTCATGTCCACTTGTTTGTCAATCAGCTGGTGCAGCACCTTCACTAAGTTGCTGCATTTGCTGCAGCAAGACTGAGTGGAGCACATCGGACAACTGTTGCAGGTATCAATGGATTTAGCAAAGCATCTTGTCTCACCCACCAATGGAACATCCAGCATTTTTGTTTACATTTAAAAGCAAAATACTGCAGATGCTAGAAAGCTGAAACAAACACAGTCAGAAATTCAGCAGGTCTGTGGAGAGAGAAACAGAATTAATATCTCCAGTCTGGTTTGACTCTTCAGACTGAAAGGTTTTGGAACCTTTTTGTAATATACTTGGCAGATGAAGAGTAAGAGGGCAGATGGTATAGAGACTCAATGCAAAAGACTGGTCTTGCCAGGGGCTTGTTTATCTTGTGGAGGGGATCCATTCACCTTAATTTCACCTTCATTCACACCCATTTTACATCTCATTCTCCAACATTAACATCCCCTATGTATTTTGCACTGGTCCTCTATACAATCTGCGCTCCTGCTCCTCCTCCGCCTTTATCAAAATTTTTTTTTTTTAAATTTCAACATTCAGTTCTGAAGAAGTCATTATTGGAATCAATTTCTGCTTCCCTCTCCACAGATGCTGGCAATTTTGCTGAGTTTCTCCAGCATTCTCTGTGTTTGTCATGTTACATAAGCAAGCTATGTTTGACAATAGAACACTGAACTCAATATGACAAAGAACAAAGAACAAAGAAAATTACAGCACAAGAACAGGCCCTTCAGCCCTCCAAGCCTGTGCCGAATTAGATGCTCTAGCTAAACCTGCCGCCTATTTTCTAAGGATCTGTACCTCTTTGCTCCCTACCCATTCATGTATTTGTCTGGATACATCTTAAATGACACTATCGTTCCTGCCCCTGCCACCTCCTCTGACAACGGGGTCTAGGCACCTATCATCCTCTTGGAGAAAGTGAGGACTGCAGATTCTGGAGAACAGAGCTGAAAAATGTGCTGCTGGAAAAGCGCAGCAGGTCAGGCAGCATCCAAGGAGCAGGAGAATCGACATTTTGGGCATAAGCCCTGAGGAAGGGCTTATGCTCGAAACGTCGATTCTCCTGCTCCTTGGATGCTGCCTGACCTGCTACGCTTTTCCAGCAACACATTTTTCAGTACCTATCATCCTCTGCATGATGAACTTTCCACAATTACCTCTCCTAAACATTTCCCTCTCACTTCGAACTCGTGGCCTCTCGTAAATGAGTCCTCCACTTTGGGAAAAAGTTTCTTGCTATCCACCCTGTTTACACCTCTCATGAGTTTGTCGGCTTCAGTCAGATCCCCCCCCAAAACCTTCATCTTTGAAATGAAAATAATCTATTCAACCTCTCCTCATAGCTAGCACCCCCCTTACCAGGCAACATCCTGGTGAACTTCCTCTGCACCATCTCCAAAGCATCCATGTCCTTTTCGTAATGTGGTGACCATAACTATACGAAATATTTCAAATGTGGCTGAAGCAAAGTCCCATACAACCGTAACATGACCTACCAACTCTTGTACTCAATACCCCTCCCAATGAAGGAAAGCATGCTATATGCCTTCTTGACTACTCTACTGACTTGCGTTGTCACCTTCAGGGAACAATGGACCTGAACATCCAGATCTCTTTGTACATCAATTTTCCCCAGGATGTTTCCATTTACTATATAGTTCACTCTTGAATTGCGTCTTCCAAAATGCATCACCTCACATTTGTCCGGATTGAACTCCATCTGCCATTTCTCTGCCCCACTCTTCTATCTAAATTCTGCTGTATTCTCTGACAGTCCCTTTCACTATCTAATACTCCACCAACCTTAGTGTCATCTGCAAACTTGTTAATGAGGCAACCTATACCTTCCTCTAAATCATTTATGTATATCACAAACAACAGTGGTCCTAGCAAAGATCCCTGTGGGACATCACTGGTCACAGGTCTCCATTTTGAGAAGCTCTCTTCTACTACTACACTTCTCCTGTTGTCCAATCAGTTCACTATCGATCTAGCTGGAACACTCTGAACTCCATGCAACTTCACTTTCTCCATCAGCCTACCATGGGGAACCCTATCAAACACCTTACTAAAGTCCACGTATATGACATCTACATTCCTTCCCTCATCAATCAACTTTGTCATGTCATCAAAGAATTCTATTAGGCTTGTAAGACATGACCGTCCCTGCAGAAAACCATGCTGCCTATCACTGATAAGTCCATTTTCTTCAAAATGGGTATATATACTATCCCTCAGTATGTTCTCCAGCAGCTTCCCTGCCATGACGTCAGGCTCACCGGCCTATAATTACCTAGGTTCTCCCTGCTACTCTTCTTAAACAAGGGGACAACATTAGCAATTCTCCAGTCCTCTGGGACCTCCCCTGTATTCAAGGATGCTGCAAAGATATCTGTTAAAGCTCCAGCTACTTCTTCTCTCACGTCACTCAGTAACCTGGGATAGATCCCATCTGGACCCGGGAACTTGTCCACATTAATGTCTTTTAGACTACCCTCCCTCCTTATGCCCTAGAGTAATCAAAGATCTATCCATAACCTCAGCATCTGCCATGTCTCACTCCTCAGTGAATACCAATGCAAAGTACTCATTAAGAAAGCTTCATCTGTCTTCAGTCGTCTGGATCTTATGTACACATCCTTTTTCCTCTTAGCTAGTCTCACAATTTCACCTGTCATCCATGGTTCCCTAATCTTGCCATTTCTATCCCTCATTTTCAAAGGAACATCTCTCTCCTGAACTCTAATCAACCTCTCTTTAAAAGCCTCCCACATTTCGAATGTGGATTTCCCTTCAAACAGCTGCTCCCAATCTACATTCCCCAGCTCCTGCTGAGTTTTGGTATAGTTGACCTTCCCCCAATTTAACACTCTTCCTTTAGGACCACTCTCGTCTTTGTCCATGTGTATTCTAAAACTTATGGAATTGTGATCACTATTCCCAAAGTAATCCCTGACAGAAGCAACTGAAACTATGTAAGAAATCCAAATGCCCAGAGAAACCCAAAATGTGACAAAATGTTCCACAGCATCTCCTTCCTATTGAAAGGATGTTATGAAACTTGAAAGGTGCTGAAAAGATTTACAAGGATGTTGCCAGAGTTGGAGGAATTGAGCTATAGGGAGAGGCTGAATAGGCTCGGGCTATTTTCCCTGGAGTGTTGGAGGCTGAGAGGTGACCTTATAGAGGTTTATAAAATCATGAGGGGCATGGATAGGATAAATAGACAAGGTCTTTTCCCTTGGGTGGGGCAGTCCAGAACTAGAGGGCATAGGTTTAGGGTGAGAGGGGAAATCTTTAAAAGGGACCTTAGGTGCAACATTTTCATGTGAAGGTCAGTGCGTGTGTGGAATGTGCTGCCAGAGGAAGTGGTGGAGGCTGGTGCAATTACAGTATTTAAAAGGCACCTGGATAGGTATCCGGACAGGAAGGGTTAAGAGGGGTTTGGGCCAAGTGCTAGCAAATGGGGCTAGATTAGGATAGGATATCTGGTTGGCATGAGTGAGTTGGACTGAAAGGTCTGCTTCCATGCTGTACATCTCAATGACTCTATGTGAAAAAGAGGAAACCAATGAACAACACTTCCAAAGTTCCATCCGTGGCAAGAGACCATGCTAGTAAAGTCCAGGAAGTATTTACAACTATACAGATTACAGGTATCCTTCAGATAATATATGTTGTCATACAATAAAACAAGGAACTGTGATGCTGGGTTAACTGGAACAAATAAAAACAAAAGGTGCTGGAGAAACTCAGCAGTTCTCACAGCATTTGTAGAGAGAAAAGCAGAGTTAACTTTTAGAGTCCAGTGATTCTTCATCATATTTGAAATGGCGGTACTTATGCTGGTGACGGATGGTGGCGTTGAAGGAATTGGGGGAAGGTTAGGGCTGGAGGGAGACACATAGATGGAAGCAGTAACAGCAATTGTTGGAAAAACTCAGCAGGTTCTCTTTGTGAAAAGAAATCAGTTAATGTTTTGTGTCCAGTGACCCTTCTTTTGTTTCTGTTTTTTTGTTATTTCTGATTTCCAACATTTGTAGTTATCTTGTTTTGCTTTTGTTTAGATGGAGACAATGCCAGAGACAGAAAGAAAGAGAAAGTGCAAGAGAGTGAAGCAGACAAAGGAATTGTGGATTGTAAGTCAAAGGAAGAGGTGAAGTTGAATAAGTCACAATACAGACGATGAGTAGTTGAAAATGTGTTGATTGTGCTGAAAGCAACCTGCACAGAAGAGGACATGGGGGTGTGGAGATGTATAATGAATGTGGAGGGAGATATCCATGCTTTGAACTTAGTGAATTCAATGTTGCCCTGAGGGCTGAAAGGTATAAAGGTGGAATATGAGGTATTGTTTCTCCAGCTTGTGCTGAGACTTGCTGGAACATGCAGGTCTGAGACAGAAATGCTGACATGGGAACACTGTTGGGTGTTGAGTTGGCAGGCAACTGGAAGCATGGGGTTTTATGAATAGAGCAGAGGTGTTTGGCAAAGCAGTCACACAGTGTGCATTTCATCTCTGCAGTGTAGAGGGAGACTGCATGGGGAGCAGCATTAATCATAGTTCCTATCACTATTCAGCTTCTTTGCTTTCTGGCTTACTGTCAGCAACCTTTAGTCTGTTTCCCATGTTCTCTCTCTCTCTCTCTCTCTCTCTGTCTGTCTCTCTCTCTCTGTCTCTCTGCCTCACTCCTTAACCCATCTCTACTGTCATCAGCATAAGTACCACCAGTTCCCAGCTGCTTTCAGTTCTGACAAAGTGTCACTGACATTGAAACAGTAACTCTGTTTTTCTCTCTGCAGATGCTGCCAGATTTACTGAGATTTTTCTGCACTTTCCATTTTTGAACATTGTTAATTTGCCATTCCATATCAATGTCGTCAGACAGCTCCATCTGAGTAATATTCTCCAAAAGGAATGATCTATGCGCACCAAATGACAAAGGTGACACCAAGTGCACTTAACACACATTCAGAAAACTGGCAGAATGTGGTGTACCCCGCACATCACAAGTTAACTGCTTATAACAATTCTGAAATGTCATACATTGTCATTTTTCATCTTAAAGAATAATACAGCTTCACAAGATGGATAGCTGAATCCTTTTAGCTCATTGATCCAGTAGGACCGGTTATCACTGGTCTACCGGCATGCACACTTCTGCATTTTGTTATGATCCACAAAGAAATAAACCTGTCAATTGCAACAGCAAACCATTGAAACTATCCATGACCTGACATTACCTTGACAGCTTTAACGCTATTGACAACAATGCAGTGTTAACATCTGAAAGATGATACCCAACCCAGCATTGAGCCTCCTCTAAGACAAGCTCAAACTGGAATTGGATTGCTTAGTGTGGAAAATTGAGCATCATACTGATTAGTACAGCTTGATTACCTCCCTTTTGAAGAAAGATGGCACCATATGTGTATGTTTATATCCAAGGTGAGTGAATGTTGCACTAAAGAAATTTCTCAGCACAGGCCCAGCGACATATCTCATCGTATTGTATCAAAGTTACCTTATTAAATACCAACTCCTCCACCATAGCATCTGTCTTGACCAATTTTAGTCCAGTCTTACCATGTTTACCAAAGCATAACTCACCACTCACCAGATATTCACCAAAAGACCAGCATGTATTGTGGCCACGCTAACTTTAAAAGACTGCTGCGAATCAGGTCCAACACAAGCAATCTGGCATTGCCCTTCACTGACAATAGAATGGCACAGCAGCCACAAAACCATGCTGCTTCAACCACATAATACTGACAACACATTCTCGCACATTCAAACATTCTCTCATCCTGGTCGCTGCTTAACCACCCCAGTTACCTATCCTTAGCTACACCCTTTATAAACACACTCACTAAGTCACCACTACTCTTTCCTCAATTCCCACTGGGCACTCTCTTCTTATCATTGTCGAGGAGAAGGATGTCATATAGAGGCAAGCAATTAGATATATGAGCTTTTGTATACAGCAACCGAAAGGGAATACCATCAAAGCCAACAAAGTTTGCAGTTCGCTCCCTCAATGTAAACCAAATACTGGCATCATTGTCAATGTCTATTTAACATGCCAGGATGGTTTACTGCACCCAGCTGTCATCTACTGGAAATGGGTATCAATCTGGTCCTCTCTGCCCTGTAGCTCTGTCATTCACAAGGAGAACTCCCTCCTCACCATTGTCCTCATTCTATTCTCAGGAGGATGCTCTCATTCCCCAAGCTCATGCCCGTTGTGTGGAGCATAAAATGCCAGGATGTTGTGGCCCACTCTGACTGGAGGGCCGTCCATAACAGTCCAAGCAATAGAACTGCAACTTCAACAGTTCCATACTCTGCTCCACCATGTCCCTAGACAAAGCATGTACACTCTGCATCAGTCAGGGGTTTGCACAATGGAGTCATGTGCCATGGTCAGAGTGGGTATTCTTTGATTCCTTGTAAGTAGCTTTGACAGGCACATGGACCGTCAAGTGTGCCAAGTACATGAGAAAACTTCAGGATTTAAGAGCTGAGTGACCTGCCAGCAGTAGACACATGCCTACAGGAAGTGGTAATGTGTAATCATAGATCACATGATCATTGATTGGACCCCCTTCCTGCTGATGAATTCTGGCAAGTTTTAACATGGCCATCTCACTGCCATGTGAGAAATCCTGCACCTGGGGAAAGCCAGCTTTGTTCCTGAAACCCATCTCCCAGTTGCAGCACTGACCTTATAATGGGGAGACATGTAAATGGCATCAGTCACTGTCCTGATGCATTTGTGGGTGCATGGCTGAGGGCAGCCACCATTCTCTGACATTCAAAATGGCTGGCAACTTCACAGTCACCAGGCGAGATGGCCACCCATTCCAGCATCCCTCAGGGCTGCTCTAGCAGTTCTCACGATTCCATCATAGTGTCCCAGGATGTATGGAGTCTGTGTCAACATGACACCTCACTTATTCCAAGGAAATGGATTTTACTGAGGGGCCTGTCTCTGAGCTGGGTGTTTCTCATCCTCCACACTGGCCTGCCGCTGCCTCTTGACTGATCAATGGCCCCGGTCCTCTTGTATTCACCTTCACCTTGTTCAGAAGACAGCCACCAGTGGCAGGGCACATGACTCTGAGTGGAAATGATCTAAAGTGGAAGTAGAATGTTGTCTTGTTCCTTTTTCAATAACTTGCAGCCAACTCCAACCAGAATGAATTTGCCCAGGTGTCCCACAATACCAAGGTGGTCAAGTCAATACAAACACAGGCAACACATTCCCACTTTATTAGGAACAAAATTACAATAATTTTTAATACTAAACTTACTATCCCTAATCCTATTTGGCCCCTTAAGGTTACAATACCTCACAAGTCTCTTGTAGGTTTATGCAGCCGTGCTCCCTGTGTCTCTGAAGATGATTTCTTCCTCGTGCTCTCGCTCTCTCTCTCTCTCTCTCTCTCTCTCTCTCTAGATGGTCAGCTGGTCTCTGCCACTTGCCAAGCTGCTTTCATTGGCAGGCCTCAGATAATTTCAAGAGCAAGGGGTCTGCAGGGGAACTCTGTTTTTGTACTATTTAAATGGATTTCTGGAACTTTCTAGAGTTCTGACCAATCAGGGAAATACACTTAATTGTTTGAAACAGGATTCAGTCATTTAGATGACAGGCTACTGTCAGTTTCTTTGTGTAGCAAGACCCAGTGCCTTTCTATCTGTGCTGTCCTTTATTTGGTGGACAAAGTTAAAAATCACACAACACCAGGGTAGAGTCCAAAAGGTTTATTTGGAAGCTCTAGCTTTTGGAATGCTGCTCCTTCATTAGGTCATTGTGGAGCAGGCTCATAAGACATAGAATTTATAGGAAAAGATCTCAGTGTCATGCAACTGAAATGAGTTATTGAACAAACCTAGATTGCTGTTAAGTCTTTTATCTTTTATAATGGGTTGCAGGTTTTGGTTCGTTAATATGTAAAACCCAGAACTTCTTTTAAGTCACACTAGTGAGATAACTTCTGATTTCACAAAAAAAAGTGATATCTCAGCTCAGACAATGCATTAAAGGTATAAGGTCTGTCTATATCTCAATCTTGAGCCAGACTAGTTCTATTTCCAAAGTGGAATTTATAAAATATTTCATGGATTGACTGCCTGCATTGACTACCTGCAGATTGTATGCCTTTTGAGCAAAATAGAATTTATCTGCAAATATAATTTTGCAAATGCAAATTCACCCATAAATTTGTATGTGTGTGCGTGCATGAGAGAGAGAGAGAGAGAGAGAGAATGTGAATGTGTGTGTGTGTGTGTGTGTGTATTTGCGTGTGAGTGTGAATGCACGTGAAAGAGTATGCGTTTGCGTGTATGCATGCTTGGTAAGGTATGTCATGATTGGGAGATGCCGGTGTTGGACTGGGGTGTGTTTTTAAAAGGTTTTTTAAAGCTATCACCATTGTTAACAGCTAACCCGAGAATGCAACTTTAAAAAAAGGTTTTGTGATTTACACATGAAAGAAGTGAAACTATCACTGTATTCTAACAGATGAAAGGCTTAACAGACAATCAATTTTTCAATGTATAATTTCAGTTATATCACACTGCAAATTTTTGCTATAAATTCTGTGTTACGATCGAGCCCTCCACTATCACCTGATGAAGGAACGTCGCTCCGAAAGCTCGTGTGCTTCCAATTAAACCTGTTGGACTATAACCTAGTGTTGTGTGATTTTTAATTTGGTAAGGTATGTGTGTGAGTGTGATGAAGTATATGCCTGTGAGAGCGTGTGTACATGGGTGTGTGTGGGGAGAGCCCATGAGGATGGCTTCAACCAGGACCCCACTACACTATATACTCTCTCACACAGATACACACACACACACACACGCACTCAGACCCTCTCTCATACACATGCTCTGTCTCTTACACATACATACACTCCCCACAATCACACCGATGCACGCACCTTCTCACAAGCTTATGCTCCATCACACTCACACATACACTTTACCAAGCATGCACACATGCAAACATACATTCTCTCACGCACATTCATACTCAAAAACACACACTCACATGCACACGCTCACACTCTCTCTCTATCTTATGCAAGCACTCACACATGTAAGTCTATGGGGTGAATGCATTTGCAGAATTATATGGCCAACTTGGCCAAACAGCAAGGGATGCTGGATAGATTGCTTAAGTCTAACTCGGAAATCACAAAACTACACAAAGTGCAAACACAGCAGCCAGGTGCTAATGACATTAGCATAATGTAAAAGGCAACAGTTCTTCAGCAAAGACACCCCCCTACAACTTATCCACTAAACAAAGGACAGTCCAACAGAAAGGCACCAGGTCCTGCTACACAAAGACACTGACAGTAGCATGTTATCTGAATGATTGATTCACGTTTCAAACTATTAAGTGTATCTCCCTGATTGGTCAGAATTATAGAACGTTCCAGGAAATCATCTAAAAGGTATAAAAACAGATTTCACCTGCAGACCCCTCTCTTTTGGAACTGGTCTTGGAATCGCCTGAGGCCTTCTAAGGAAAGCAGCATGGCAAATGCAGAGATCAGCTGACCATCCAGAGAGTGAGAGGAAGAAAGCAGTTTCACAGACACAGAGACAGAGCTACAGGGAGCACTGCTGGATAAATCTACAAGAGACGACGGAAGTATTGTAACCTTAAAGAGGATTAGATTTCCTACAGTGTGGAAACAGGCCCTTCAGCCCAACCAGCCCTCCGAAGAGTAACCCACCCAGACCCATTTCCTTCTGACTAATACACCTAACACTATGGGCAATTTACCATGGCCAATTCACCTGGCGTGCACATCTTTGGACTGTGGGAGGAAACCAGACCACCCGGAGGAAACCCACGCAGACACAGGGAGAATGTGCAAACTTTGCACAGATAGTCACCCAAGGCTGGAATCGAACCTGGGACCCTGGTGCTGTGGGGCAGCAGTGCTAACCACTGAGCCACTCTAGGGATAGTATGTTTAGTATTAAAGGTTACTGTAATTTTGTTCCTAATAAAGTGGGACTGTTTTATTTTGGTATCGGCTTGTGTTCATATTGATTGGACTGCTTTGGTATTGTGGGACATCTGGGCATAGTCAATTATAACATTCTAGTCGGAGTTGGCTGCAATCTTAGGAAGCAGACAACAAGAATGAGTAAAAGATTTTAGATTTCAGAATAGTCATTGGTAACTTACCCTGCAGATGATGGGTGAGGACACTGCCCTACAGTGAGATATGCTCTGTAACGGGAGACAATGTCTCTATTTCCCATTGATATTCATCCTCAGTATGTTCAGCAACTAGATACCTCACAAACTGAGTGACCAGCCCAAGTTACTAAATGGAGAATGCCTGCATTGCTTCAACATCTTTCCTACCCACTTACATGACAGATGATGAAGCAATTTGGCCAGCATTGAACTTTCACAACATCATTGCTGCTCCCTTCACCAGTATTGAGGTGCCATTGTGCAATATGCGAGCATCAAGGTTATGGTGCACATTGTCTTTGGCCAGTTACTGACGCCTAAGCACTTTCACTCTGGACGCATAGCAAATGAGTGATTAAATGATTATGAATTAAATGCAGCTGGGATTTGAACATGGCTGCTTTATGCATTTATTGCTTCATTATCCTGGCATTCAGCAAATGCATAACCCTTGCTTTTACTCATTAAACTGATACTGTAACGATTCTGCACATTGAGAGGTTATTTTGTTCTTCTTTTTATTAACAAAAGGTTTTAAAACAGAGATGCCAAGTTGTCTAGTTGGAAAGCCAGTAAAGCAAGCAGCTTATGAGGCCTTGGGGCTTTTTTATGGAACAAGAAGGCGTTTGGTATGCTTTCCTTTTAGAGAATTGAGTACAGGAGTTTGGAGATCAGGATGCAGCTGAACAGAACATTTTTGGAATTTTGTGTGCAATTTTGGTCTCTCTCCTGTAGGAAGTATGTTGTGAAACTTGAAAAGGTTCAGAAAAGATTTACAAGAATGTTGCCAGGGTTGGAGGGTTTGAATTATAGGGAGAGGCTGAATAGACTGAGGCTGTTTTCTCTGGAGCGTTGGAGGCTGAGGGGTGACCTTATAGAGGTTTAAACAATCATGAGGGGCATGGATAGGGTAGATAGATAGGTATTTTCCCTGGGGTGGAGGAATGAAAAACCAGAGGGCATAGATTTAGCGTGAGAGGGGAAAGATTTAAAAGGGACCTAAGGGGCAACTTTTTCACACAGAGGATGGTGATGTATGGAATGAGCTGCCAGAGGAAGTGGTTGAGGCTGGTACAATTACAGCATTTAACAGACATCTGGATGGGTATATGAATAAGAAGGATTTAGAAGGATAGGGGCTAAGTGCTGGCAGATGGGACTAGAATAGGTTTGGATATCTGGTTGGCATGGATGAGTTGGACCAAAGGCTCTGTTTCTGTGCTGTACATCGCTATGACTCTATGATTGTATTAGAAGCAGCCTCGCTGAGTGTGGTCATGCTCTTACAAAACCAGGATTTTTCGATTAGCTTTCAGCAGTTGCTATTGGGGTCTTGAAGAAGTGAAAGTTATTTCCTCCCTCTCTTGGTTACACCCATAAACTGAGGATTCTCTGCCTGCAACAGGAGTTGCATATGAGACAATCTGTGTTCTGACAATGACTTTTTGCCAAGCCTGTGTTTATGTGATGTTACTGTATTGGAACAGTTACTGTTTTGGAGTAAAATTATCTGTAATTCTGTCAAGTTTTTCGGTGGAGTAAAAGTTTTCCAAGTTCCTCTTTCTTTTGTTGTATTTTAACTATCGATGCTGGAGATCAGTCGAGAGGGTGTTGCTGGAAAAGCACAGCAGGGCGACACGGTGGCACAGTGGTTAGCACTGCTGCCTCACAGCGCCTGAGACCTGGGTTCAATTCCCGCCTCAGGCGACTGACTGTGTGGAGTTTGCACGTTCTCCCCGTGTCTGCGTGGGTTTCCTCCGGGTGCTCCGGTTTCCTCCCACAGTCACAAAGATGTGCAGGTCAGGTGAATTGGCCATGCTAAATTGCCCATAGTGTTAGGTAAGGAGTAAATGTAGGGGTATGGGTGGATTGCGCTTCGGCGGGTCGGTGTGGACTTGTTGGGCCGAAGGACCTGTTTCCTCACTGTAATCTAATCTAATCTAATCTATAGTGTTTGAATAAATTGTGTTTTGCTTAGCGTCAAGTAGTTTGACCAATTGAATTGGATGTGGAACACAGCAACATACATTTGCCTTTACAATAAGAAAAAGTTAGGGTCTAGGCTACTTTCTTAACATATTTTGAGGTTTTGGTCTTGTCCATAACAATATTTACACCAAAGACCCTGAATGCTGTCACAGTCATTGTCTTTGCTTCATATCTAGAGAATGAAAAGTGCTGACATGAAATCCAGCTCATGGTGGACACCATCAGCCCTGGGTCGAGAGTGTGTTGCTGGAAAAGCACAACAGGTCTGGCAGCATCCGAGGACCAGGATAATTGACGTTTTGGGCCAGAGCCCTTCATCAGGAATGTCCTTCATTCCTGATGGAGGGCTCTGACCCGAAACATCAATTCTCCTGCTCCTCGAATGCTGCCTGACCTGCTGTGCTTTTCCAGCAACACCCTCTCGACTCTGATCTCCAGCATCTGCAGACCTCACTTCCTCCTACCATCAGCCCTGGGCCTGCCTGGTTGTCAGGTACATCTCCAAAAGCCTCCATGTCCCCTTTTACCTATCAACCAGGCACCAGCGGCTCATTTCTGCTCATATCCCCAGTGTGAATACTGAACTTAGCTTACAACTATCCTCTCTGTCCCCTAAGGCCCAGAATTATAGGCCATCACAGATTCTTAGTGAATGTTTCTCATGCCCCAAATTCACTGGGGAGCAGTGTTTCAGCTTTCTGAACTTTGCCAAGGAGATGTGATCGAGCTATGTCACCGATTGCAGCTCCAACTGGGTATGGATAGCCCTATCCCTGGTTGTCAAGGTCACCATGGCCCATAACTGTTACAAGTAAAAGAATGCAGGAAATGACATCAGCTAATCTCCAGATTGCCTTGCATCATCGTGTCAGCGAGACGCTGGACCTCAATTGGGGCATTCAGTTCCATTCCTCGTGGAAAGAGAAAGCATGATAAGAGTTTTGAGGCAGCACCATAGACTACGCTAACATTGTACTGCCTGCTCTCCATCAGCAATTTTGCATCAATATAAAATCATACTATTCCCTGATACTGCGACGTCTTTGCAATCACAAGCAGCAGGCCATGATGCCTGGTTTTATTGCAGTGGTCATGATTTATTCATCCTGTGCTAGGTTGTCGGTGCCACATTTAATCCTACCAATGCATCAGAATGTAAGTTCGCTGCTGGACAGGAAGGAATAGCTCCTTCTGAAGTGCTTCATGCCACTTGTCCGGAGCCTGGGCACAAACACAGAACCTGCCCACAATGTGAACCATGCCATACACTGTACATCTAAATTCTTCTGAAGTAAGAGGGTTTCTGCTTCTACCACCTTCAACGCAGCGAGTTCCACATTCCCATCACCCTCTGGGTGAAAAAGACCTTCCTCAACCTTCTGCTCCTTACCTTATATCTATGATCCTTGGTCAAGGGGAAAAGTTTCTTCCTGTCTACCTTATCTATGTCATTCATGGTCTTATACATTTCAATCTTGTCCTCTCTCAATTTCTCTGCTGTAAGGAAAACAACCCCATTCTGTCCAATCTCTCTTCATAACTGAAACTTACCAGCCCAGACCACATTCTGGTAACAAAAACAGAAGTTGCTGGAAAAGCTCAGCAGTTGTTGGTAGCATCTGTAATGAGAAATCAAAGTTATTGTTTCAGGTCCAGTGATCCTTCTTCAGAACATTCTGGTAAATCTCCTCTACACCCAGTCCAGTGCTATCACATCCATCCTATAATGGGATTCCACAGCTGCACACAATACAGTAGCTGTGACGTAAGCAATGCTTTAAACAGTTCTAACATAACCTCCCTGCTCTTAAACTCTATAATTCAGCTAATTATGCCATGTACCAAGTATACCATATACCTTCTTACCTCTTTTTCTACCTGTCTTAATAACTCAAGAAACTAGTGGATATACACACAAGGTCCCTTTGATCCTCTCTTGCCTTGTTTGTCCTGTCCAAGTGTATCACTGCATACTTATAGCGATTGATTCCATTTGCCACTGATCAGCCCATCTGACCTGCCCATCTATATCCTCCTGTATCCCCTAAGGCTATCCCCATCACTATTTACTACCCCACCAGTTTTTGTGTCATCTGTTCTTTCACAGCCAGCTTGTTTTACTGAGTTGTGACTGTCTCGAGTTTAACTCCAAACCAAATTCCCCAAGAAAATGCTGCTTGTGGGCTTCCTGAAGAACCAACTCTCAGCCGCACTGAGCAGTCAATGGTTCCCTCTGACCCCTGACCCTCTCAGTAGCACAGAACCAATGACCTTCTTCTGCTTCCTCAACTCTCAAAAGATTTCATCTGAGTCCCAATTGCTAGAGCTACAAAACAGCTCCCAGGACTTCACTGGCTTGTGTACTCTTCAGAACTAAGTTAAAAATCATACCACACCAGGTTATAGTCCAACAGGTTTATTTGGAAGCACTAGTTTTCAGAGCACTGCTCCTTCATCAGGTAGTTGTGGAGTATAATATCGTAAGGCACAGATTATATAGTGAAAGTTTACAATGTGATGCAATCAAAATGATATATTGAAAACGACCTTGATGGTTTGTTAAGTCTCTCATCTTTCAGAATGATCATTTATTGAACCAGCTAATACCAACTCTTTATCTACATGGAGTCACTTCTCCTTCTCTTAAGTAACTCACTGACTAACTCTTATTCACTGACCCTTGAACTGAATGCCCTACTAAAAGCCTTCACAGTAGTACTCCATATTCTAGACAAAATTGAATGTAGCAATCTATTGAGCATTCATTATTTTACAGGTGCCAACTTGAAGGACACAGAGACCAGAAAAGAATGATTTCATTTCAGACTTCTGGCCCAAGCCTCTCTAGGAATGTGATCACGCATGTAATAGAGAAGCTTATAACTCTAGGTGTCATAGCTTGATAAGTTCAGTTGTCCAAAATCTTCTTTTAAAAGCTTCAGAGCAAAGATCAAAGCATAATAGAGAAGGATGAGTAAAGGATTAGAGTGGGTAAGGGGCTGGATAGGAGAGGGTGTAAGGAGGGTAGGTCAAGCAGGTAAAATGTTAGGGTAGTGGTGGATGAGGTGATAGATAAGCAAGGTAGCAAATACATAGGGTGGCAGATGAATGTGATGCTGGTTGGATGGGAAGTAAGTGGATGCGTGAGATGAGTACAATCACAGGAGATAAGTGAGTAGATGAACTGGGAGCTTAGTTGGGTTAGGTTGTGAGAGTAAGGCAGTGAGGCATTGTGTTGTGTTGGAAGAATTAGGGGTACCAAAGGAACTGTGGGTATCAAGGGCATAGTTGGGTGGTTAGGGCTATTTAGGTCATGCTGAGGGGGGAAGGTGGGGAATGTCTGCAGGGATTGTGAGAAGACATTGGTGAGAGACCTGCAGGGAGTTGGGAATCAGAGGTAATTAGCTGGTGAGGTTAATCAGGTCAAGTGGGGGTATTTTGGGGGCAACAATATGAGAGTCAGTAAAAAGGGACTGGGAAGGTCAGTTGGATATAGTTACTATGTTTTTCCCTGTCTCACATTTCCTGGGTAACTATCAGGTAAGTGTTGTTAGAACCTTTGCTGAATTTACACTATTCTTGTTTTTTATTCTTTTATAAATTTTGATTTGGAGCTGTAAACTGGGATTTGTGAGTTGAAGATGACTTGTGGACTTTGAGAAATAGTTTGTGGTAAAAGGAAAAGAAGAGACCAAACAAGCTTTTGTTTGTGAAGCCAAACTTGGAGGTTAATTGTAGGCTGATTCCTAACTAAAAAAGTTTCCTTCAGGTACAGCAACCCGAGGAAGGGCATTGTGTTTCAACTGATAGCATAAGTTAGCTTATAATGAGGTTAGTACCTGGGAAATGGTTCCAGCAAGTATGGAAGAAACCCTATGTTCAAGCAAATGACAGAAATTGAGTAGGGCTGAGAAGTGGCCGATGGAGTTTAATTCAGATAAATGTGAGGTGCTGCATTTTGGGAAAGCAAATCTTAGCAGGAATTATACATTTAATGGAGAAAGTGAGGACTGCAGATTCCTGAAGAAGGGTTTATGCCCGAAACGTCGATTCTCCTGCTCCTTGGATGCTGCCTGACCTGCTGCGCTTTTCCAGCAACACATGTTTCAGCTTATACACTTAATGGTAAGGTCCTAGGGAGTATTGCTGAACAAAGAGACCTTGGAGTGCAGATTCATAGCTCCCTGAAAGTGGAGTCGCAGGTAGATAGGATAGTGAAGAAAGCGCTTGGTATGCTTTTCTTTATTGGTCAGAGTATTGAGTACAGGAGTTGGGAGGTCATGTTGTGGCTATTGAGCACATTGGAATATTGCGTACAATTCTGGTCTCCTTCCTATCAGAAAGATGTTGTGAAACTTGAAAGGGTTCAGACTTTGAGAAATAGTTTGTGGTAAAAGGAAAAGAAGAGACCAAACAAGCTTTTGTTTGTGACAATATGAAGGGACATATAAGTTTGTGAAAATATAAGCTGTTTTCCCTGGAGCATCGGAGACTGAGGGGTGACCTTATAGAGGTTTATAAAATCATGAGGGGCATAGATAGGATAAATAGACAAAGTCTTTTCCCTGGGTTGGGGTGTCCAGAAATAGAGGGCATTGGTTTAGGGTGAGAGGGGAAAGATATCAAAGAGATCCAAGGGGCAGCTTTTTCATGTAGACGGTGGTATATTTATGGAATGAGCTGCCAGATGACATAGTGAAGGCTGGTACAATTGCAACATTTAAAAGGCATCTCGATGGGTATATGAATAGGAAGGGTTTGGAGGGATATGGGCCGGGCGCTGGCAGGTGGGACTAGATTGGCTTGGGATATCTGGTCGGCATGGACAAGTTAGACTGAAGGGCCTGTTTCTGTGCTGTGCATCTCTATGACTGTATCTATTGAGGCCTCAGAAAAAAGTAAGCCAGTCTCTCAGGGCAGAAACAGAATTGAAGGGTTTTTTGAACTTTTGTTTTCTGAGAGTAAACCTAGGCTGCTGGCACAGCACAAAGATTTTGAAAGTTCCCTTCTAACTTGCCTTACCAGCTTTTGGAAGCTTGTGGTTAGAAAGCTGAGTTAGAAATATTACTAACTGCACCTGAGTGAAATGAAAAGGTGCCCTGATCAATATCTCCAGCAAAAAGCGACCAAGGAATCCACATCGATGCCTGCAAGACAATGCATTTTGAAAACCATGTAAGTAATCTGGCCAATTTTGTTATTTTCTTTTGCTTATTGCTTAACTGTGTTTGTTTGTCTGTGTTATGGACTAGACCCGACTCTCTCAAAATATATTAAGAAGGTAGCCTAAACCCTATTTTTTTCTTACTTCAAGGTAAATGTTGGGCTCTGTGTTCCACATGCAATTCAGTTGGTCAAACTACTTGACATTAAGCAAAACATAATTTATTCAAACGCTATAGTTAAAATACAACAAAAGAAAGAGCTGCTTGAAATAACAACTCTATTGGAAAACGTGACAGAAAAATAGTTTATTTTTCCACTAAACTGTAACTTTTTCAACACAATTACATTCCATAAACACACCCTTGGCAAAAGGCAAATTCAGAAAACAGCATTATCTCACATGCAGCTCTCGCAGCCAGGAGACAGACATCCAGAAAAAACTCAGAAATAGAGTGTAGGAGCTGGGAGAGATTCACTGCTTCTAACCCAGCTGAGACTCCAGCAACAACTGTTGCTGAGATAAAGCTAGACATCCTGGTTTTTCGGGAGCTCGAACTCACCCATTCAGGATGCTTCTATTGTTTCAACTTTTTTTTAAAAGTCCTCACAAGCTGGTTATTTTCTTGCAGACTGCTAATCACTTCACGTTCAATCTCTCTTTCAAAAATGAAGGGACAATATAATCTCTTAAAGCCAGAACATCGTCAAAGTCTGTCATCTTTGTGTGAATGGGATTGAAAACACAGGCTTCAGGTTTAAAAGCATTAATTATATTACCCTGTTGTTTAATTTTCTTTATGCCAAAGTTATTAAATATGTAATAAGTTGTTAAGTCTTTTGTTTAAGATACAAAACCATGTCGGGAATTAATTATTTACAAATTTTGCGATTGGTTATTCAAAAGTCTGGCTAGGAACTTTTTGAGTAAATGTTCAGGGTCTTTAATTTTACTGTGTTGCAAATACAGAGGTAGAAAGGCAGGTTTGGTTTGGCTGACTGTTACCGTATCTTAACAGTAAGTTGAAACCACCCAACATCTCCAACTGGAGACATTTTCAGACAGCTCTGGTGGGTGGGGAAATTGTTCATTTGAAAGTCAAACGTTCAAGGCATTTCTCATATTGTTCCGGCATTGGGACTTCTGAGGCGTTCTTTCACACATTGTCCAATCTCTGACCAGAGACTTGGGCTAACAATTCTGTCACAGATATCAATGGTTTTATTTTTGATATACCTTAATTTTTCCATGTTATGCCATTTATTGCTGTTCGTACATAGTGTTTGCTTATACTGAACACCATGGTACAGCTTCTTTCAAGATATTGATCCATTAAAATGAGATTAGTCATGTTTCATTATAACAGTTCAGACAGAAGGGCTGGTTGGATTGAAGCCATTAGCAGTATGACTGTTGATTTTCCAGCTGACTGTGTCTGTCATATAAGAGACAAGTGAAACATGGTAACCAGCAACTGACAGCTTTGTCACAAGTTGGACTAAGTTGGGAGGAGTTGGGTACAAACAGAGAAGGAGATTACCACAGGGGAGGCTTAGAGAGGAAGTGGGGTTGGACCATCTTTTGCATTCATTATCTATCAGTCCCTTGAAGGGATAAACTTTACTGCAGGTTTCTGGCTTTTGATGGTCGGAACAATGCAGGTCCTGGGTTCACATTTACTGGTTGCAGGATCTGTTCACGATTTCGTGAACAGTTCATGATCGTGGTTCCAAAACTTGACCCCTCTATTTTCCTGACACTATCACCCAGCCTGCCACCCCAGGGCTGGTTAAGACTTGTCCAAAATCTTCACCTTTCTGAATAGTCTGCAGTGGTCCCTTTAAACACCATTTTTGGGGGCTGGCCTATGCCACGTAACAATGAGTAGAACATATCTGGCATAACTTCCCCAACTACTGTTTTAAAATTGCTCTCTACTCATATCCTGTTATTGTTAATTTCTTTATTGGTGATCTGAGTGATCAGGTTAAGGTGATTAAAAGGTTTTGTTAGGATAAATGGAGAGGAACAATTTCCTCCAGATCATTCTTAAAACTAGAGTGAGGTTATTCAGAGCTAATGTCAGGAAACACTTCTTACAAGAGATACTGGCATTCCAGAACACAATCCAAAACTGCTGCCAATTGAGGTTAGGTCATTGAAAATGCTAAATCTGTGCTCAATCGATTCTTGTTGGGTAAGAGTATTAAGGATTGCAGGATCATGATGAACGCAGAGAGAATAACTATGATCTGATTGAGTTGGAGAAAGAGCTTGAAGGATGTAAAGCCTTACTCTAGTTCCTATGTTGTAATGCTGTTATGAGATCACACTGACAGGACCCCACCAGGGATTAAATTCTCACATCCTGCCATGGTCAGGAATGAAGCAGAGGTGGCCCAAAGTGCTAGCACCAGCCATCATTCTGGCAATCAATCTCACTGCTATTTTTTAATGAGGTCAATTCAGGACTAGGAGGAGCAACTGTCCTCATGAGGAAGGCGGCTGAATAACAGCCTTGATGAGAACAGCTCATTCCAGTTTCCTGATGTGAAAGGAATATATTGAATACCTTGTTACAGCTCCTTTAATTATCATCAATCCATTAACAAGAGATTGGTTATGTTTCATTATAACTGTTTAGGTAAAAAGCCTAGTTGGATTGGAGCCATTAGCGGTGTGACAGGTTTGATATTCCAGCTGACCATGTCCGTTATGTAAAAGGCAAGTCAAACATGGTAACCAGCAAACTGACAGCTTTGCCACAAATTGGAGTAAGTTGAGTACAGACAGAGAAGGAGATGATTGTAAGAGAAAGCCCCAGGGTCAAGCACCCAGTAGCTGTTGGCAAGGGATTGTGTGGAGGGTGGCATTGTTCCATGCAGACACAGAAGGCCTACCTGCCTATTTGGGTGGGTAAGAAGCCATGGGATGTTCTAAAAAGAATCTTCAATGGGGACCTGGCTGCTGAATCAGTTTATATTGAAAGATTTGTAAATGAGCATCTCCATGAAGCAACTTCACATTTTGTTTACTTTTCATTGAGGGCCACTGCTCCAACAAAATTCTGATGACCTGGACATGGGTGGAAAAGGATTCTCCTTGCTGTGCTGGCATTTTCCTTATCGCTTTCATTGAGCAGCTCTGTTCCCTGCCGCTGTGGACGTCGGAGGATGAAAATCAGCCACTTATTGTATAATGACAAAAGCCATTCAGTAAATCAACCTAGATCCCCTCATTTGTGCAGAGGAATTCTGGTTCAAAATAAAAGAATGAACTTCAGGATAGAGAAAGGAACATTGTTAGAAAAGAAGTGAGAACGCAGGAACAGCAGACCAGAAGGTCAACATATGTGTACAGGAGGGGATTGATCTCATTTATAAGAAAAAAGAGCAGCTGCAAAGAAAGTGGTCCTTTTCGGATTGAGTGAGGGAATTGGTGCAGACATTCAATTCTGAAATAGATTTAATTGTGGCATGCGAGACATATAAACTATTGGTATAATTTCACACATCTGGTACAATACTTTGTAAAACACTCTTCTGTAAAGTGATATAGTAAATATGTTATTCATGCAGCAACATTTTGTGTGATGGTCTACATTCTGTCAATAAATTTCAATTTAAACTGAATTGCATGGTGACTTCTCCTAAATATTAAACATCTTGAAGTGCTTTATGAATTTGCCATTCATATTAGTTGACTGTGGGAAATGCTCAATCAGTATTTCGTTACAGTGAAGAATGCAGCCATTTCTTTTGGTTTTTTGCCAACTGATATTTCACTTTAGTGTGGGGGGGTAAAGGAAGGAGATCGAAAAAAATGTAACATCAACGCAATTTCTTATCTGTCAACAAAATATATTTAAAAATCAAGATTAGAGTGGTGCTGGAAAACCAGAGCAGGTCAGGCAGCATCCAAGCAGCAGGAAAATCGACGTTTTGGGCAAAAGCCCTTCATCAGGAATGATGATCAGAAATAATGATCAGATCATCAGAAATTATGTCTCCACCCCCGAAACTTCCAGCCTCATTCCTGATGAAGGGTCTTTGCAATCAAGATTAGAGTGGTGCTGGAAAACCAGAGCAGGTCAGGCAGCATCCAAGCAGCAGGAAAATCGACGTTTTGGGCAAAAGCCCTTCATCAGGAATGATGATCAGAAATGATGATCAGATCATCAGAAATTAACTCTCCACCCCCGAAACTTCCAGCC
This sequence comes from Chiloscyllium plagiosum, assembly GCF_004010195.1. Classification (NCBI taxonomy): domain Eukaryota; kingdom Metazoa; phylum Chordata; class Chondrichthyes; order Orectolobiformes; family Hemiscylliidae; genus Chiloscyllium; species Chiloscyllium plagiosum. The sequence continues at coordinate 29,240,270 of NC_057715.1, read as the reverse complement.
TCATTCCTGATGAAGGGTCTTTGCTCGAAACATCAATATTCCTGTTCCTCAGATGCTGCTTGACCTGCTGTGCTTTTCCAGCACCACTCTAATCTTGACTCTAATCTCCAGCATCTGCAGTCCTCACTTTCAACTAAAATATATAAAAACCCAACAGTTAGTCAGTTAATACTGAGTATGGATAATGCTGAAAGGAGGAAGATGTTGTCAAAGCTTCCAAAACCCAAGATAAATCATTTGTTGTGAGATATGATTCCATGATTGGACATCACTTGTTGATCAATCCTGAATTGGCTGATAGGTACAACCTGCAACTGATTTAAGATAATTAGCTAAGTTCATGGCATGGCTCATTTACACTTACTAAGCATCATACATTATTTGCAGAGAAAAGTTTGTTGCAAGCAAAATAAAATGTTTTCAAGTCTTACACCTTATTTGTTATTAACCTGGGGTTTAGGGGCATACAGTTCCTTGTTGCTTTTTCAATAGTTGTGCCAGAGACAAACCAGAGTCAACATTAGTATCTTTCTTCCGATAGCATAAATCATTTTTGCATTCTTGCATCTATCTGGATGAGTGGAAGACAAATTACTTTAATGATATGTCTCTCTTTACAGCTTGATTCAAGAATATCTTAGTACTCACATTCTTCTCCTTTGAATCATAAAATCATAGAAGACCTAACAGTGTGGAAACAGGCCCTCCTGCCCAACAAGTCCACACCAACCCGCCGAAGAATATCCCACACAGACATATTCTCCTCTTACTCTACATTTACCTCTCAGTAATGTACCTAACCTACACATTCCTGAACACTACGGGCAATTTAGCGTTGCCAATTCATCTAACCCGCACATCTTTGGATTGTGGGAGGAAACCTTAGCATCCAGAGGAAACTCACGCAGACACAGGGAGAATGTGCAAACTCCATGCAGACAGTCGCCCGAGGCTGGAATCAAACCCGGGTCGCTGGCGCTGTGAGGCAGCAGTGCTAACTACTGAGCCCGCGGTGCCATTTGAAGCCATTTTTAACAATTTTTTTAAAAGATGGAAGGAGTTCACTTGGCCCATTGTGCCTGTTGTTCTTTGAAAGATCTATTCAATTCAACTGTATCTTTCCATAGCCCTGCGATTTGTTCCCCTTCAAGTTTTTAATTCATTTAATAACAGGAACCATTTATTAAAATGTATAATCAGCAGTTTTCACAGGAAGTTCTGTGACTGTGTTAGAACAAAAGAGAACAAAAGTCTTCAAGGACAAATTACAAATACCACAGAATGTCCTTATAGGTAAAAAATCGATCAATGGAATTGCTGCAAAAATAACAATATTTCAACATTTAAGACAAAAGTATCAGAGGAATCATATATCGAATGCAAATTGGAAGTAAATCTACAATTTACATCATGTACATATTGAAAGATAAAGGCCAAATGAGGGTAAATCCAACTCAGTCAAAGTCTGGAGTTCAAGGAGTTTGGGCTATGCCATACTATTGCCTTTTCTGAAAAAAATCCAAATGCAAAATATTTTTGATCAGGTTTAAACAGAACTAAATGAAGATTCTTCATTAATTATGTTGAGAAGAACACTATCTCCTAATTATATACAATAAGTTTTGATGCAGGAAAAATAGCAACATGTTCAAGTATTATATACAGAAAGCATGTGATTCATTGACTGCAATAAGTAATTAAGATAAATAAATAAGATATTAATATATCATTGATGCCGTCACATTTGAGATTTTAGAATAGTTTTATGACATTGCTTCTTTATGTGCTCACAATATCGACATGCCCCAGGAATATAAAATAGAGATCCCAGTGGTTAGTTAATAGAAGCAATTGACAAATTACATTTTCCTAGCAATAATTTTATATTTGTATACTTGTTCAAAATCCATGTAAGTATGAAAACATTAATTCAGAAAAGAATACATTTTCATTTTTTTAAGTTAAATCTGGCTGAATAGCAATTTTTAATTACCAATCACATTCTCCAGAGTATAATGTACCGAACCATTGTCTGTCCTGCACTAGATTGAACAAGATCCAATTCTGCAATTTTGTTTGGTATGTAGAAAGTAACCAATTGTACACTGGTTATGAAGTGATTGGTATGATAGGGGACATATTACAATAGGCATAGTTTTCATTAATGTCATTGCGGGTTTGTCCCATTGGCATTGAATGGTATTACCATTGTGGAACACCCCACTGTTAACATCCTTGTTATTACCATTTACTGGAAATTGGAGTGGATCAGCCATATAAACTCTGTGACTGTAAGGGCAGACAAAGGGCTGGGAATCCTGGCATGGACAGGTTGGACCGAAGGGTCTGTTTCCATGCTGTACATCTCTATGACTCTATGACTCTATGACTAACAATGACTTTGACTCCACAAATTCTATCACCATTTACAAGGCACAAAGTCAGGAGTGTGATAGAATACTCTCCAATTGTTTGGATTTTTGTAGCTCCAGGAACATTCGAGAAACACAACACCAACTATGAAAATTCAGCCTGTCTGATTAGTATCTTCATTTATCTATATCCACACATTCCATTTAGACTTCCAACACAGTAGTAGGTACCATCTACAAAATGCACTATTTCAACTTATTAAGGCTGTTTTGACAACATCTTCCAAGCCCACAACCTTTACTCCTCACAAAAATAAAGGCAGCAAATGCAGAGAGAAACCCTAAACTGTCTATATACTTCCAAACCACACCATTCTGACTTGGAACTAAATCACTGTTCCTCCACTGTCACTGGGTTTTTATTCCGGAATTCCCTTTCTAACAGCACTAGTAGTGTATCTGCACCACATGGACTGTAGCAGTTCAAGAAAGTAGCTCACTGCCACCTTCTCAACATAGGCAATTAGTACTGGCCTAGCTCACATCCCATCAACCAAAAGAAGTTAAAAACTAAACATGTAACATTGTGGAAATCAATTTTCAAATTTCATCCCAGTCTAACAAATTTGATAAGCTTTTGCACTGTCACATCTACCTAATTATAATATTAAATATTTTAAAGAAAACTGATCTGGGATTAAAAAAAGACAAAGAGTCTTATAAAATAGTAACCCTCATGGATTTCAGGTGGTATGAGGACGACACTATACTCATCTCAGAAATGAATCTCAAGGGACTTTTTATAACGTGGTGAACTTTTCCAAGGGTAAACAGAAACTCCCTTTACAATAGTTTTCCTGGAATAACTCTTCCTATTACCAAAAGTAACAAAACAATAAAAGCCACCTAAGATAATAGCTGAACTACATCTCAATAAATGAGTCAGTCACCTTGACCCAGGTCAACCCTATAATTAATATGGAAACATAATTTGCCAGATTTGGGATAGTAGCCATTTTAAGTTTTGATCTGTATAAGGCAGGCTGTTAGCAACCATTTTGTGCAGAACCTCCAAGAAGATCTCTGCGCGATACCATTGGAGAGAGTGTATTCTGCCAAAGGGAGCACAAGGAGGAAAGCTTTCAGAAATTAACAGAGGGTGGTGGTAGACAGTTGTTGTTCAGATTGGAGGTCTTTGACCAGTGTGCCACATGGATCAGTGCTGGGTGCACTGTTGCTTGTCACTTATATAAATGATTTGATGAGAATTGAAGAGGCATGGTTAATTTTTTTTCAGATCCACCTAACCTACTTATCTTTGATTTGGAGATACCAGTGTTGGACTGGTACAAAGTTAAAAATCACACAATACCAGATTATAGTCCAACAGGTTTATTTGGAAGCATTAACCTTTGGAGGGCTGCTCCTTCATCAGGTGACTGTGAACTTCAACACTTCAAAAGCAGCACTTCAAAACTAGTGATTCCAAACAAACCTGTTGGTATATGTTTTTTAACTTTGTACTGTGGGAGGAAACCAGAGCACCCAGAGAAAACCCACATAGATTGTGCAAACTCCCCACATACACAGTCACCGAGGGGTAGAATTGAACTCAGGTCTCTGGTGCTGTGAGGTAGCAGTGTTAACTGTTGAGCCACCATGCCATCCTAGTACTATTGAATGAAAATTCTTGATCTGTGATGCCATTTTAGGGTGAGTTTTGTGGGACTAGAATGCTATTGAAAAGTCTTACTTGCTGGGAGAACATGAGGTTTGAAGTCAGTAGAAACCCTTCAAAGGTTCTGCGTTGGCAGCAAATTCACACAAGATGCATCCTTTTATAGTTAGCATTTTCAAAGCATTTAGGCCGTTTACTAAGCCATGTGGGAAATTAGTAAACCTTTGTACTCTTTACTGAATCCTAAATTAGATTTTTTAACATATTCCCATGATGCTGTCTGAAAAAGATTAATTTGATGACGTATGCAATGAGACAATGAATGTCAGTCTTTATATTATGTTCCTGGCAATTTATGTTTCAAGTGAGCTTCCTCTAAAATAAAATAAGATGTTGATAAGATGTCAATCAGAGATTTATTTATAAAAGTTAAAAGAGGTAAAAGTGGTCCCATGTACTCAGTTGCAATTTCCTGCCATGAGCTGTACCTAATAATGGACCATGACGTACACAATACAGATAGGATTTGCAACAGACATTCAATTGAAGTAACCATTACCTTTTTTAAATAAGAATAATGTATAATTTGAGCTATGGCTTTACAGTGCTTAGATTTTGCAGCAACAATTACTTACAGGAAACAGTATGAAGTAATCTTTTTATTCTTATTGCCAATGATCGTTTGTTTTCCACCCATAATCCTTTACATCTATACGTAAAAAGTGCTCTATAGTATAAAACATGAGTATTTTTGAAAAAGATACATTTTTTCATAGCTTTTCATTTGGCACTCATCAGGAAATTTGCAAACATTTGCAAGAGTCCAGTTGCTAACCAAACAGCAATCTATTTTCATTCAGTATAAAATGTTATTTTCCTTCACATTGATATTTTGACATATGTCCTGATGAGTGCTGGGTGCAAATCTTCAGCAAAGTGTCAACAATATTTTTCTAGAAAGAAGCAAAGACTTATTTCTATAGTGCAGCTTTCATGACTGTTTGTCTTTTTAACTTTGCTGCTTGTTTATTCTGACCTAACATGATACTGTGTATAGCTGTCAGGTATTTTTTTTCTTCCTTTCTCTATTCTGTAACTAAGGATTGTACCTAGGTACTCTGCACCTAAGACGACACCTTGTGTTGGTGACCTTGTCATACTGTAACTAATCCTGCAATTTAAGAAACTATACCTAGGCACCTTTGTACCTAAATTGGCACTGAAGGTGAGATTTTGCCCGAAACGTCGATTTTCCTGCTCCTCGGATGCTGCCTGACCTACTGTGCTTTTCCAGCACCACTCGAATCTTGACTCTAATCTCCAGCAGTACCCACTTCTGCTGGCACTGTGGATGGTGACTTCTAAACTTTTCATTGTACTTATTTGAGTAGGAGTGGCAACAAAGCTAATTTAATTCAATTCAATAAAGTACATTACAGCCTGTAAAGTCTTTGTGAAATTTAGTTACCATTGTAATGTATGAAATGCATTATCAATTTCATGCATAACAATCCCTCATAAGCAGCAATGTGATAACGACCAGATAATCTGCTTTTGTGAAATTAATTGACAGATGAATATTGACCAGGATTGATGCCATTGTGTAACTTGTCTTTCATCTTAAAATCTGAGAATGCTGCATTTCTTTTGAGCGTTCTCTCCTGCTGCTGGTGTTTGCAGTGCTGGATGTTTCTATGTAAAAATGCTTCTTGGGCCACATGAGAACCAGATATGTACTGTGATTGCGTAATTGATTGTCAGTGAACCACATAAATCTCAGTCAGCAGAAGGATAATATATCTCCATGGGATCTTTTCAACTCAAAGGAAAAAAAAGATTGATTTTGGCAACTGCAACCCTTACCCTGAAAGAGACCTGTTGAAAAGCAAACTATTCCTTTCCAGTTCTGGATTGTTATCACTGATGCAGCTTACATACATCCTTAGAGTATTTACCAGTAATTAGGATTCTGACAATTGAGCTTTTTCAGAATTGTGTGAAAGGAAACTTATTCATAATTAAAATCATTAATTGATTAAATAGATTATATTTGGTATTGAACACAAAGAAACATGTTTTAAATTTGCTTCTCTCTTTACGTAACTGTCCCTTCACTTATCTCCCAATCTTTCTGTCTCTCTACATTTTTGTTTGTCTTTCCACTCTGTCTCCTTTTAGGGTCAAAATGATTGTCACTTTGGCATACTCCTACTACGTCTATGGCAGGAACCTGCACTTCCATTTACTTAAATGAAAACAAAATCAAGTGGGTGTGAAGTAGCACTTAACGTGACTCTTGTTTCCGACCAGGCTGAACGGATTAAAATTACCTCTTTCATTATCGGAAGGCATGTAGTCTTCGAGCTGACAGTATTAAAGGGAGAGTGCTGAGGCATGTATGTTAGTTTCTACTGTTTGTCCTGTTCGGATCCAAACTCTGCTGGTTTAAAGGTGGTCTGGAGTCCGTGTGGGATGAGTTGGTTACGGAGGCAGGCACCGAGGAAGCAAATGTGGCTGTGAAAGCGAGTCTGTTTCAGGACATGGTTGAAGAGCAACAGGGCAGAGGAAATGACCTGGGAGTTGCAGTGGGAGAGGGACTCCCTGAGATTCTTGTAGAGAGAGGAGGAAAACTTGTTCAAGGCAGGCATCCTTGCAAGAGGATTCGCAGTAGGGTTAAAATCAACTAGGTAAAAACAATGACTGCAGATGCTGGAAACCAGATTCTGGATTAGTGGTGCTGGAAAAGCACAGCAGTTCAGGCAGCATCCGAGGAGCAGTAAAATTGACGTTTCGGACAAAAGCCCTTCATCAGGAATACGTCAATTTTACTGCTCCTCGGATGCTGCCTGAACTGCTGTGCTTTTCCAGCACCACTAATCCAGAATGTATGTTAGTTTCGACAGACTGGGAAGAATCAAGCATTTTTGCCGGAGGTTATGTGGATCTGATTGTATTAGTTTGGAAGGATTGTGATGAATTTGGGATCTGGAGGCACTTGGGGAAGGGGTATGGGGACCATCACCATTTAGGATCCATTGACATATAGCACCAATTAATGGGATCTGCCCGTGATCAGGAAACAATGGTCTACCATTGGAGACCATTCTGAATTTAGGATTGGATGAACTGACATAGGGCAGACCTGGTAGATACTGAGTAGACTGGGAAATACAGAGCAGGAAGGATGTGTAAACAAGCATTTGAAAACAAGCTGGCACATATCATTTCTGTAATTGCACTGATGCCACACCTTGGTGAAAGTGAGCACTGCAGATGCTGGAGAGTAGAGTCGAGAGTGTGATGCTCGAAAAGCACAGGCAGCATCCAAGGAGCAAGGAAATCGATGTTTCAGGCAAAAACCATTCATCAGAAATGAGGCTGGGAGCCTCAGGGGTGAAGAGATAAATGGGAGGGGGGGGGTGGGGGTGGGGCTGGTGGAGGGAAGGTAGCTGAGAGTGCAATAGGTGGATGGAGGTGGGTAAAGGTAATAGGTCGGAGGGAAGGGTGGAGCAGATAGGTGGGAAGGAAGATGGACAGGTAGGTCAGGTCATGAGGGCAGTGCTGAGCTGGAAGTATGGAACTGGGATAAGGTGGGGGGAAAGGGAAATGAGGAAACCGGTGAAATCCTCATTGATGCATGAAGTTGGAGGGGCCCGAGGCAGAAGATGAGGCGTTCTTCCACCAGGCATCGGGTGATTAGGGAGTGGCAATGGAGGAGGCCCAGGACCTGTGGAAATGGCGGAGGATGATGCAATGTATACGTTGGTTGGTTGGGTGGATGGTGAGGACCAGTGGGGTTCTGCCCTTGTTGCGGTTGGAAGGGTGGGGTTCAAGGGCGGAGATGCGTAAAGTGGATGAGATGCCCTGGAGGGCATCATCAACTACATGGGAGGGGAAATTGCAGTCTTTTAGAAGGAGGCAATCTGGTGTGTTCTGTGGTGGAACTGGTCGTCCTGGGAGCAGATGCAGCGGAGGCAGAGGAATTGGGAATAAGGAAAAGCATTTTTGCAGGAGGCAAGGTTGGAGGAGGCGTAATCTAGATAGCTGTGGGAGTCAGTGGATTTGTAGAAAATGTCAGTGTTGAGTCGGTCACCATTGGGCATGGAGAGGTCTAGGAAGGGGTGGGAGATGTCAGAGATCGTCCAGGTTAATTTAAGGTTGGGATAGAATGTGTTGACAAAGTTGATGAATTGGCCTTGCCCACTGATTTTTCTTCTAAAGGACATTCAGGAAAATGTATAAGTCTAGGATGTGAATCAGCTTTTGACAAAAGGTCAAGTCTCCAACTGGATAGCTTTTGAGCAAGTTGAAAGTTTTTTAATTTAATACTTTGAGTTAAAAATTATGCTATGTTCTCATTAATGTTTAAGGAGTACTTTACTCACAGCGAAATAACTGGGAATGACTGGCTTAGAAAATTGTTCAAGGTTTCTACTAGTTTCCGATTTATGAATAGTAACCATGTAAAGATGATGAGGTAGTTGTTTGCTCAGTTTTGTATTCATTTCCCATTGTTAAATACTGATGATAGTTGTTCTTCCTTCGACCAATACTCCAGTACAGTGCAGAGTGAATGCTTCACTGTCACAGGTGCCCTTTTTCGGATGAGATTGTTAACAGTCTATCTCATCTGCTCCTTCATGTGGACATAAAAATATCCTGGGGCACTATATCAAAGAGGAGTTTGGCAGTTATTCTCAGTGTTGGAGTCAATATTTATCCTCAAACATTGCAGAAAGCAGATTAACTCATAATTATCTTATTGTGGCTTGTGGGAGCTTGCTATTTGCAATTGCCCGCAACATTTTCTATATTTGTAAGTGATTACACATTAGAAGTAGTTAATTGACTGAAGTCGTAAAATATGCTAAATAAATGCACAGAACACATTTGTGCTCACAGATCTACTCTGGTCCAGTAATATGTCAATTTGAATTTAAAAGAACATAGAACATACAATGGTATAGCCCAGTACAGGCCCTTCGGTCCTCAATGTTGTGCCGGCCTTTTATCCTACTCTAAAATCAAATGAACCTACATACCCTGCATTGTACTATCTTCCACATGCCTATCCAAGAGTTGCTTAAATGTCCCTAATGTATCTGACTCTACTACCACCACTGTCAGTGCATTCCACACACCGACCATTCTCTGTGTAAAAAACCTACCTCTGACATTTCCTCTAAACCTTCCTCCAATCACCTTAAAATTATACAACTTCATGATAGCCATTTCTGCCATGGGAAAAAGTCTCTAGCTATTCACTCTATCATGCCTCTCATCATCCTGTACATCTCTATCAAGTCACCTCTCACTTTTCTTCGCTCCCATGAAAAAAGCCCTAGCTCCTTCAATCTTACTTCATAAGACATGCCCTCCAGTCCAGGCAGCATCCTGGTTAATCTCCTCCGCACCTTTTCTAAAGCTTCCGAAAATGAGGCGACCAGAATTGAATACCATGTTCCAAGTGTGGTCTAGCCAGGGCTGTATTGAGCTGCAGCATAACCTTGCGGATCTTAAACTCACTCCCCCGCTAATGAAAGCCAACACACCATATGCCTTCTTAACAACTCTATCAACTTGAGTGGCAACTTTGAGAGATCTATGGTCACGGACCCCAAGGTCACTATTCCTCCATACTGCCAAGAATCCTGCCTTTAACCCTGTATTATGCATTCAAATTCGACCTTCCAAAATGAATTACTTCACACTTTTCCAGATTGAACTCCATCTACCATTTATCAGCTCAGTTCTGCAGATTGTATGGAGGGCTATTATAGGTTGCAATGGGAAATTAATAGGCTGCAGAACTGAGCTGATAAGTGGCAGATGGAGTTCAATCTGGAAAAGTGGCTGATGAGGGAGTGGCGCTCCAAAAGCTAGTGCTTCCAAATAAACCTGTTGGACTATAATCTGGTGTTGGATGATTTTTAACTTTGTACACCCAGTGCAACACCAACACCACCAAATCAGTTTTGGTCAATGTTTTATTTGTTCATGGGAAGTGAGCATCGCTGTCAAAACCAGAATTAGCTGCACCTCCTTAATTGCCCTGGAGAAGGTGGTGGTACGCTGCCTTCTTGAACTGTTGCAGTCCTTAGTGTTTAGGGACATCCCAGGAAAGGATTTCCAGATTTTTGACCCAGCAACAGTGAGAGAGCAGTGCTATAGTTCCAAGTCAGGACAGAGTGTGACTTGAAATGAAACTTGGGGATGGGAGTGTTCCTGTGTATCTGCTACCCTTGGCATTCCAGATGGTAGAGGTCTGATGTTTGGAATGTGCTTTCTCAGGCACCTTGACACATTGTTGCAGTACATCTTGTAGATCCTATACACTTCTGCCACTGTCGCCTGTTTCCACACTGACGGGATTCTGATGTATTAGTTAAGCAAACCTTCTCTAAGCTGCTTCCAATGTATTAATATCCTTCTGTCAGAACAGTGACCAATGCTTTATGCTGTTTTCCAGTGTGATGTCACAAATGCACTAAACAACTGCAGCATAACATCCATACTCATGTATTCAATTCCCCCAACTGTTAGAGCAGCACTCTGTTAACACCTTATTTACAAATGGCATAACTGCATTTGAATCTGTTCAGGAATGGCTTAAGCAATTAATTTCTGGGATAAGAGAGTTATTCTATGAAGAAGAATTAGCCAGGCTGTACATTGGAGTTCAGAAAAAATCAGAGATAGTGATCGGATTGAAACATTTAAGATCCTGAGGAGATTTAACAAAGTTGATACACAAAGGATGTTTCTCCTTGCAGGGTCTTGCATTTAAGGTGGTAATGAGATGATATATTTTCTTTCAGAAGATTGTCCTGAACTCTCCTGAATTCTCTTCCCCAGAGAGTGTAGGAGACATGGATATGAAATACGTTTAAGACAGATAGTTTCTTAATTGACAAGTGTGTTGAAGTAGCCAGGAAAATGGTTTGAAGCTCCAATCAAATTAGCCATGTTCTTATTTAATGATTAGATTGAATATCAAAAGAGCAAACTCAAGGGGCTGAATGGCCTTCCCCTGCACTTAATTCATATGTTTATATACATCAGGTTTTGTTTGAAATTATGCATGTAAAACATTGGTTTGCTTTTCTCCAACTTGTCTAGTAAATAGAATGACCTTGGCTGATATCTACTTAATTAGATATTTCAACAAATCAACATTGTTAACTTAAATGCTATTAGCTAATTGATTCAATCATAATAATTTGTTTTATGTACCTTAAATGTGTTTGAAATGTAATGTGCGGGAGATGCAAAATCTTTGGATATGGAGAAGCTACTTGTTTGGTGGGGCATTGGAAAGGGCACAGTGTTAGAATAGTTATTTCTCTATTTTGCATCTAACACTTGTACCTAAGACAATCCTGATGAAGGGCTTATGCCTGAAACGTCGACTCTCCTGCTCCTCGGATGCTGCCTGACCTGCTGTGCTTTTCCAGCACCACCCTTTTCCACTCAGTCCTCAACAGTACGTTAGTATTTGGGATAACCCTCAAAAAAATGTAGCCAGGAACAGACCTCAAGAGCTGGCTATTATGATCAAAGACCACTTAGTCCTATATCTTAAGCGACAGGCCACTCTGGAAACATCCACCAGTGGCTGGAGGGCTGGAGAGGCATGGAATGATAATCAGGTGGACTCTGTAATTGATAACTGATATACATTGCCAGATTACTGTCCAGTGGAGATAAGAATCAAATCCACACCATTTATATTACAGTTAGATACAATATGGTCATTATACCTTTGAGGTTGAAATAGCACAAAAATCAACAGCATAAAGTAGGCAGATTGTGAATTGGGAGTTAATGTTATGCCATGCTAAGGAAAAGAAAATGGATCACTATTAATTTGTTTTGCATGACTTCTGTCAATTAATTTCACAACATTTTCCCTTTGAACTCATAAAGTATAGTTTTATTAAATGTATAGAACGATAAATTGAAAGCAGTTATGAAAGAAATTTAAACTTATTTATGAAAATGTGCTCATTTTCCGAGTGACCATTGAATTCTTATTTGCACATTCTGTAAACTGGAAATTTCTGACATGTTTACACAGTCTTTTCCTTTGGTAAATATGTACATTTCAGGCAGTGACAAGTGGAGAGCCGCAGGGTTCAGTGCTGGGACCCCAGCTGTTCACAATATACGTCAACTACTTAGATGAAGGAATTGAATGCCATATCTACAAATTTGCAGATGACTCTAAGCTGAGTGGCAGTGTATCCTGTGAGGAGGATGTTAAGTCTACAGGCTAACTAAGACAGGCTGGCTGACTGGGCAAATACTTGGCAAATGCAAGATAATAAATGGATAAATGTGAAGTTATCCACTTTGAATGCAAAAATAGGAAGGCAGATTATTACCTGAATGGTGGCAGTTTAGGAAAAGGTGAAGTGCAAATGAGACCTGGGTGCCGTGGTGGAACAGCTGCTAAAGGTTAACAATGCAGGTGCAGCAGACGGTGAGGAAAGCTAATGGCAAGCTGGCCTTCATAGTGAGAGAATTTGAGTATAAGAGTAAGGATGTCTTGCTGCAGAATACTGAGATTGTGTGATCAGCCATGATCATATTGAATGGCAGTGCAGGCTTGAACAGCCAAATGGCCTATTCCTGCACCTATTTTCTATGTTTCTATATTTCACTGTAAGTCAGAAAATTTAAATGGTTGCAATCTTAACCCACATTAATTGGTGAGACCACATCTTGAGTACCATGTGGTCTCCTATTCTGAGGAAGGACATTCTTGCCATTGAGGGAGTCCAGCAAATCTTCACCAGACTGATTCCCGTGATGGCAGGACTGACATGTATAGAAAGACTTGGTCTACTGGGCTTATACTCGCTGGAATTTAGAAGAATAAGGGGGATCTCACAGAAACAGATAAAATCCTGATGGGTCTGGACAGGCTAGATGCAGGAAGAATATTCCCTTTGTTGCAGAAGTCTAGAACTCGGGGGCAAAGTCTAAGAGTAAGGAGTAAACTCCTCAGGAATGAGATGAGAAAGAAATTCTTCACTCAAAGTTGTGAACCTGTGGAATTCCCTCCCACAGAAAGCTGTTGGGGTTGGTTCACTAGATATATGCAAGAGGGAGTTGAACACTGTCCTTGCAGCTAAAGGGAACAAGGGGTATGGAGAGAAAGCTGGAATAGAATACTGAGATTGTGTGATCAGCCATGATCATATTGAATGGCAGTGCAGGCTTGAACAGCCAAATGGCCTATTCCTGCACCTATTTTCTATGTTTCTATATTTCACTGTAAGTCAAAAAATTTAAATGGTTGCAATCTTAACCCACATTAATTGGCAACTCTTTAACAACAAAAGATTACCCCATGGACTTGATATATACCCCAATGCTGAAATGGCTCTAAAAATCAAATAATATAGAAACATATTATGAGGCTAATATATATTTGGTTTGTCAGGTATGTTTTGTATTTTAATATTATGTCACTGCCTCAAAAGATTATGCTACCCCAAAGTATTATAAGCTTCAGCAATTAACGTATAAGTTTCGACATGTGTTCAACTTTTCTAAAAAAATCCATGCTTTATTTAACAGATGCTAGTGTTTTTCTATTGAGACAAAATGGAAAAGATTGGGAAGGAGGGACAATCATAAAAGGTTGCTGTCTTTGCTGTGACATTTGAGTCTAACTATTTGTTTCTATGTCATTTTTCACTCCGTTAGATTTTTGTCAAGACTAGTTCTTCCAGCTGCAGGATGCTTCCTGTTTCCATCCTTACATGACCATCGAAAGTTCACATGACATAAAGTGCAAAAGAGCGTGTGACATACCACCTGAGGAATTTTACATAATTTTGAGCCCCTCATGATTCCTATCTTCTGAGGTAACAACCATGTCCTGTATACTGCTGAGTATGAAAACCTTGCCTTTGTGAGGTGATATCAAGAACCACAAAGAGCAGTACTGATTAGAATCAATTTAATTAGATTCATGTCTTTGGTGAAAAGTCATGTGGAAAGGGAAGGTAAAGATGAAGATTAGAGAGGGATCAAAGAGAACATTGAAGGCAGCCTTGATTAAAATGATAGGGAGCAATCAGAAGCTTCTTATGAATAAGGAGGAGAAATTACACAATAATACAGCAATGAGAAATGCAACACAGTTAGGAGCTTTGAAGCGGTTACGCAGTAGCTTTTATTGTGTTTTAGCCAGTGTAAAAGTGGTTAGTATTTGCTTGGTCTCCTGTAGCCTCTCACTGTAAGTGAGCACTTCTTTTAGTTAAACACGCCACAGTGCAGTCTGACTTGTCCTGTTAACTCGGCAATGGTGAAGAAAAGCTGCCCTGTGTTGTCATGTGTTATTGTTTCTGAACTGCACATGGAAATTGCTCATGCGATTTGCATCCTTGTCCTTGGCTTATCAGCATATCAGGAGAGTTGACATTTTGGGCATAAGCCCTTCGTCAAGACGCTCCTGCTCCTCGGATGCTGCCTGACCTGCTGTGCTTTTCCAGTGCCACACTTTTCAACTCTGATCTCCAGCATCTGCACTCCTCGCTTTCTCCTTATCAGCATATCAACCTTTTAGAACAACGCAGTTGTTTAAAGCGCTAACACAACTCAGTATTTTCACATAGTCTCACCAGCATACAATATTTTCATTGGATCTCACTAGAAGAGGCAGCTCTTTTAGTAAAAGTTGAAAATGTGAGCACAATTTTTTATAATTGCATTACTGTAATTTCAGCAAAAATTGTGCTAGCACCTTTGCTAATAGCGTATAATTGTGACATTGCTGTATTCAACAAATTGCCAGAAAAATACTAAAACTAAAAATCCTTTTTTTCAGTTTATGCTATTAAAATACATTCAAGTGTTCTAATTTTTATAGTCATGTTATAAAGTTAGATCCATTTTAGACACTTCCTTGGTTTCAGTATTAACTGATGCCAAGTAAAGCAGGTTTACTTCTTTTTTAATTCATCACAGGATGTGGGTGTCATTGGCTAGGCCAGAGTTTACTCGTCATCTCTAAATACTCTTGAGAAGGTGATGGTGAGCTGACTTCTTGAACTGCTGTTGTCCATGGACAATTGGTATAATCACAATTCTGTCAGGATGGGAGCTCTAGGATTTAGTCAATAAGGAATAGTTACATGGATCCAACTCAGAATGGTATGTGTGGGTAGGGAGGAAATAATAGGTGCTGGTATTCCCTTTTCATCTGCTGCCACTATCCTTCTCAGTGGTGGAGGTTTTTATTTGGCAAAAAAAAAATCCTATGTCAAAGCTTCACAAGATTGAAACTTATGTTTGGGTATTTCTGTGTATCCTCCTGTATTTTCCACTAAACTATGATCGATCCCCTGGCTTAATAGTAATAGTAGAGTGGGGGACTATGTAATGTCAGAGGTTTACAGATTTTCATTGAATACAAATTTGTTGTTGATCTGTGTCTCATGGATGCTCAATTTTGAATATTCAAAATCTATCCTAATTAGTATGGTGATAGCAAGATATGGAGGTTATCCTCAATGCAGCTTGAAAAATGGAATGGAGACTGTCAGGAATCTATTTACCATAAGGGAAGGCTTGCTTTTTTTTTCAATTAAGGAAAAAAAGCTGCCATATTGGTAGTAACGATGTAGAAAATTGTATCATCAAATAAATGTAATGGAGATGGTACCTGAGAGAATTGAACTAGTCCTTACAAATGAAGAATAGTAGCTGTGGGAATCAGTAGTACGCGTTGAACTTATTCCTAGAAATGGAAACAGAGAAGTTAAGGAGGGGAAGAGTCAGAGATGGGTCATATAAAAGGCTCAGGAAGGATGGCCACTGGAAGCAAAGTTGATGAAATTTCCAGAAGTCGAAGAGTTATTGGTCAGTAGGACAGAGGTAGCCTTGCCTTCTCCCAGATCCATAGATTTCCACCAGCTTCTCCACACATTGGATTACCCTCATCATTCCCACCATCAGTCATATCTTTCCTTCTTCTCCATTTTTCAGCCTTCCAAAGAAACTGCCCTTTCATGATATTCTGGTCAACTCAATATCCCCAACACCCTTTCCCCTTCACATGGTTCCCTTTCATGTAAACACAGGAGATGCAACACCAGTCCTTTTATTTTCTTCTCTCTTTTCATAGTCTGAGACTCCAAGTGAAACAGAGCTTTACTTGTACTTTTTTCAATTTACCATAATGTATTTACCACATACAATGCAGTTGGCTCAACACAATGGAGACCAAATGCAGATTGGTTAATCACTTTGCAGAGCATCTCTGTATGGGTGTGATCCCAAGCTTCCTGTTCATGCTTGCACAATTATAATGTCAGTTATTTTGCAAAGCAAGTTAATTAAAGATCATTTAATAATTCAAAGATTCTAGGGCTGTTCATTGAATCCACAAAAGGTGTGAAATAGTTCCACCTAGGCCAGTATCCCATCACAAAGTCACCCTTTATTTACAGGTAGAACGTTCTTGATAATGATCCAGCTTCCTCAGAGCCAGCTCTCAGTGTGCGGATGCCTCACAATCCTGCTTTTATTGGTCAGCCAGGACTCCCTGATTGGGACTGCTAAACTGATTCAGTCAGGAACTAAGTTTCTATGAGACCCATCTGGCTGACTTTGTTACAATCACTCCAGTGTGAAGACTCCAAGCTTCTATAGCATCTGTGATAGATGGTGGGACACCACAAGCAATTCCAAGATAATTGCTTTGTGGAACAATGATTTAGCAAAGTTATAATTCAGAACCATTAAGCTACAAGAGCCATCGTGACTATTGAATCTGAATGCACATTTGTAACCACTTAAAGAGAATTTTCAGGAAAGGCAGACCTACGATGATTGTAGAGACTGATCTCATTTCCATCTTCATACACAATTCCTATACTTACTTAAAACCTTTGTGTCGTAATTTAATTAATAAATATATTGCTTTTTACTGATGTAATATATAGCAGTTATTAACCTTTTATCTTGTTGAAAGCATAAAACTGTGCTGTCGACTACTTTTATCTTGAAGCATTCGTTAATTAAAAGCAGACTAGAAATGAAATTATCAAAGTAGTAATATCCCTACCACTGGACTGGGAGGCCAGGGTTCAAGTCCCATCTGCTCCAAAGGTGTTTCATAAACATGTCTGCACAAATTGAGCAAAAATATCAATGTAAATCTATAGTTCATGGAGCAGCCTAAGGACACATCAGTTATATCATCATAATACCTGCCATTTTAATTCTCTGTTCCACTACCTCTCTGATCTCACTTCCTTGGACTTGTTAAATTCAATGGGCAGGCTTCCAGTTGTCTGGCCATCTACCTCTGCCTCAAAGGCAATTGTACCAGCAGGGAGAGTGTGAGGTTACATTGCCATACATTAGAAGGCTAATTGAGGCCTTTAAGTGGGCAAATTCAGATTCAAGGCACCCTACTCACTTCCAGCAAGTTTTAACTCACCATAAGAGGTCCATTTAAGAGCCCACCTGCTCTCTCTGCATACCCAGTGGAAAGGCAATGGATCTCCTTCTTAACATGCACCTCAACAAATCAGAGGGCCCATTGCCTTAATTCTATCCCTTCCTCAGGTTGCCCTCCCCACAATGAGCCTTCAAACCCCAGCCTTCCACCTACTTACACAGGTACCAGCTTAGCACCCCACAAAACTTCCCAAGCACCGATTCAAGTCTCAATCCACGAACACTTACAGCCATAGAATCATACAGATGTACAAAATGGAAAGAGATCTTTCAGTCCAGCTTGTCTATGTCGATCAGATATCTAAATTAATCTAGTCTCATTTGCCAGCATTTGACCCTCATCCCTCTAAATTCTACCTATTCATAAACCTATCTAGATGCCTTTTAAATGTAATTGTACCTACCTTCATCGCTTTATCTGGCAGCTCATTCCATTTATGATGTGGAGGAGCCAGTGTTGGGCTAGGGTGGGCAAAGTTAAAAATCACACAACACCAGGTTATATTCCAACAGTTTTTTTCACTACCCTTGTGTGAAATAGTTGCACCCTAGATCCCTTTTATGTGGTGAAACCTTGGAGAGGAGCTCTATGATGGGCCAAGTAATCCATTAGACCATAAGACCATAAGACATAGGAGCAGAAATCAGGCCATTTGGCCCATTGAGTCTGTTCTGCCATTAAATTGGGGCTGACAGGTTTTTCAACCCCATTTTCCCGCTTTCTCTCTGTAACCTTTGATCTCCTTGGCAATCAAGAGCTGGTCAATAGCAACCTTAAATATACTCATTGACCAGGCCTCCAATGAATTCCATTGAATCACCACTCTCTGGCTGAAGAGGTTTCTCTGTTCTAAAAGGTCTTCCCTTTACTGTAAGGTTGTTCCCTTGGGCCCTCACCTCTCCTGCCAATGGAAACATATTCCCAATATCTACTCTGTCCAGGCCATTCAATATTCAGAAAGTTTCAATCATCCTCCTCCATCCTTTTAACTTCCATCGAGTACAGTACCCGAGTCCTCAAATGTTCCTCATATGTTAAGCCTTTCATTCCTGGAATCGTAAATCTTCTCGGGACATGCACCAGGGCCAATACATCTTTTTTGAGATATGGGGCTCAAAAATGCTCACAATCTTCTAAATGTGGTCTGACCAGAACCTTATAAAGCCTCAGAAGTGCATTCCTACTTTTATTTTCTAGACCTCTTGAGATGAATGACAACATTGTACATGCCTTCCTAACTACCGACTCAACCTACAAGTTTACCTTAAGAGAAACCTGGACTAGAACTCCTAAGTTCCTTTGCACTTCAGATATCTAAATTTACGCCCCATTTAGAAAATTGTTCATGCCTCTATTCACCCTACCAAAGTGCATGACCTCACACTTTCCCACATTGTATTTCATTTGCCACTTCTTTGCCCACTCTCCCAAGCTGTCTGAAACTATCTGCATCTGGATCAATGGTGCTGGAAGAGCACAGCAGTTCAGGCAGCATCCGAGGAGCTTCAGCAAAATCGACGTTTCGGGCAAAAGTGTGAAGGGCTTTTGCCAGAAACGTCGATTTTGCTGAAGCTCCTCAGATGCTGCCTGAACTGCTGTGCTCTTCCAGCACCATTGATCCAGAATCTGGTTTCCAGCATCTACAGTCATTGTTTTTACCTTGAAACTATCTGCAGCCTCCTCACCTCAATAGTACCTGTCCCTCCACCTATCTTTGTATTATTTGCAAACTTGGCCAGTTCCTTCATCCAGATCATTAACATATAAAGTGAAATGTTGTGGTCCCAACACACCGTTGTGGAACACCACTAGTCACATGCTTCCATCCTGAGAAGGACCCTTTTATTCCCACTCTCTGCCTTCTGCCAGACAGCCAGGCTTCTTTCCATGCTAGTACCTGACCTTTAACACCATGGGTCCTTATCTTACTCAGCAGCCTCCCGCACAACACCTTATCAAAGGCCTTCTGGAAGTCCAGATAAATAATATCTGTTTGCTCTCCTTGGTTTAACCTGATTGTTAGGTGAAAGTGAGGACTGCAGATACTGGACATCAGAGTCAAGATTAGAACGGTGCTGGAAAAGCACAGCAGATCAGGCAGCATCCGAGGAGGAAGAAAATCGACATTTCAGGCAAAAGCTCTTCATCAGCAATGAGGCTGGGAGCATCCGGGGTGGAGAAATAAATGGGAGGGGGTCGGGCTGGGGAGAAGATAGCTAAGAGTACAATAGGTGGATGGAGGTGGGGATGAAGGTGATAGCTCGAAGAGGAGGGTTGACCGGATAGGTGGGAAGGAAGATTGGCAGGTAGGACAGGTCATGAGGATGGTGCTGAGCTGGCAGGTTGGAACTGGGGTAAGGTGAGGGGAGGGGGGATAAGGAAATTGGTGAAGTCCACATTGATGCCCTGGGGCTGAAGTGTTCTGAGGCTGAAGATGAGGCGCTCTTCTTCCAGGCGTCGGGCAATGAGGGACAGGCGGTGGAGGAGGCCCAGGACCTGCATGTCCTCAGCAGAGTGGGAGAGGGAGTTGAAATGTTCGGCCATGTAGCGGTGGGGTTGATTGGTGCAAGCGTCCCCGAGATGTTCCCTAAAACATCCTGCAAGAAGGCGTCCTGACTCCCCAATGTAAAGGAGACTGCATCGGGAGCAACAGATCAATAAATGACGTTTGTGGAAGTGCAGGTGAAACTTTGATGGATGTGGAAGGCTCCTTTGGGGCGTTGGAGGGAGGTGAGTGGGGAGGTGTGGGCACAGGTTTTGCAATTCCTGCAGTGGCAGAGGAAGGTGCCAGGTGGGGAGGGTGGGTTGTTGGGGGGAGCATAGACCTGACCAGGTAGTCATGGAGGGAACGGTCTTTGTGCAAAGCAGATAGGGGTGGGGAGGGAAACATATCCCTGGTGGTGGGGTCTGTTTGTAGGTGGCAGAAATGTCAGGTGGCAGTTTATGCAGAGGTTGATGGAGTGCAAGGTGAGAACCGGGGAGGGGGGGGGTTTCTGTCCTTGTTGCGGTTGGAGGTGGGGTTTGAGGGCAGATATGCGGGATGGGGATGAGATGCATTGGAGGGTATCATCAACCACGTGATGAAGATGGAAAGGTCCAGGAAGGGGAGGGAGGTGTCAGAGATGGTCCAGATGAATTTAAGGTCGGGGTGGAATGCGTTGGTGAAGTTGATGAACTGCTCAACCTCCTTGCAAGAGCACGAGGTGGCGCCAATGCAGTCATCAATGTAACAGAGGAAGAGGTGGGGTGTGGTACCGGTGCAACTAAAGAAGATGGACTGTTCTACGTAGCCAACAAAGAGACAGGCATAGCTGGGGCCCATGCGGGTGCCCATGACTACCTCTTTCATCTGGAGGAAGTGGGAGGATTCAAAGGAGAAATTGTTATGTGTGAGGACCAGTTCAGCCAAACGAATAAGAGTGTCAGTGGAAGGGTACTGTTGGGGACGTCGGGCGAGGAAGAAACAGAGAGCTTGGAGGCCCTGGTCATGGTGGATGGAGGTATAGAGGGATTGGATGTCCATGGTGTAGATGAGGCATTGGGGGCTGCAGAAACATAAGTCTTGGAGGAGGTGGAGGGCATGGATAGTGTCTCAAACACATGTGGAGAGTTCCTGGACTGGAGAGATAAGACAGTATCGAGGTAGGTGGAGATGAGTTCAATGGAGCAGGAACAGGCTGAGATAATGGGTCGCTGGGTTGGTCAGGCTTGTGGATCTTGGGAAGGTGGTAGAATCGGGCGGTGTGGGGTTCCCGAACTATGAGGTTGGAAGCTGTGGGTGGGAGATCTCCTGAGATCCTTCTACATCCATCAAAGTTTCACCTGCACTTCCACAAATGTCATTTATTGTATCCGTTACTCCCGCTGCGGTCTCGTTTACATTGGGGAGACTGGATGACTTCTCACAGAACATTTAGGGAACATCACCTGGACACCCGCACCAATCAACCCCAACGTCCCGTGGCTGAACATTTCAACTCCCCCTCCTACTCTGCCAAGGGCATGCAGGTTCTGGGCCTCCCCCACTGCCACTCCCTCACCGCCTGACAGCTGTCGGAAGAACGCCTCATCTTCTGCCTTGGAACACTTCAGCCCCAGGGCATCAATGTGGATTTCACCAGTTTCCTCATTTCTCCTCCCCCCACCTTACCCCAGTTCCAACCTGCCAGCTCAGCACCATCCTCATGACCTGTCCTACTGGCCAATCTTCCTTTCCAAACAATCCGCTCCACCCTCCTCTCCGACCTATCACCTTCATCCCCACCTCCATCCACCTATTGCACTCTTAGCTACCTGCTCCCCAGCTCCACCCCCCTCCCATTTATCTCTCCACCCCTGCGGCCCCCAGCCTCATTTCAAATCAAAGGCTCCTGCCCGAAAGGTTGATTTTGCTGCTTCTCGGATGCTGCCTGACCCACTGCGCTTTTCTAGCACCATTCTGATCTTGACTCTAACCTGATTGTTACCTCCTCAAAGAATTCTAACAGATTTGTCAGACATGAGCTCCCCTTGATGAAACTATTCTGACTTTGCCCCATTTTACCATGCACCTCCAAGTATTCAGAAATCACATCCTTCACAATGGACTGCAAAAGGAAGGGACCACCACTGTTGTTCCATTTGACAGTTAAATAGCTGTGTTTCCCTACAGTTGACTCTCCCCAGTTTTTTTTTTTAGCTCAGGAAATGGGTATGATGGGGAATCTGATGCCTCATATAATTCAATCTATAGACAAGGTACAGCTCAAAATGAGGCCATTCAGCCTATCAGAGCTGTGCCTGTTGAAAAAAGTGATATCCCGCCTATTCCTACTTTCCAGTCTTGGGGCTGTGGTATTTCAAGTGCATAGCCAGTGGTTTTAAAACATGGAGAAGGTTTCTAACTCTATCATTTAGCTGAAACAAACTCTGATACCTTTCCACAGATGTCGCCAGCCCTGTTGAGTAACATTTTGGATTTTATCTACATTAATTTGGCTTACATTGCCCAGAGCCTAGACATCTGGGACAAAGCAATGGTTTCCCCTGATGACCTGTACCAGGTACAAGAGAATTGACATTTCGGGCATAAGCCCTTCTTCAGGAATGAGGCTGGTGTGCCAAGCAGGCTGAGATAAAGGGTAGGGGGGAGGGAATTTGCGGGCAGGGCGCTGGGAATACAATAGGTGGAAGGAGGTGAGGGTGAGGGTGATAGGTCGGAGAGGAGGTGGGGGCGGAGAGGTCGGGAAGAAGGTTTGGGTTGGTTGGTGCGGGTGTCCCAGATGTGTTCCCTGAAACGTTCCGCAAGTAGGCGGCCTGTCTCCCCAATGTAGAGGAGACCACATCGGGTGCAGCAGATACAGTAAATGATGTGTGTTGAGGTGCAGGTGAATGTGCGATGGATATGGAAGGATCCATTGAGGCTTTGGAGGGAGGTGAGGGGAGAGTTGTGAAGTGCAAAACGTCGATTCTCCTGCGCCTCGGATGCTGCCTGGCCTGCTGTATTTTTCCAGCACCACATTTTTCAACTCTGGTCTCCAGCATCTGCAGTCCTCACTTTCTCCTCCCTGTACCAGGTACAAGTTTCTTTCATCTTCCCCAAGGTTAGACTGAAGTGGCAATGGATAAGGCCAGGCTTGGCTCGATTTAGTGAATTGTTACTGCATGAAGGCGACACAGTTAGTTCATTTGATGCAATATATCCTCAGTTGATGTCAGACACTGCATATCTAAGCCCTAGTTCCTTGAGTTGATTTAAGTTAAAATGAATAACACATCTGTTTTCTGTCCAAAAGTCCCCTGTCTTTTGCACTCCTTTGCTGCTGAACTACAATATCCTGTTTGTAAAAGTTAGAAACTTTCTAACTCAAAAGTCTCATCTGCCAATTCCATTCCACCTCTCCCAGACAAGCAAAGATCAAAGGATTTTCCTATACAATAGATGAAGTACTTCTGATTATCTAAAAGCTTAATAAATTTGTTTAGCTTGTTGGCAAAACAATTTCCAGTTCATGTCCTTACTAGCTTTCATTTCCCTTTTGCTATATGTGTGGATGTATACAACATTTTATAATAAAACAAATTATCATTGTTTATCTAGATTATTTCTGTAAGAAAATGTATTTTTTTAATATCCAAATGGGTGATTCAGTGCTTGCCCTGGGTGATCATTCATGCTTGACTTTTTAGATTAGATTACTTATAGTGTGGAAACAGACCCTTTGGCCCAACAAGTCCACACTGACCCTCTGAAGAGCAACCCCTACCACTACAGGCAATTTAGCATGGCCAATTCACCTAACCTGCACGTCTTTAGATTGTGGGAGGAAACCCACACAGACTCAGGGAGAATATGCAAACTCCACACAGACAGTTGCTCGAGATGGGATTTGAACCCGGGTCTCTGGCACTGTGAGGCAGCAGTGCTAACCACTGTGCCACCGTGCCACCCGGCTTGCTCCTCAGTCTTGGACAGAAACAAATTTCATCCTCCAACCTCCTGCCAGGAGCATGGAGTAACTCTGGAGGTAGTTTCTTGTGGTTAAAAAACAGTGTGGGATGTTGTGACTCCTGCTTCTTTAAACATTTCAGTTCAGATAATAAAAAGATCTTACAACATTGAGAACCACAGATGATGATGCTGTGGTTCCCAAGACTTAAAATGTCAGAACATCTGAAGACAAAACACAGACAGGAATAAGTCATTCATCCTTCGGTGACTGCTCCCTTTCATCATTCTGTTTCATCATGTTATGATTTTCTAAGTGCTCTTTTCCCACAACCCTCCTAATAGATCCTATCACTTTGCCTACTCCTGTCATCAGGCTAATTCCTGCAGTTCCCCCTTCCTCCTCCCTGACATAGTAAGTTATATTTTACATTCCAATACTCAAAAACTGCTCTAAAATCTAAAGAAATAAAATATAACATACGTTAATTTTCTCTGCAGTTATCTCTTCAAATTTGACATGTATTAGTAAATTAAAGGGTTTGTTGCCATGCAATTGCCTGAATGTTTCCAGCACTATTGATTTCTGTAAGTTCTTTACTTTTACCTAACCCTTGGTTTTCCATTATCCTAGGAATGTATTTTGAGCAGTTTACCATGGAATGATTTGTTTAATATCTCTGCCATTTCCTTATTTCCTATTATAATTTTCCCTCTTTCTGTCTTCAGTAGGTCCATGTTTACTTTCACTAATCCCTTCCCAATATGGGGACAACCAAACCCTTAGATCAGGGGTGGGAAGGGTAGCATCTCCAAGCCACTCCATACCTTTGCCTCAAACCTTCCTGACCTCATCTCTCCCTCTTCCTGGGATATCTGCCTCACAACAAGAAGCATGAAACACTTATCTTTTCAAATAAATGAAAAAGAAGAATTGTGGGTGCTGGAAAAATTGAAGCAGAAATTGCAGAAAAAACTCGACAAATCTGACAACATCTGTGGAGAGAAAACAGAGTTAAACTTTCAAGCTCAATGATCCTTCTTGACGTTGGAACCACCAAAGATTAGACCACAATTGAGAATCTTGAAGATGCAGAAGCTGCCAGCCTTTGATTGGTCAGAACTTCTGCCATCCTGGGATGCAAGTGCTAAGGGCATGTTTGCCAGTCACCTTTTAACAAATTGATTGGCTTGCGATAGGTCAAGTTTTATCAAGGATGGGTTTGACATGTTAGTCAACACCTAACAACGATAACCCACACTTAGACACAAAGGGGAAAATCATGGCCTTCATTTGTTGTCCTTGTCTATGAGGCATTTAGCACAAAGTACAACATACTATTTAGCCTGTATCATTAGCCTTTTCAAATTCAGCAGTAAATTATTATGAGACTGAAAGGGAATTTCTGTCTCCCTTGTAAAATAAAAAGATGTACCTTTTTTGTCTGTGTGTTGTAATCACCATACTGTCGAATAATTATTCCCATTTCCTTCTCAAGTTGGATTTGATGTGTACCCATGGTTAAATCTTTTTGCACCATTCATACAATGTGGTTTGTTCCCAATAAATCATATAAAAGGTGGCTTAATATGATGGCATTATGCACATTATCAAGACAGAAATAATCTTGTTTGAGTGATCTTCTTTGAGTGCCTGCTTCCACCTATCCAACAAAATGCTGTCATCCCCAGAAGAATGCTATTTTTATGATCATTTTGTATAGACTTCCAGAGAAACAAACTGTTCAATGTGAGATCAGCAAGGAGGCTTTAACTGAAGTAAGTAAATGGTCATTCCTCTGTTGGGGTGAGGAAAGGGAGGGTGTGTTGATTTAATTTTCCACTTGAGTCACATTGGCAGATTTGAAGAATCCACACCGAAAAGTAATGCATAATGGTGCTTCTTCGTTTTCTGCATGTCAGTTTACTGTGTATCCTCACAAATTGTTCAGATCATTTATGGGCTGAAAGTGTGACACTATTAATGTTACAAATACAGGTTCAAAATAATTGCAACCCCAGGACTCCACAACAGTGCCTTGCCCACCACCACAGATTCTTACATTCCCCACACCACAAGTTGTCTGCGTAATGGTTGCCGAAGGGCTTCAACCTGACATCTGGTATCATGCTGGACAATATTAAATGGAGTTGGGACATAAAGATTGTGGATTTCTGTTCACTGAAAAACAATCAAATTTAAGCAACAAAACCTCTGATGCATCACACAGATAAGTAACAAGGCAGACTTAAAAATAAAATTATTAATGTGTAAAATATGGGGGCCTACTCTAAAGTCTGAAGTATGAAATCACTCTTTGGATTTTGCTGAATGCAGTTGCTTTATACAGATTCTATTCATATTGTGTGAGATTTGCAAACAGTGAGATAGTGTTTAAGTCCTTAAAGTTAATACATTCTTTATGTTCAGATATTTTGCATTATCCAATTGATTTTGAAATTGTTCACATAGAAATGAAAATAGTTAACTCTTGTCCGGAAATGATCCAAGACAAAAATAGTTTCCCTGTTGCTTAAAGGCTGATGCGCTATCAAGTTGCAGGGTCCTGTTGAAAATTCAATTTAAATTGATGCATGGAAGTTGTTTTAAGAAAATTTGATGCTAATATTGATTCAAATAGTAGAACTTGGGGGAAAAGAAGACGATATACTCAGGCTATCCCTCACAAGCATTACAAACTGTGCCTATCATCTCTGGTTTATCTAGGTTAGATTCTCTACAGTGTGGAAACAGGCACTTCAGCCCAACAAGTTCACACCAACCCTTCAAAGAACAACCCACCCAGACCCATTTACCTGGGTGCATGGGCAATTCACCTAACCTGCACATCTTTTGGACTGTGGGAGGAAACCGGAGCACCTGGAGGAAACCCACACAGACACAGGGAGAATGTGCAAACTCCACACAGTCACCCGAGGATGGAATCAAACCAGGGTCCCAGGTGCTGTGAGGCAGCAGTGCTAACCACTGAGCCACCGTGCCTCCCCACGTGCTGACCTGTAGCAACTGTCACTGTAATGTCCTAGATCCCCGGTCAGTTACACAACTTTACTATTAGCTGCAAGGTATTTGCACTCAAACTATAGGAGAAAATCTGCTGGCACAGACAAAGTTGTTGTCATTTTCAGCTGCTTACTTGGCTGTGGTGTAGGAAGGTCGTCCATTCAAAGTGAATGGAGTTTTACAACCAGACTCCAGGAGAGGTTCCCCAAATTGGTACTGATCCCTATAAAATGCCCCAAACTATTAAGCCCCCAGATGAGGAGGGATAAGCTGATTCCCCTTCTTTCTTCTCCCACCCTCTTCATTTGGCTACAACAGGTTAATTTAGAAAGGATTCCTTCCTGCGTGGATATCTTCATCTCAAGCCCAAAAGAAATTTACTACTGAATGTCTCAAAGATCCAGTTAGCAGTACTTCTCAGTCAGCACCTCATGGTCAACTTCTCAACCAGCAGTCATCAGAAGCTATTATGTTCGCCTAGTTCCTGGTCAATCCCAACATCCACAATTACAAGCAACCACAAAGAGATTCTGAATATCTTTACATAGGAACATGATTGGCGATGTGTTCTGATTATCTTTTGTTTCCTACCTTCTTAAAATAACTGTGCTTCAGGCTTGGAAAGCTTAAAACATTTTGTTTAATACCAACTTGCCATGCGTGTCTATTGAAAAGTCTGCTTAGACTCGTGTCATTTAGCGTCAGAGGCTGAGGGGTGACCCCCTTATAACATCATGAGGGACATGGATAGGGTAAACAGTCAAAGTCTTTTCCCTGGGGTGTGGGAATCCAGAACTAGAGGGCATAAGTTTAGGTGAGAGGGGAAATATATCAAAGAGACCTAAGGGGCAACTTGTTCATGCAGAGGGCAATATGTGTATGGAATGAGCTGCCAGAGGAAGTGGTGGAGGCTGGTACAATTGCAACATTTAAAAGGCATTTGGATAGGTATATGAATCTGAAGGGTTTGGAGGGATATGGGCTGAGTGCTGGCAAGTGGGACTAGATTGGGTTGGGATATCTGGTCGGCATGGATGAGTTGGACCGAAGGGTATGTTTCCATGCTGTATATCTCTATGACTCTATGACTCTATGACAATAACTCCTGAAAGTTTTCCCATTGGAACACTTGCACATTCAATTGATTCCTAACTAATTAGTTCCTTGGTTTTTACAGACAGTGTCAGAACATATAACAACTAGTTTGATGAACATGACTAAGATATATACGACTTAATTGAATGTAACAATGGAGTAGAAATATTGTGAGTGATGAAGATCAGAGGGAAATTTACTGACTTGGTATCTAGCCCCTCATTATATTTTTCAGATGTTTCTTCTCCTGAAGACAGTCACAATTTAGTTGTATTGGTATTTATTGATCAGTAATATTTCATCAAGTGACTACTGATGTGTGAGTGTGAGCAATTAACGATAATGATTTGAAGTTGGTGACCACTTGGTGAATATATGAATAACTGTGGTGTGGGATGCGAATGTGGAGATTAATAACCCATTACAAGATCAGTAACGCCATTGTTGGGGAGTGAAGTGTGTTTTCCATCCAAAAATGAGATTTGACTTCTGTGATTTATTTATGGGGCTTTAACACAACAGTTTCTAGTTGCTTCTAATCCTGGTAACCGAGAGAAATTGAGTCCTTCAGCTCGCACGAGATGGAAATCTTGACTAAATGTGATTGGCAGTTAGGAAAGCTTTTCTTATTGGTTTGCATAAGGTAAGTCTTTTGGTTTCTTCTGGAAAATATTATTATTAAATGTATTATAATCATAAATTAATATGCGTCCATTATATACAATTAAGGTGCTTTTTGTGCTGATCTAATAGCATGTGCCAGAATTGTTCCTAAGGGGTTTTGTTCCAGTTGTCACACATGGGCACGGGCTTCAGGTTATCTGGCTAATCACTATTAGTGACTTTTCAAAAGCATTTTTTTCTTGTCCTCTTTGATCTACAAATTCAATTTTGTTCTCTCTTCATCTCCAAAGGCATCAATTCTCTGCCCTGGAGCAATGTTGGTCGCCCTCCAATGCCTCATCAGAGTGATGTTTTTCATTACAGAGGCTAAATGTTGATCAATACCAAGCTGCTAAACTGTACAGCCACAATTGTGTGACAATCTGGACTCATCTAATGTTACCTTTTTAGAGTGAGCAATTAGTATTTGAGGATGCAAAGCCTCACAATTTATAGAGCACCTGCAAAGTTCAAATGGGAGTGGTAATTGAATCTTCCTGTTAGATAGCTCAGCCATTGCATTTTAATATAGCTGTTTCCACAGCAATGACTAACTTATGTGGAAATGATCATTCTCAGCTACAAATTACTGCTGAGGAACAATAACAATTGGATGTGGAATTATAGTAATCCCTTTGCTATTTTACTGGAGTTACTCACTCATATAAATAAATAGGTTAATGGTTCAGTTAAAATATTAGAGGGAGGTTTGTTTTAAGAGAGCATCAAATGTTCAGTAGAAAATTTGACATTATGGGATAGAATTAGCTAAACCCAAAGACATAAATTCATAAAACGACAGAATAAGGTGAATATTTTACTTACTGAGTCCTTGTGACATTGTTGAGATGGGGCATATCACTGACCAAATGTAATTGCACCTATTGCTGCCATACAATAGACATTTTTGTGATCTGCAAACAGTATATATTCTGTACATACTCTACAGTCATTTACCCTCTACCATTAATAACTCAATGAATCCAAAGTAAAGATAAAGTAAGATTGATGCCACAAGGAGCCTCAAACAACCCTTATGCAGTACCTCATACTGGCGGAGGTAATAAATACCGCCAGATAACAGAAGTCAAAATCTTGGAAAATACCACAAAGGGTCGGTAAATGGACTGTACCCCGATATCCGATGTAGTTGTTTTCAGTTTTGAGGGCAAAGCCATTAAAGGCTGCAGATGAAATATTTTCTCAGCAACTGTAGTAAATTACAGGCTGGATTACCTTCCAGCCTTTGGTTTTAGGTGTTGGATAGTAACAGCAATAACATTCGCCCCAGATAGTTTTGCTGCCACAGGCAGTATGGATATTTTAGAGCCAGAGCATGTAAAATCCTGCTACTGTTCAAGAGGTCACACAGGTGCTTTGGCACAGTAGCAGTGGCAAAGAATTGCATGTACTGCAGCCTGAGGGTATTAGCAGCTGAAAGGGTTCTCTGATTCCAGGACTCTTCCATGGAGGTCCTTTGGCAGAACTTCAAGCCAAAAAGTAAGACTGCTGAAGAAGAGTGAGAATGAAGATCTGGGAATAGAATAACCATTGTTCACAGAGAATAGGGAATAAAACCTTCCAATGAGGAAACCAGAAACCCAGCTCTTCAGTATTATGGCTGCTGCAATTCAAATTAATTCAGCTGTGAAGTGCTTTGAGAATGCAAAAGGATAAGATAAATTCAAATGGTTACTCTTCTAATAAGTTAACAAAAAGAGATAACAAACAACATTTAAAACTGAAACATTGTGTGCCCTACACCATGTAGACTATAACGCTTCAAGAAGGGCACTCACCTTGTCAGGGGCAAATGGACTTGGGTACCAAAACTTTGTCTAGCCTGAAATTTCCACATCCCATGAAAGAATATTTTTTAAAAAATACTCACAATGGTCAAGTCAGCTAAGGCTTGTCTGCCTTGAAACTTTTAATGATACAAAGCCACAAAATAATGGACTCCAGACGATTGCCTGAAGTTTGGATTTTGTACTCCACAGAATGGTTGATAAGATAGAAGGTGAAAGGCTCCCATGCAGCAGTAAAGATTGCTTTCTTGAATGTGAAAGAAGCCCTTTTGAAGAAATGCACATCACAGTACTTCACTGTTTTGGTAAATGTCTCCTCTCAGTTGTGCTTTTCTTTGACTTCTGCGAAGAAAAATATTCAATTTTTATTTGTTTCATCGAGTTAGAGGGAATGTAAGTGCCAGGTTTCATTACTATCATAATCTCACATTCTGGGTTGTAATTAGCATCATTGGGTGTTTGGCTGCTCATGTAAATATGCCTTCCCCTTCAAAGGAGCTATAATTCAGAATCAAAGCTAACTCTGGAATAGATAAGTAATCTACGAGCAGCAATTATCATCTGTCTGGAAATTGCTTAAAACCTAAGTATTTTCAATTTTGATATAAAAATTTCAGTCAGATCTCAGCATGAAAATTTCTGTTTTCATTACAATAGATTATGCTCAGCTTTCTATTTGCCTCTTTTCCAACATTCTTTTGTGAATTTCATGTAGAGCGGTAAAACAGAGCCTTTAATGTAGTAACATTGTTACCTTACCAGAATGCTTCTTATCAGGCCAGATATGAATTTTGTATAGAAATATTGGGACAGGTAATGAGAACCTTTGTCAAACAGGTCTGATCTATGGAGCATCTTAAAACAGGAGAGAAAATTAGAAAGGTTTGTACATCCGATAGCTTAGGGCTCAGGCAGCTGATGACGCTAGTGTCAACAGCCAATGAATGAGTCATAATTATCCATTAAACTAACAAAGAGAACAATAGAATATGCACAGTAGCAGTAAATTACAATGCAATATTCACAATTACACATAATAGTTTGTTGGACAATCTGTACAAATCCTCTGTATATATGTGGGTTTTGTTTTAAATGAGATGACACTGCTCCTCTACAGCACTATTATTACATAAATGCCAATTTTAAATATTTTAGTGCTCTAAAATTTGAATACCATGATTGCACATGCATCATCCATTCTCCATAGTCTTCTGCACCATGTTACTTCTCACTTAGCTTTTGCAGTGAAAGTCTTGTTGAATCATTGTTACAGCTAACGGGTCTTCAGCTTGAAACATCATCAAAATTCCTTTTGGAGGAATGGACTAAAACTGCACAATACTTTCCAAACACAGTGCCACCAAACTTTAATGTGCCACTAGAACAATGTGTGTCATCCTGTATCCTACAGCCTGGAAAATTCAAACAATGGTTAACCCACTTAGAGTTTGCCATACCCTATGCCAATAGTCATTGTAGATTTTAATTTATATTTTCAACAGCAACAACTCATATTGATATAGCATCTTTATTGTTATAAAACATCTTAAGAGGGCTTGAAGAAGCATAATGACACAAACTTTGACCTTGAGCCACACAAAGATATATTAGGTCTGTTATGACAAAAGTTCAAACACTGAATGACTTACAATATGGATTCTTTAAGTATAACATGTGTTTTATTTTAACAGAAGGCCATATAAAGCAAAAGATAACTGAGAATGTAAGGTCTGTGGCTGCTTGCAAAATACCTGTGGGCTCTACACTGAGTCCAAAGAGGAAGCATGAAATCTTACACCTGAAAAGTGTCAAGGGAACTTCAAGGGAAATGCTTTAAAGGGACAGATGCCTTTCAAATAAAAGCAGTTACGATCTCTTTCAGCTGCAGAGATAATAAGGGGCTGATTACTCCACTCTCAGCAGAAACTGATCTTCTGTAGGTTGCGCCAAGACTGTAGATGTATCAGTTGAACAAAAGGTAGTTCTGGATGAA
The DNA here is from genome assembly GCF_004010195.1 of Chiloscyllium plagiosum. NCBI lineage: Eukaryota > Metazoa > Chordata > Chondrichthyes > Orectolobiformes > Hemiscylliidae > Chiloscyllium > Chiloscyllium plagiosum. The sequence goes on along the minus strand of NC_057715.1, from coordinate 29,207,729 downwards.
AGACAGGTTCGTGTTTTGCCGCACGAAAGAAGTTTAAAAATCAATGTGTCCACCTTTGTTTTCTGTGCACAGGTATACAAGTGTGCCAGTGTGGAGTTTGAGTTCCACTGTAGGTAAAATGTGAAGAGACACAACTGAGAACTTACACTAAACACCCTTGTGCATGCAGAAAAGAAATAAAAGTTCTCTCTGATTGTTGAAAACAAGATATCAGTAAAACCAATCTTGAGTGAAGTTGGACAAATTTTGTTCAACTAACCACAGAACCAGAAATCTTCAGATAATAACTAAAGGGCGGCATGGTGGCTCAGTTGTTAGCACTGCTGCCTCACAGTACCAAGGACTTGGGTTTGATTCCTGCCTCGCGTGACTGTCTGTGTGGAGTTTGCACATTCTCCCCTTGTCTGTGTGGGTTTCCTCCCACGTTTCAATAGGTGTGCAGGTCAGGTGAATTGGCCATGCTAAATTGACCATAGTGTTAGGTGCATTAGTCAAGGGTCAATGTCGGGAAATGAGTCTGGGTGGGTTACTCTTCAGAGGGTCAGTGTGGGCTTGTTGGGTCAAAGGGCCTGTTTCCACGCTGTAGGGAATCTAATCTAAAACTGCCAGGGTCAGCAATACCAGAACAATCCACCTTAATAGCTGTAGCATTTCACAATCTATTCATTCTTGTTAAGCCAAAGACTGAACGGTATTTTATTTTCACTTATTTACTTGGAGGCAGCTCTCGTTTCTCATCTGTGTGCTTGTTTTGCTATATTTTGTCATAGTTTACCTCAAGGAAGTTCGGTTATATCCTACTAAAACTTGAAAAAAAGTTGAGCTGGGGAGACGTATCAACAAGGGAAGGAATGTTTTATAAATTAACTTTGTTGTGATTAATTGAGGGAGGGCTTGAGTAATGAAACTGAGCCAGTTTATTCCTCTTCACCTGGGAACATAACCATGTGGGGGTATCCTTTCCAGAATCATAATGAATTGAGAATCATCACACAGGGCCTTGTCGTATCAGGTCAGATGACCAAAGGTTTTTTCAAAGACAGAGACTTTAGTTCTTAGAAATAAGAACAAGAAGATAGAAAAACCTACATTTAATGAAAGGGAATTCCAAAGTTTGGGCCATGGAAGCTGAAGGCACAGCCATTAATGCTGGAGCCATTAAAATCAAATTGCTCAAGAGTCCGGAATTAGGCTAAATAAACCAAACAGTGTTTGACTCCAAGTGATATTGTTAAGGGAAGGTTATTACTGGAGTGCTAGGTAGAATACGTAGGTAGAAGAAAAGTAAACTTTTGAAGAAGTGGGTAATCTTCTTGGAGAATGAAAAGCCAATAAACTGTTGATAATGTTTTCAAGTACAAGACCAAGCAGGGGAAATAAAATGGAATGCTGGATTGAGAGAACAAATGATAGTTTTTATGGTCAAGAAAAGGTCAGACAGGATTGGATGAGGAGTTACAACTAACTATGAATTAAGAGGAAATGGGACTTGTTCAGGAGGAATTCAGAGTGGAGGATAACAGCTGGGCTGGCAAAGAAAGAAGTAACATGTTTGTGAGAAAATCAACAAATCTGTTATTATTATCCTCAGAATGGATGTGGATCAGAATAAATCATCATTGAGCTATCAAAGCATGAGTGAGAGAATCTCCAAGTATTGAAAGTGACAATTGAAGGACTTATAGGGAGGGTCTCACATCCTGGAAGGGTGGACTGTGAAGTAGAGGAGACTGAAACATACCTTTGCAGTGTCTAGAGGAGCATTCCTACATCTGAGGGGATATATAAAATGTACAATCAGAAATTTGTAATAGTCACAAAGAAGTTTTGTCTCGTACTAAGAATCAGAGGTTAGATCTGTCACCATGTACAGTTGCACTCTGTTATGTTTGACCTCAAAAATACTTGTGAACTTTAAAAAATTTCAACTTCATTTGGAATCCTAAAGCAAATGCAATTGTCAGTTCCAGAGCTAGATTTAAACAAAAAAAAAACAATATGCAACAATCTTCTTTTCCATTTTACTTAATCCTTTTATCTGAATTTATGGTTCCAGATGCAGGCAATGGTCCCTCACTTATTATTACCAGAGATATTTAATTGATCCCTTAAATTTATCTTTATACCAGGATATTCTTTCCAGTTTATTCTTTTTTATCTGATGTATTTCAAGATTATGATCTTGGACATATTTTTCTGTTATATGTGAACCACCTGAAGTTAATTGAAAACAAAGCTTTGATGGCTGCTTCAAAATCCATTATTTTGTCTGGAGCTAAATTGCCACTGTCCATGTCCTCCAAATATTTTCTTCTCTTTTTTTGTTCTTGTGTTTTTGAGGATTCTGCACAGTGTTTTACTAAGTGTAAGTATTCAGCTTGACTCAGAAGATACAATAAATAATTGCACACTGTACTCATTTAACCTGCAGAGGATGTAGGTAGTGGTGGTGCAGCTAACTTTAAGAAGCTTGAACAATATTTGTTGGTTTTGATCCAGTTTTTTGTTGTCTAAAGTAATTCAGGCTGATTCATATTGGCTGAATCTCTTGGTTTTTTTGGCTGTATTCTTCTGTTTTAATTTGTTCCTTATAATTATCTTTAAATTCAAAAATGTAGCTATTCATATTTACCTTTTTTTATATGCTCTGTAGATAATTTGTATTTTTCTCAATTGAGCTTCTTGTCATGTATGTGTTGCCTTGTGTACAGAAATCTGGCCTCAGTGAGAGATTGTAAGTTAAAAGAGTTGTTTTCCTTTGAGTAAGTACTTTAAATAATTTAAATGGATTCATTATCGTAAAAGGGTAAATATGATTCACAATGCCTCACCACAGAACTCCGTTTTGAGAGTTCTTACAGAACTGTAAGAAGATCCCTAAAACAGACACACAACTGAAGTTTGCACAACAGTGTATTGTTCATTATTGCTGAAAATGTGTTGCTGGAAAAGCACAGCAGGTCAGGCAGCATCCAGGGAACAGGAGGATCGACGTTTCGGGCATAAGCCCTTCTTCAGGAATGAGGAAAATTTGTCCAGCAGGCTAAGATAAAAGGTAGGGAGGAGGGACTTGGGGAAGGGGTGTCGGAAATGCGATAGGTGGAAAGAGGTCAAGGTGAGAGTGATAGGTCAGACTGGGTTGGGGGCGGAGAGGTCGGGAAGAAGATTGCAGGTTAGGAAGGCGGTGCTGAGTTCGATGGATTTGACTGAGACAAGGTGGGGGGAGGGGAAATGAGGAAACTGGTGAAATCTGAGTTCATCCCTTGTGGTTGGAGGGTTCCTAGGCGGAAGATGAGGCGCTCTTCCTCCAACCGTCGTATTGTTGTGGTCTGGCGATGGAGGAGTCCAAAGACCTGCATATCCTATTGTTCATTATTGTAAACTGTCAGGAAAAGAAGCACAATGTAAGATTTGATGGCTTGAGTTTCTAATTATCATATCTGACTGGATTTTTTACAGCATGAAACCATATTAAAACATATCCTGAAAAATGAAAATATTGACCGTTTTGAATTCGGGTTGTGCTCACATTTGGTAACTGTAAATAAAAGTTTATGTTTGGAATTGTCTAATTGCTTGCCTGTATGCGACGTTCCCCTCCTGGACAATAACAATGTGCACGTGTCCTGTAGGTATTGGGAGCAGAACAGCAATAGCTTAGAAAGGTAATTTAAATGGGATGCAGCTAAGAATAGGTAAAATGTGTGGCCCATTGGTAAAACAGCGACTAGAATGAGAGAATGGGTTTACACCAAACCTTTTCTTAACCGGCACCAATTGGACCAAGAATGTGTCAAATGATCAAGAGGTTCACACAATCAATATGAAAAAACACACTAAGTAATAAAACATAATGCAGAAGGTGCACATATCACAGTTATGCTTTATTTACAGCATAAATTACTTAAATAATAATGTAACTTTGCCTTAAATAAACGGCAGCAAGTCTTCTCACTCATACCTTCAACTGACTACTCGAACACTGGGGAAATTGTGATATACAGTAAACTTCCAGGACTTGAGGTGTATAATTTTTGCCGGTTTATTGAGCATGGTGTTTCATTATGTGCCGGTTAAAACAAAGTTCTGTGTGCAAATGAGTGCCAGCAATGCCAATTATGTGCCATGAGCAACGTGGCTGTCATGCTAGTGAGGGGCATTGCTGGATTGCCAACACTTGCTCCTGTGTGCAATGGTCTTTCAAAAATGTGCAGGTGCAAGGGATGCCAGTATCGTGACAGGTATTGCTGAGTCATGAGCTTTTCTGGGAACAATGAGCAGCAGAATGGGGCTAGAATCAAATGAAAGAGATGCCATGATGTGGGGTAAGTAGTTAATAAGACAAGTTTGATATATGGTGAGAACGTTTGCTAGGCCTCACAGAAAGAAGTCCTCCAAAGAATTCGAGATAGCTTGCACTTATCCAAAATCATAAGATTCATCCCTAATTGGTCACGTGGCCTCTTTCTACACAGTTAGCTTTCTGCAATTCTGTAATTTAGTGAAGGTGATATGAATAATACATGAAACTTTCATACGGCCATGCAATGAACAGTTGAATATAAAAAGTCATGGTTGAAGTGGTAGCTAGGTTGGGCGGTAAGTGTTTAAGGTGATATGTGGGTGTGGTTGCAAGGTGAGTATGTGCGGCAAGTGAGTGAGCTGATAGGTGGGTCTGAGACTTGTTAGATTAGATTGGTTCAGGAGGGACGCCTAGTTGATGGCTAACAAGGTCTGACCTCAAGGTAGTTGAGTAGTGGGTGCGTTAACGTCATATCAAACTGGGGGCTAGTTGAGAGGTTTGACGGAGTCAAGTGACAGCAAGGATAGCCACAATTGGAAGAGGGCAATTAAAGGGCATATTTGGGTGGGACAAGGTAATTCTGAATAAGTGGTTTGTCAGGGGGATCTCTGGGGGCTAGATTAGATTAGGAAAATCAATGTTTCAGACAAAAGCCCTTCGTCAGGAATGCTCTTGCCCGAAACGTCGATTTTCCTGCTCCTCGGATGCTGCCTGACCTGCTGTGCTTTTCCAGCACCACTCTAATCTTGACTCTAATCTCCAGCATCTGCAGTACCCACTCCCACCTCCCTGGGGGCTAGTCAGAGTAGCCATAAAATCTGTGCCTTTCTGACCAGCAGATAGCTGCTTGTATAAATATTGCTTTTCTGTATTTCAAGGTGCTATAAGTTGAAAGAATACAAGGAAGACTAAGTTACAGAAAGAAAGGTAGATGCATCCTTATTACTTGACAGTAAAATCAGAAAAAAGAAACTAATGATGAACCATTTCTCAGACTAAGACAAAATCTTCAGCAGTGTCTCCCAGGGATGATATTTGGACTGTTGTTCTCCTTGATATATCTTAAAAAATATAAAATCAAGGTTTGCACATCATATGATACTCGTAAATCTGATGAACAGGGAGGAGTAACAGATTTCAGCATGTACGTATACAGCTGTTAACATAGGCAGACATGGAGTTTAAAGTGTTGGGGGAGAAAAGGGATCAAGGGATAAAGTGATCTATTTTGGTAGGAAAGATAAAAACAGATAATATAACCTAAAAGGTGTAATTTTAAGAGGGTTGTAGGAACAACAGGACTGGAGTTGTTATATGCACACAAGGTTTTGAAATTAGCAGGTTAAACAGGCAGACAGAATTTTTAGAATTATATTTAGAGGTATTAGAAAAACAGGATGCAAGGTACAAAAAATGCTAAATCTTCATGAAACTATGGATAGATATTCCCTAGTTATAGCATTGTAGCCAATAATGGGCACACATTGGAAGAAACTCAAGAGATACTGCAGAGGAGATTTACAAGAATGGAAAACTTCAGTTTGGTGAAAAGGCACAGAAACTGGAACTAATCTCCTTACAGTAGGAGGAGGGTAAGAAGAGATTTTAAAAAGTGTGTTAGAATCTTAAATAAATAAGGAACAAGTACCTTCAGAGGAAGAGGTGTTGATAACCAGAAGATACAAATTTCAGATAACTGTCAGAGGCTATGGGAGGAGAGAAAATTACACAGGGTATTTTTATGATCCAGAATGCCATGCCTGGAAGACGATACATTAATGATTTTTAGAAGACAATTGGCTAATTACTTGAAAAAGAAAGTACTGCTGGCCTATTCAGAAATGAAAGCTGTGTGCTCATTGGATAACTCTTTCAAAGAGTCATTGGGTCGATTGGCCACTTTCATCCTCAGGTATTACATTTGCTTGGCAATGAACATGACGTGTGAATTAGTTACAAAAGGAAAAGCCTCACTATTGTACAAGTTGGCAAGGTAAACAAAATCCACAAGCAAATGCATAGAAAAACTAAGCTATTAAAAATGGCCAATTGACCATAGCTATCAATGGAAAAGAATGAAAACTGTTGAAATCACTGCCAATGCTTTTTTGAAAGTGTTGCGAGTCAGCACATTTGCTTTTCATTAAAGTGAACTTAGCACCAAGATAATTTTGAGGGATAATAAAAGTATATTTGAAATAGAGTTATTTCTGTTTTAGAATTGTCTGCAGCATTTTGTATCTGAATAAAGCTGTGACTATCTGAGATGCAATACACTTAGAGTTGTAGAGATCTATAGCATTTCCTGATGAAGGGCTCTGGCCCGAAACATCAATTTTCCTGTGCCTTGGATGCTGCCTGACCTGCTGTGCTTTTCCAGCAACACACTCTCAACTCTGATCTCCAGCATCTGCAGACCTTACTATCTCCTACAGCATGAAGACAGGCCCTTTGGCCCTAACTGGTCCATACCAACTAAAATGTCTGTCCACGTTAACCCTGTTTTTCCGCCTGGCCCATATCTTTCTAATCCTTTCCTTGAGATAACAGGGCTTCCAGTGACTGCACTGTCTCACCTGAGGCCTTAACAAATATCTTTGCATCCTCTTTGGCCTCAGGTGAGGTTCTTGAGGACTGGAGAATGTCCAATGTTTTTTCCTTTGTTTAAGAAGGGAAATAGAGATAATCCAGGTAATTACAAGCCAGTGATTCTGACATGAATGATGGGGAAGCTGTTGAAGAAGATACTGAGAGACAGGACTTATTCACATTTGGAAGTGAATAACTTGTTAGTGATAGGCAGCATGGGTTTGTGCAGCAAAGATCATGTCTCACCAACTTGATTGAGTTTTTTGAGGAAGTGTCAAGAATGACTGATGAGGAAGGATAATGGGTGTTGTCTGCAAGGACTTTAGTGAGATATTTGATAAGGCATCTCATGGCAGGCTGGTACAAAACATAGACATTCATGGGAATCGAGGTGAGCCAGCTAGATGGATGCAAAACTGGCTTGGTCATGGAAGACAGAGAATAGTAGTGGAAGGGCTTTTGGAATGGAAATGAGTACATAATGGTGTTCTGTAGGGATCAGTGCTGGGACCATTGTGTTTGTAAAATATACAAATGATCTGGAAGAAAATGTTGGTGGCCTGATTAGCAAGTTTGAGGATGACACCAAAATTTGCAGATAATGGGGAAGATTGTCAAAGCATACAGCAGGATGGAGACAGATTGCAGATCTAGGCAGAGAAATAGCAGATGGAGTTTAATCTGGACAAATGTGAGAAAGATCAAATTCAGGTGTGACTTAAACAATAAATGGCAGAGCATTGAGATACAGAGTGTTCCGGGCATACATTTCCACAGATCCCCGAAAACGACATCAAAGTTGGATTAGGTGGTTAAGAAGGCATACAGCATGCTTATCTTCATTGGTCAGGGCAACGAATATAAAAGTTGGCAAGTTATGTTTAGAGCTGTACAAAAGTTTAGTTTTGCCACATTTGGAATATTGCATACAGTTCTAGTTGCCACACTACCAGAAGGATGTGGATGTAATGGAGTGGGTGCAGAGAACTTTTACCACAAAGTTGCCTGGTCTGGAGGGTTTGATTATGCAGAGAGGTTGGATAAACTCGGATTGTTTTCACTGGAAAGAAAGAGGCTGAGGGGGCAACCTGATAGAGGTCGACAAAATTATGAGATATATAAATAGGGTGAATATTCAGAAGTTTTTCTTCCCCATGGTTGAAAGGTCAACTGCAAGAGTGTACAGAATCAAGGTGAGAGGGGGTTAGGGTTAGGGGCGACACGGGGGGAAATTTTTCATACAGAGGGTGGTGGGTGCCTGGAACACACTACCAGTGGAGGTGGTGGAAGCAGGCACGTCAGTAGCATTTAAGGCATATTTTGATAGACACATGAATGTGAGGGTAAATACTTCACAGGGGCAATAAGTAGTGGGTGTAAATAAGGATTTGGAATTGGCATAGGCTTAGTGGCTGAAAGGGCCTGTTCCTATGCTGTACTGTATTGTATTGAAAACTATCTACATCTTGACGAATTGAAAGCTTTTAATTTGTGTAATAATGGCGCAGTTACTCTAGATGGCAGTATCAGTGTCATTCTCCTGTAACAAACAATACCACTTTCACTCCACAACTTACTCGAGGTTTAAGTTCAATCAGATGAACATTAAGCACTCACCCAAACCCATGATATAATACCGGTTAGGCAACATCTTGCTGAGAAGGTTTTCTAGCGCTCTATTGTCAGGCACTTCTAGTTGTTATTTTTGTTAATAATGAGCCACACAAGTACCACTGGGACTAGTCTTTTGCCTGGGCTCTGTTATAAGAGTTGAACCAAAACTATACAGCAAAACTATTCCAGATTGTACTTAAGAATAATTCACAAAATCTGCTTTCACCTTGACTTGGGAAAACCTTACTCTTCAAATTAATAAATGGAAAATTCTGTCATTCTTCATTAGTCAATATCAGCTCAGTAGCATTAGAGAAATAATTTATGAAAGATAAAGAGATGAAAGAAGGAAATAAGTTATAATCATGCCCATTGTTTCACACACAATATAAGCTGTTTCATTTCTTAGAGAAATACATGTCAGTCATAGGAAGACAAAAACAGCTCTCCATCTTGTTCCAACATTCAGTTGGGTCATGGCTAACCTGAATCTTAACACTACTTCTTCCCAACTTGGTTCCATAAACAATTCCATATTTTTAATATCCTTACCTAATACAACTACTAATTTCAGTTTTAAAGTCTGTGGATTTCTCTTCCCCTGAGAAGAGTGGAGGAAGGTCTTGATTATTTTTAAGATTGTCTAGCAAGAATCTATCAAATTCAATGGAGTCAGAGGATGTAGGAGATAGGTAAGAATGTGAAATTGAAGCTGCAATCAGGTCAGTCAAGATTTTATTAAGTGAAACAGGCTTAAAGACCCAATTACCTCTATCTATTTACCCTGTCCTTGTCCTTTGTGCTGTATTAAGGGCATGCTCTTCTGTTGAGAGGTACTGTCTTTTGGAAGAGTCCTTCAACCGAGGTCCAATCTATCCTCTCAAATGGATACTGAACAACCTATGGCACAACCTGAAATATTAGAGCAAGGGAGTTATCCCTGATATACCTTCCAATTTTTTATCAGACAAACAGGTAACCTGGCCTTTGTTATCTTGCACTTTTGGGAGTTTGCTGTACATAAACTGACTTCTGCATTTACTACATTACATCAAGAACTATACTTGCAAGATACTTCACTAATAAAGTACTGATCATGACAGGCTCTACATAAATAAAAGTGTTTTTTAAAATTATTTGGTAATACGGTTTTTTTAAAACCAAATAACAGTCAATCTATATTTTTCAACTGTATTATAAGTTCCTCTTAAGCACAGATCCAGTGTTGTATAAACTGATGACCATGTCATTATAATTACTAAATTTCCTGTCTTATGAGGTTTTTGGATTGCCAAAAGTTTGACACTATTTTTGCAAGTACTCTCAATTTTTTAGCCAATTGATTACACACATTACTAATTGTCTAGTAAAGCATACTTCAGAGTAGAAATATCATGTTTGGAATATGTGTTAGAACTGGAAGCTTTAAGGGCACATTTATGTCTCTATTTTGTTTATTTTTCTGATAGCTGGTACATTGTACTCCACTGTTTTGATGTTCAAGGGTAGTGACTTCAGAACAAATAGATCAAAAAGGGTATCTCTAATTAAAGAAATAAATGACATAGTCTTACACTGTGTCAGAGGATGTTTAAAGCCAATTAAATTTTTCGATTAGTAACGCTATGACAATGTAAGAAACACAGTTGTTACATTGCACATGGTTGATAATAAAATGAAGATTATCTAGTTTGGTTTTATCTTAGAGTATGATAAAAGGTCAGCACAACATTGAGGGCTGAAGGGCCTGTACTGTGCTGTACTGTTCTATGTTCTATTGCACACTGCAAAATTGCATTAGCAAATGACCAGATAATGTTTCAACAATGTTTGTTGAGACCTAAACACTGACCAGGAGAACGCCCTTACTTTTCTTCTAAATAAAGCCATGAAATCTTTTAAATATGTCAGGAAGGGCAGATAACATTGAAAATATTCAGTAAGTCTCGGAGTTTTTATGAGCGAGAGAAACAGAGTGAATATTTGAAGTCCAATATAACTCTTTTTTGGAATTTGTTTTCTTTGGACTCAAAACAGCAACTCTCTCTCTTTCTCTCTTCACAGACACTGTCTGACTTGCTGATTTTCTCCAGCATTTTCTGTTTTTTTTCTTTCAGATCTCCAGTGTGCACAATGTTTAGTTTGATTTCAGGATAAATGATGCTTTGATGTGATCTAATCCAAAAAAGAGTTTTTTTTTGTAGTCATTGACATAATACAAATGCCACTGACAAGATCAGCATTTACTACTGAAAACTTAAGAAATAGGAGCAGGACCAGACCATACAGCAGGCCAAACCTACTCGGTCACTCAATACGATCAAAGTTAAACTTTGACTTTAATTACACTTACTTGCCCATTCCTGATATCCTTGATTCCCTGACAGATCAAAAATGTATTAAACCCAAGGATTGAAACTTAACAATTAAACTGAACACACTGATCATTGGAAGACTGCTACAAGAAACTGTGCACAGGGACAAGCATCCAGCTTGTAGATTGGACCAAGCTGCATCTCAGGGATGCCTGCAAGTTCTCTTAAGTGCCATTAAGTGGCAGCATGGGAAGGCAACAGCCCAAAGGTATTACCGCGAGACTATCAGTCGAGAAACTCAGCTAATCATGCCATCGAATCTAGAATCAAGGGTCTGATAATGACAATGAAACCATTGCAGATTGTCAGAAAAATCCCATCAGGATTCACTAATGTCATCTGTCTGACAGATCTGAAATCTGCCATCCTTACCTGGTCTGGTCTGCTTGTGCCTCCAGACACACAGCAACATGCTGGACTCTTAACTATCTCTGGGCAGTTAGAGATGAACAGTGATTGCTGGCCTAGCCAGAGATGCCCACGTTCTGTCAATGAATTAAAATAAAAACTCATTTATTGTCAACCTACATGCCTGGAGTGGGCAGGTAAAACCTTTAGCCTGTGTCAAATTCACTAATTATAACACACCCAGGTCAGTGTAATGGCCATTAATAAGAGGAATACCCAGTAATGCAAGAAGACATTCCTACCATTCTTTATCTGCACCTTGTCTTGACTGTATCTCTGCCACTGTGTCCACCTCTTGCTAAAGCTCATGGTGTACTACTCCCTCACAGACTAAATTATTTACCTTTCCCACACCGGGTGTGATAGCAGCCATTTTCCCCTCCATTACACTCACATTGAGGGCTGAAGGGCCTGTACTGTGCTGTACTGTTCTATGTTCTATTGCACGCTGCAAAATTGCATTAGCAAATGACCAGATAATGTTTCAATAATGTTTGTTGAGACCTAAACACTGACCACAGTTTCGCTCACAGCATGATGGAAGGAAATAGTTATCCCACTTTCTGGTGTGAGTCACAGACTCAGCCTCTCAGTCTAAGTGACACCTCCAAATCTTCATATTCCTTTCTTGGTAGTCCCTCCTATCAACCACAGTTGGGTTTGATCTTCCCCCATATAACCACCCAACCTATTTCTTTAACTGTTTATCTATACCCTTTATTCCCTGAGCCCCAGGCATACCATGCAGTCATAGCAAATTTTGTAGTGCACTGGCCCCTACATGAAAGTCAGGGGGTGGTGCTGACTGTTGATGAACTGCCTTCCCCCCCTCCCCCCCCACCCCGGCATTAGCCCTTTCCCTTTCTTGCTGTTATCTCCCTCCCCAATAAATGTTGAATTGTTGTCTTTTCACAATTCTTAGCCCCTCTGCATCAGCACGCTGCTTCCAATCTGCACAAATGAGTTTTGCTGCTTTCCTTAAACAGCGGTGCCCCTTGATAAATTCCCTTTACTGTTAGTGGGTAAGCACCAGAACTGGTTCTGCCCCAAGCCCCCTTGCAGATTCTCATGGACAGCCCTGATTAATAACTGACCAAACCCCTAATGGTTCAGCTCGCTGACTGACTTCCCTCAATAACCTGGACTGGTTGCACATTACCCACATGGCTGACAGTGTCCTCTCTTTGGACTATAGAGGTACAGACCTCATGACTCTGTCAACCCCAAGCAGCCAACTGACTGCTCCCAAGCCAGTGGACTGATTTCAGAGGCTGCCATTGACATACTATGCCAGGATCCCCTGAAAGGTGCCTCCTTTGACTTTATTGAGGACTACTCCCCTTGGACATTGAAACACAACCGTGTGGTTGATGCACATGCAGAGTGTTTGCCACATACACTGCTGGCATATGCTGTAGGTGTGAGGTTAATGTAGTTGGCTGATGACAGCTGATAGCCATGAAAAGTGCCTTGTTTTATGTCTGTGCTAAAAGGTAAGTTAAATAGAATTACAGTGTGTCTTTAACCTCTGGCTGAGGGCGAGAAGTGCAAAACGGCAAGGTAAGGAAAGGCAGGGATGCTGTGAGCATTGAAGTTAGCACTAAATGAGTGAGCACTAAGTGAACAAGAAAGGATTCCTGAGATGCAGGCTGGTCAATCCATGAGATGGGTGCCCTGTCCTTGTCTGCAATTTGTCTTGCAGCAGCATTACAGTAAAAGGACCCAGTGTGCTCCAAATTACAGGATTGAAGTGCAGAACCATATTGTAAGTGGATTGTAAAGGGGTCATGATGGTACAGTGAGACGGGTAAGATGGCTAATATCTGTGGACAGGGACTGGGGGTGGTGGGTGTACCCTGAGAGTTTGAAAGCTAAACTTGTCTCCAGGATGAAGGGCAGTAACAGAGTCCTTGTGGTGAGCTAGAGCAAACAAATAACTACTCTAATTTTTATGTCAGAAATTGTTACCGTCTAGTTTCTATCTGATGTGTGGGAGAATGGGAAACTGCATAAACATGAGGTACAGTTAATATGAACGCTAATGCATATTAAAACATGCAAATATGTCTCTCGCCACTCAAGAGCAACATTTTTGTCTCGTCATTTAATACTTGGTTAAAAAATGGAACTGTTTGCTCTTGACATCAAAAATCTGTCTACTGATCACACCCAGATCTCCCAGCTTTCTCATCAATGGCCTTGTTGTTCAGTGGCTGGGAAGATTCTACCATATGAGTTGAAACTGGGAATTTTTAGCAAGCTTTGACCCATGACCATAAGTCACTATAAATATCAGAGAACTGAATCTATGCTCTCAAAAACATCTGCAACAATTTCTGGGGGGATTATTTTCTAGTCATGTGAGAAAAACCATCTTGCAAAAAGATTTAAAATTCTCAACATCTCTTACTCATTTTCTGTGTTGTTGCAAATTGCAGAAAACGAACCAACACTGTGCAAGATAAAATATCTGCCCTCTCGAACACTAGGATTATCAAAATCTCATAACAATATCGTGCAAATAAAGATCTAAAAGAATGCAAATCATAACCTTTTATCATAAACATCAATTAAGCCAGTAAAAAATGCTAACAACCAGTTAGAACAACAGAAAAGTCCAAAAAACAGACAGATGTTGGAAAAGTTACAGTGAACAGTAAATGGGGAAAATCATAATGTCTTCAAAAACCATCACATTTAACTTAAGGAGTTGCATTTAGCAGTGGAATCTAAAAATACCACAAGCTTAAATGGAAGGGGTAATTTTAATGTATCAGATGGCGAGGAAAATACAATGCCTGGGTTACTTAACCAGCCCATACACCTGGGTTACTTAACCAGCCCATAAATCAGTGAGCTGGCTGCTTAAATCCAGTGGGATGCAAATTCATAAGATTCGATTAGATGGCCTTCCAGCAATGATTTTGCAGGCAGAAGACCTGTAAAATGCCATGGACTTTGTACCTGCCCCCTGAACACCTGCCCTTGCCCATCTTGCAATGTTACCAGTGGCAGATGAGAGTGGGAAGGCCCACCCACCATGGACCAACTGAGTGTTTAAGTAGCCAACTAATAGTGATTAAAGGGCCTCAACCTGCCATTGCTGTGATTTTCTTAGCAGCAGGAGAGCTCTAGACCAAGCGTCCAGCCAGCACTCTCTCTGCATGGGCTAGTGACAGGCGAAATTGGTGAGAGGGTTTTCTAAACATACCCACTGGGCAATTCAGAAGGTCCTCTTCCAGGTCACCTCCTCATCATTTTTGCTACCACCTGGCATGCATACCCCACCCTTTGTTCGCACTTTCTGACAGGCCATAGCAAGACCCAACCCCCAATCCCTCCAGTTACCTTTCACTCAGGTTTTGCCTTCTTCACGTTGTTGTAGCCCTAGCAGTGGCTACCGCTCCCAGCAGTGAAAATGGACTAGAGATTTCCCAAAAGATCCCAAAGCTGGAACCTCCTGCCTTGATGGTGACAGAAGTACCACTTTAAAACAATGAATGTAATAATCCTGTGGGCATTAGATGCAAGCTTCTGGTGCAACATTTTCACTGGAGGTTGAATATAACCCATATATGCTAATCAGGAGCTGGCATGATATTCCATTGACTAACATATATTCCTTAACCAACATCCCTAAAATGGATAACTAAATAGATAACTAGACCTTGCATTCCATTGCTGCTTGTAGGATATTCCAATGTGTGAATTGGCTACCACATTCCCTGCATTGCAACCATGACTACAGCTCTGAGCATTGTCACCTGTAGTGTGCTTTGAAACATCCTGAACTTGCAAAAGGCACTTTCTAATTATGTTGTTTGTGAGATGTTGGTGTCACTGGCCAGGCCAGCATTTATTGCCCAGAGGGCAGTTAAGAGTCAACCACTTTGCTGTGGTTCTGGAGTCACATGGAGACAAACGCAGGTAAGGACAGCAGTTTGATTCCCCAAAGGGTGTTAGTGAACCAGATGGGGTTTTTTCCTGACAGTTGGCAATAGTTTCCTGGTCATCATTAGATTCTTAACTCCAGATTTTTAAAAAATTCAAACATCATCACCTGCCATGGTGAGATTCGAACCAGGTCCCCAGAACATTATCTGTCTTTGGATAAGTTCCTCCTTTGATGCTCAGCATGAAAAGGATCAGAACTGAAGGAGAACCTGTGAGATTCTATACTTTCTCATGTGAGACCTGGAGGAGCTGGTGTCCCCCATTAGGTCTTACAAGAGGGCCTTGCCAGACATTTGTTAGGCCACTTGCAGGCCAGAATTGCCTGCAATTCTGGTCTCCCTATCATAGTAAGGATGTTGTGAAACTTGAAAGGGTTCAGAAAAGATCTAGAAGGATGTTGGCAGGGTTGGAGGATTTGAGCAAAAGGGAGAAGCTGAATAGGTTGGGGCTATTTTCCTTGAAGCGTTGGAAGCTGAGGGAAGACCTTATGGAGGTTTATAAAATCATGAGGGGCATGGATAAGGTGAATAGCCAAGGTCTTTTCCCAAGGTAGGAGAGTCCAAAACTAGAGGGCATAGGTTTAAGGTGAGATGGGAAAGATTTAAATGGGACCTAAGCGATAAGCTTTTCACACAGAGCTGAGCTGTCAGAGAAAGTGGTGGAGGCTGGTACAATTACAACAGTTAATTATTGGAAAGCAGAAAATTAACTGAAATCAATACTATCCAAAGATAGACAAGAATTTTAATCCCACTCTTCTGGAGTGACGAAATATATCAATAACACATATAAGCGATGATATATTTCTTTGATTGTTTCTTCATTGTTTGGGTGGAGAATATAAGTTTAAAGATTCATTGCAAATACTTAAAAGAATGTAATCCCTGTTTCCATGATTGGCAAGGGGTCTCTTTGTTACAAATTAGTTGCTTGCCAAATCTTGTCTAGACAAATAATTCCATGCTTACCTCAAGAAACACTATGTTTACTGTTCACAACATAACAAACTCTTCTGATGGTGAACTTAACGGAACCTATCTTTTGCTGAAACATTGGTGATGCATGACCATTTAATTATCTACTGGAATGCATTTCATTACTGCACCGGTATAAACCAAATCAATTAACATGAAGAGACTCAAATGCCTTTAAGTAAAAATTATAAGGTCAGCTTCCATTTTTTTTAGTGACATATTTTGCTCTGTGCCCTAGTTAAAGTAAATGCATAAGCTACAACATTTAGGAGATAAGGTGCCCTTTGAGTCAAAACTGGAGTCCTCACAGTAAGTATGGGGCAGACAGGATTCTATTCAGGTCAGGCTGTTAAAGTAGGTGCTGTGAGATTGAATTAGAAATACAGTCATTTCTCTATAGCGTGATAGTCGTGTCCATGTGCAATCCCACACTACACAAGTATCACACAATACAAATGACACTTAAAGTGTTGGTGATGCAATCACACTATAGCCAACACATAGTCCTCTCTCTGTCAGTCATGTTACAGCAAATTTGCATTGACAAAATGTATGTTATAGCAGAACAACCTGCATGCAGAGTAGGTATATTAAGATGTCATTCAGTGTGTACTGGTACCAATTTTTACCTCACCGCTCATAATAACACAGTTTCTTAACTTTGCTTGTGTTTAGCAGCATGAAGGACCCCAACAAGGCTAGGACAATATGGCCAGTGATGATGACAGTGGTCATGAAATTCTGTATGTTGTATTTTTTCCATCCTGACACAAAGGAATGTTTCCAATGCCTCACAGTTCATTGCCCAATTCCGCAAGAGGAAGGTGACTGATGAACAGAGTATGTAGAGAGGAGAACATATTGCCTTTTCTTCTTTCCAGAAAGGAGAAGGCAGAGCTTGCGTGTGATTTTTCTCGGGTGACAGGCTTCCTATGCGGCAGTGTGTCATTCATCATGCATACATTGCCTGGAGGACAATTCAAATTCAGAAGTGCACCACAATCGCGGCGGTTTCTGGATAAATATCACAATTTAATTCTGGATGTTTTTGACAGGTGAGAACTGGAAACTAGTCCAAACTAATGATTATTTATCAACTAGTTCTAAAATTTTCACAGACATGGTTCAGCAGGGCTCCTTTTGAAACTTCCTACTTCAGCTCCCATTTCCTTGAAAGCTGACATCATCCCACATCACTGATGATGCTTTTGAGATGGTCCCTTAGAGCAGGATGTTCTGGAACCAACTCAAGAGCAGGATATATTAGACATTACATAGTGTAATGTGACAGGATTTATTAATGAGCTCCAAGTAAAAGCATCCCTAGGTAGCAGAGAACAATGGTCACCATGAATGTCCTGCCTTTTCAACCTTGCCCCTTACCTGAGGTGTGGTGTCCCACACACTAAACTCACCACCAGTCCTCTCTCTAATGAGAGAACAGGCTATGATCTTCTGCAACCGTGGTAACTTTTGCATTCACTTCAGTTCACAACTGAATGTCACATCCAGTTTGAAAAAGAGAGGCTTGGGTCCAAATGTAAATAAGGGCAACTATCTAGGCATGAAAGCCAAGCTAGCTGATATGTTACTGACTTTTTCAGCGAGAAGCTATATCAACAGGGAAAGAGTGGCAGACATTTAACGGGATATTCCAAAACACTCAGAACAAATATATTCTTACTATTAGGACATATTCTAAAAGGATGACCTGTCATCTGTGATTAACTAAAGAAGTTAAGGAAAGCATCAAACTTATGGAAAAAGCAGAGAAACTTTACAAAGGTGAGTGGCAGATCAGATGATTAATCAGAATGTAAAGACTGACTAAAAGAGGAAGCTGGCTATAAATGTAAAAACAAATAGCAAATGTTTTAAGGGAATTTTAAAGGGAAAGAGTCAGTAAAGTGAGTATTTAGTCCTCTGGAGAAGAGAGAATGGGGAGTTAATCATGGATAGTAAGAGTGTAATGGATGAAAATAACAAATATTTTCCTTCTGTCTTCATAAAAGAAGATGCAAAAAAATTCTAGTAATTGCTACAAATCAGAGGTGAAAGGGAGGGACAAACAGTGAGATTGCAATTACGAGGATAGCAGTATTAAGCAAACTGATGCAGCTATGGGTCAACAAGTCTCCATGTACAGATGAACATCATCTTAGAGTCCTAAAAGTTGATGGCTATTGAGATAGTAGATGAGTTGGTGTTAATTTTCCAAAATTTCTGGATTCAGGAAAGTTTCCATCAGACTTCAAGCAGAAAATGTATCACCTCTATTCAAGAAGGGAGGGACGCAGAAAACATGAAATCAGTTAACTTGACTTCTGTGTACAGTCCATGGTATCCTGTACCTGGAGGAAGCTAGCTACATTCATAAATCCTACTGCCTGGGCTGCAACACTGAAATAAAATAAACTGGCATGATCTTGCACAGATGGCATTTGTCACTGTCCTGATGCATTTGTGGGAGCATGACTAAGAGATCCCATCCAGCTTAGTTGTGTGGCTCACTGGAAGGAGTCAGTCGCAGACAAATTCACAGTTGCTAGTCACCTTCACAATCTCTGGAGAGGATGATATCCTACTCCGCCTATTCGCGGTTTCTGCTCCAGCATTTGGCACAGTTCCGTCAATGTCCTGGGACATACAGAGCGCCCATCAGTGCAGCCCCCCCAGGAGCACATCCCCAGGAAATAGAAACAAGGGGCAAAAGGACACTGGGCCTCCTCCTATGGACCCCAATGCATCCTGAAGGGCCCTATGTCTCTGACCTGGGTGAGATGCTTGCTTTCTATCATTCATGGCAGCCTGCTGCTCCTCCTAG
Source organism: Chiloscyllium plagiosum (assembly GCF_004010195.1). Classification (NCBI taxonomy): domain Eukaryota; kingdom Metazoa; phylum Chordata; class Chondrichthyes; order Orectolobiformes; family Hemiscylliidae; genus Chiloscyllium; species Chiloscyllium plagiosum. The sequence continues at coordinate 29,188,688 of NC_057715.1, read as the reverse complement.
GCTTGCCATGCTCCTCCTGCATTGAGCTTCACCTTATTAGGAAGGCAGCTACAAGGACTGACATCCCATCAACAGCTAGGCTTTGAAAGCAGGACTGGTGGAAATGAGTTACACTGAGAACACAAGGAACCAAAGACATTCTTAGCTCTCACAAGAGACATTGGTGGTACACCCAGCAGATGAGGGCTGCACGCACTTCTACAGACATTGGGACATGCAGCACCTGAATAACAAGGACCAGGTCTCCATCATTCATTCAGCATCAGCCTCAACATGTGCAACAACTTGGCAAAGGTGCTGTTCTGGCTGAGTGACCAATACATTACATCAAAAAGTGCCCACTGCTCTCCAAACCCCATACTAACCCAAACCCATTTCAATGATTTAATCTCTGACTGTATTCAGAACAGACTATTGTTAAGCTTACATGTCAGCTGATGAAGTGATAGTCTGCAGCTACCACAGCACCTGGGAAGCTGTACGAATCATGGCTCGTCTTTCGCCAGGTTGGCCTTTTTTCAAACCATTGCTGCTACTTCAATTTGCAACCAATGGCATGCTGCAAACCAACTGTAACAAGCACCCAATCCTTCAGCACCTTCACTCTGGATGTTTAGCAAATGGGCAATAAAAATTAATCTGGTTAGGGTTGGCAAACAGCTGCTTCATGTATTGGTTCCCTCAATATTCCTAGTGTCCATTAGACATGGATTCCATGCTTTATCCCATCAAATTGACACTGACTCCATGCACCCAGGGGATTGTCCCAGCCATTTCCTAGTATCACTCCTTGTTTAGAGAATGCCAAGTGATGGCAGGGAACACAGCTCACAGCGAACACTGTCAACACTAGGATCTAAATTCCAGCAAAGTTACCCAACCCCCAACGCCCTTTCCCACAGCACTATGTCCCCATTTACTTCACAATATCCTAACAGCCCATTTCCACCCATCGCCCCCAAGTGGAAACCCACTGCATTGAACCTCACCTCACCTGTCCTCCTTGACCCCAAACTTTGGCATTATACCATCAAGCTGCCCATCCTTTTCCCTCATGCTCCATCTGTGGAGGGTGGGTTTCTCCCTAATACTATCTTTGTCCACGCCTCCACCCACACCTCTGCCTCCCCAGTCCTTTTTGTAGTGATAACCCACATTGCACCTTACACTCTCCTGAATGTCTGACTACGGCCAGCAGACACTGATCATGACTGATCAGACCCTGGATGACGTCTTTGCAGCTCCTCTGCTGATGGTATGCAATTCCCCAATTGCTTGTGCTGGACCTAAAAGGCTGACACCCGAGCTGAACTCAGACAGTTCCCTGACTGTGCGTAACTCAAGCAGACGACTGACAGAAGCCAAGCCCCTGTGAGGGCTCTGTCTATGACCGATGGTACCAGTACCCCTGATAGATAGCGATCACTCTTGATTGGACTGAGGACATGCCCTCAACTAATTTCCAATTTGGCTATTAGGCTAAACAAATGTGCAATGTGTTTTACATATAGGTCGCTGGTACATGCTGTGGGCATTAGATTGTCATCTGAGTGTGATGTCTCTCATCCCACTTGAGTAAAAAAGCAACCCTGAGATTCATTCTCGCCCATTCAATGAGCTGGGACCCTATCCCTGTGTGCAAAATGTCCCTGCTGCAGCCTTTCAATGTTAGTTGCCACTGTGTCCTGCAATGTAGCAATGAAACATCTGTTCTGATGATGCCAACTTTGACAAGGGTCCCTCTGGAATGTCTTCTTCCTCAACCGAGGAATCCCCCAGCATTGGAGTTGACAGAACTCTGTGCTTCCAATTGCTTGTCACCTTGTTCCCTGGCCAACATCTCTGTCTCAGGCATGCTGCAGTGCTCCAGCAGTTCAGCGTGAGCTGGAAGAACAGCAGCTCATTTTCCACTGAGGAACTCTACACCTTTCTGGCCTCAATATCAAGTTCAACAATTTTTGGGCTTGAGGCACTTTCTTCCATGTCCTTACTCTGAACCCCACACACCAGGCCTTGTTATCACATGATCTGCTATTACACACAACCCATTGTTAGCCACTAATAATCCCCATTAACAGCCATTCATTCTTCTATGGTGAGTGTTATCCACTCCTTTGTCTGTTAAACTGAATCGTAGAATCCCTACAATGTGGAAACAGGCCCTACGGCCTAATAAGTCTGAGGAGTCACCCACCCAAACCTATTTCCCATTACTCTACATTTACCCCTGACTAATCTAGATGGGACTAGATTGGGTTGGGATTTCTGGTCAGCATGGATGGGTTGGACCGAAGGGTCTGTTTCCATGCTGTCCATCTCTATGACTCTATGACTCTAATGCACCTAACTTACACATCCCTGAACATTGTGGGCAATTTAACATAGCCAATTCACCTGACCTGCACATCTTCAGACTGTGGGAGGAAACCAGAGCACACCGAGGAAACCCAAGCAGATACTGGAAGAATGTGCAAATTCCACACAGACAGTGGCCCGAGGCTGGAATTGAACCCAACTCCCTGGCGCTGTGAGGCAGCAGTGCAAACCATTGAGCCACCGTGCTGCTTTCGCTCTCTTTGGGCTCTCTCTTCCCCTATCGTTTACTCCTTACCCTTTTCTCCAATCCTATCTTCTGCATAAAAACCAACATTTTCTTAGCAACCTTCTGTTCTTAAGAAGGGTCAGTGAACCTGAAACTTTAACTCTGATTTCTCTCCATGGATGCTGCCAGACCTGCAAGATCTTCCAGCAGTATCTGTTTATGTTGCTAACAGAATTGATCAAGGGGATTTGTGAATGTAGCATTCATCCTAAGTTCCCTAAAGGAGATTGGTTAGCAAAAGAGAGGTGATAAAAGCACAGACGAGGGTTACAAGAGCAGATGAGCTGTAGGAAGGGCAGATGATGTTGCAAAGATGCAACTAGTTATGGAGATGATATGGGGTCGGAAGCTTTGCTCAGCTTCACACATAGCATCAAGAAGGAAAAAACAAGAGAAGCAAAATGTCAGCTTCCAAAAGGGAATAGGATTGGGTCAGTTGTTAGAGGTTAATGTTTGCAGTGGCAACTGACTAAGGATAATGGCTTCACTCTTCCCAGTATTTAATTAGAGGAAATTCCTATTCATTTAATGCTAGACAGTAATGTGATAAATCATGGAGAGGACAAGACTTAGAAGGATGATATTAACAGCATGTATAACCTGACAATGTACTTTCAAAAGACGTCATAAGCAGGTCATCAGTTGATTAGGAAATCTGGCATAGCATAGTGATAATCCTGATTTTACCCTCATAAATATAGAAAAAAATGTCTATGTCAAAGTTTCATGTTGTTGTTATCGACTATCATTTCAAATTGCACATCTTTGTAATTCTTGGAGTATGAGCCAGGAAATACTTCCTGAAAACATTTTGTTACACAAAAAAAGTTCTACAAAATATTCCTAGACTTGTAAGCAGAGCATGCAGTCAGAACAAAATATCATATTACATCCCCACTGAGTTTCATTTTAACTTCAGCTAAAAAAAATTATTTGTCAAAGGTTGTGTTGAAGAAACTAAATATTAGCTGTTGCATGGATTTGGTCTACCACTCGCCACATTAAAGATTTACCAGTATTCTTCATAGCACAATTTTTGCACTACTTCAGAAGCTGAATCTTGCCAAATCTCCATTTGCAACTGCATTGCTGCTTTAAAGCATGTATTTTTAAAAAATTGGATAATGAAATTGATCTAGTGATTTAGCAATACATATTATTTTATTTTTAATAGGGTGAACTAAATTCTAAATCTTTTTATAGATTGTGACTGATGTTCCTTCTGCAAAAGCTAATGAGTTACAAATCATATTTACAAATTGTAGGAAGAAAGGAAACTGAACTCTCAATTGACGTTTTTAATAGCACACATAAACAGAAATTGCTGTAGAAACTCAACAGGTCCAGCAGCATCTGTATAGAGAAAGCAGGGTTAACATTGTGAGGCCAATGACTTTTTCAGAACTGATTGCAGCTGGGAAAATGTGGTATATATGCTGAAGACAGGGGGTTTGGGAGTTGATAGTGTGGTTAAGGAGGAAATGTTGGACAGAGGGGGAGCACAGAGAAATAGAATATTAATTGTCCACACTGTAATGTAATCTAATGTAATCTAATCTAAATTAGGCAGACAAGGAGAGGGATAATATCAAGCTGGAGAGGAAGAAAAGCTGATAATAGGGGTCATTGATAGGTGAAAATGGGTTGGCTGTGTTGAAAGTAGCTCATGAGATGACAGGGGTGTGACCGGGTATAGGGCATCAAAAAAGATGCTCGGACTGCAACGTTGATGAGGGGTTCACAGCAACTCCCACTCACCAACACGTCACCCCCCCCCCTGCAGATTCTGTCCCAAATAGCAAGCATTTTCACTTTCCTAAAACACAAGGGCATGGATTAAAAAGCCAGTTTAACTGTCCTGAAATGTACTAGTGGGATTGGGTTTGTGTATTTGTGCTCTGTGAAGGTTACAGTCAAAGAACTATGCCCTAACAATGCTTGTGGTGCTGGTAAAGACCCTCTTTTACTCTGTGCTTGAAGTCAGCTAGCCACCAGTTGGACAAAAGAAAGGCATTCTGTCACTCTGTTTGCTGCAAACCAAACAACGGAACCTTAATCAGCCTACAATACTGAGAATCTCAAAAATCATTGGTTCAACTTTCAACATTAAAGCTAACGGTAATCTCCACTTCAATGGCCACAATGTTCAATTATCCACTCTTTGCAAACAATTCAGGGATTGATCCGTATGTCTGATTTTTGGTTTTATCTGTTTGGACCAACCTCTCTTTTTTGATCTATGTATATATGTTTTGTGTTGCTAATTATTCCCACATTTAGTAAGCAAACTCTTTGTTAACTCGGGAAAGCCTGGTTACATTGACTTCTTTTCAAAGATAAGATTTCTGGTTCTGCAAGAAGGTATCCACAGGGAAGAAATCATCTTAAATTACTTTTGTTGCAAACAATAGAGGGGATGAGTCAATAAAGAAGGCGAGCCATCTCAACCATTCTCATCTGGGAGTTCAGCAGTTTGTGGTACCTCATTTGGAACCTCACCCAGGGTGTAGTCATAACTAGAGGAGCATAGGACATGTATGATAGTTATTAAGAAAGGAAGAATTGTATGTAGATATTTTGAATTTGAATCAGTGCACATACTGATAAACCCAGAAGGAGAGAGATTTCATCAAGAATAGTGAAGTAGAAGTAAGCCTCAACATCTTCCACCATTCCCAGTGATAATATTGCCTGATTCTGGGCCAGCTCATTCACCACAGACAGTTTGTGAATCTGAAGGGAGGCGGTGGAGACACAAATGCCACAGAAGTTACAATTCCTTTGCCCTCATAGAACTCCTTCTTCACCTCATGGATGGACAGGTAGAGATAATATAAATAAGATTGCTGTGCCAAGCATTTTCCTAGCTAAGTATGAGGAAAAATAATCGCTTATTATATAAAGTCTCATCATATGTCTCAAAATGCAACTCAATCATGGGAAACACAAACAGAGCTGACACCTATGAAAAGGTGAATAGAATTGGGATACCTGAGACAGAAATTCTTTAGACTCTTTTCAATTCAAAAGATACTTCTTGGAAATGGCTGAAATTTCCAAATGGCTGGAGACAGTCTCCACAACGCCAACATCAGCTGCTGAGGAGTTTCCATGGAAATCTTTTCTGCCCAGACTCTCCAGAGTCACAATACTGAAAGAGACAGCAATGCCTTTGGGAATTAAATACTTTCGTATTCCTCCATTAGAGCAACTGTGAATTCAGAAGAATCTATGTAGGCCAGAACCACAAAGACTAACACAAAAATATGGCTTCCCTGAGTTTTGTGATCACAACAGCATTTCATGCCAACACTGGTGACAAAAGAGCATTTATTGTGATGCGAAAGAATTTGCCAACCTTTGTTGCGTTTCCTAGATCACCCAATGGAAGCTTTCTTGACTTGTACAATGTGGCCTTAAGATTGTACTGAAAGACACGTAGCCATTGGAAAAACGCCATAAAAATGGCCACTTAATGTGAGTAAATCATTTAATAATTAAAAGTATGGAACTATCTATCACTGAATGAAATCTGTTTTTCATTTCAGCCTTAGGTTTATGTTTTGTATCTGTGCATGAATATTAAGTTAAAATGTTATTTGACCGACATCAATGACCTATCACTAAAAATCAGTTGAATAGTTCCAAACGTTTGTAACATGTGTATCCTAATGTCTTCATATCTGAATAGTATTAAATAGTGAAAATGTTATCTGCTATTAACCTATTGCGAAGTTCACACACTTTGATTGAACAAAGGGACCATATATTATACATTTTTCATGCAACAGACCATGACTGAAATACAAATGCCTCAAGTAGCAATTACGAAAAACTGTAAATCTTCATTTGTTCAACTGTCTTGCAATTATTGAAGAGTTGTAGTTGTACTCCATGGGTTAACTGTTGCCCCTTAACCTCAGACAGTTGGAACCCTTGTCATGCTACTGAGTGACAAATAAAATGAGTTCTTAATTGCTGTCTGAGCAACAATTTGCAATTGAAAATCCAGGAAAAGAACCTTGCTGGGGACAAGGGATGTCAAGTAGTCACAAGATAAACCTCTTTTTGATGGTATTAGTAAGTATATATAACAATGAAGTCTCTGTTCAGACTATAAAGGCAAGGAGTTTCAAAAGGGCTGGGAGTGCAGCCTCATAAATGAATTTAGAAAGCTTCTCATCAAAAACCAGTTACAATGGACAGCTGAATTTCCACTTCTGCATTCACCAGAATGAATAGAATATTCCAATCCGGGCAAACAAACAATCTCGAGAAAAACACTGATTAAATCTTTATCTGGAAACAATATAGAAAAGGATAATAATTACTATTAAATGTCACAGCTTGTTTGTAAGCAATATTTTCTACATGTGGGTTTTCAGATGTTTATTGGTGTTGGAAAGGAAATTGCTCAAAGAATTAGGAAAATATTGTGCAGGTTCCATAGCTCATGGTATGGTGCCAGTTGCTTTTGAGTAATGCCTAGCTTTTCCTGGTGGGAACTCTGATAAGAAATGCACTTTCTGATTCTGATTATAAATATTGTCCCTATTCTAATCTTGACAGGTACCCTTTACATGAAAATCAATTATCAAAAAATAATTGAATTCTAACCAATACTCACAGAGGTGTTACACTTATCATTGTCTCTTAATAGTTTGTGGTGTGATGGATGCCATGAACTTCAGGGTATAACCTATTGAAACATCTTTGTGTCAGGGAAACTTTAGGTGTGAGCAAAAGATGTTACTGTGAAATTATACATTGAGAGATGGCACAAGCAGAGTGTGAGCTCGTCGAAATATTTAAACTATCAAAAGGATTTAGAGGGGGGATGCCGAAAAAGTTTTGTTTCTAATGGGGGAGTGATGGAGAAGCCATAAAAGAGGAGCCATAACCTCAGAATTAAAGCTTGATCATTCTGGAGGACGGTATTGAAGATTTTATTTAAACAAAGTATTTTAGAAATCTGAGTTTTTCATTCCCAAATGGCAGTGGTTATTGTGTAAATTGAAATTAGCTGGGTGATTTCAGTTGTCAAAGAATGTAAAAATAGGTTGAAAAATAATGTTGAGAAACTGATCAGCTGTGATCTAATTGAATGGAAATGGGTTAATTGAGAATTAATAGCTACTTCTATTTCTGTCATGGTTTATTTTACAGTAGTGGTAAATATCAATTTTCAACTTTTATCATCCAGTTTTAATGCCCAAGACTGTCAATGACTAAAATTAATTTTCAAGCCGAAGAAACGTGGACCTAAAATGCTGTGAGCACTGTCTGAACTATACAGTGAGCAATTAACCACAGATTGGGTCAATTCAAGGACACAAATATATAATAAAGTCTATACTGAAATTACCATTTTATCGACGGCATCAAAACCAGTCAACTGAGTCAGAGACAAGAAAGTTGTGTCTGCTATTTCACACTCATGTGAGATATTGCAAACACTGGACATGAAAGGTTGCGGGCAAATGTTTATCTTGGAAATACAATAAAGTTAGTCTTCAGAATAAATAAATATATTTCAGTAGCTGCTTGGCAGAACATAGAGAAGAAAACTGAATTTATAACATGATCTTGAAGTACTGCTCTTTCTCTCCCTGTTGCCTTAGCCTCACAGAAAACAATATCCAGTGTAGGAGCAAATTGGACAAATAACAATTCTATCAAGAACATTCACAACAAACTTCATCACTGTCAAGGATATCAGTGAACAATTAAATAATTTTGGTCTCAGTTTAAAATTCTACTATCTCAAGGACTCTAAGGACTTTTAAACTATGTTATCTTTATTCTTACTGTCAGAGCCAGACAATCTCTTATTTTTAAAACCTATTACTTGTATTTGTGTCTGTGGTGATACTACAATTTATTTACTTTATCTCAGAGTCAGTAGATAAAAACATTCCTTTCCCTTTCACTCAAAATATCTTTGCAATTGATTCCTATGTTTTGATTTAGTTAATCATAGGTTGAATTTTACCTAAAATAGGCTAAGTGTCAATTTTAGAGAGTTCCAAGAAGGATTTCTCCACTTAAGCTCCGAAGAATCATCTTACAGAATTTTATGCTGGTCATCTAATGATGTACGCACCATGCCTCTATGGCACCCGGCCTGCACTAACAAGTGCTCACCAGTGCCAATGTACTCACCACTGTTGGAATCTTCTGGGAATTTTGCTGCCAGCGCCACATTTAATACCCAGCTCTGCACCAGGTGCCAATAGATATGAACTGGGTGCCAACCAAAACTGCCCTTCACAGAACACATAGTGGAGGAAACGCAAAAAAAAGGCTTCTGAGGGCATATAGGTGTCAAAGGTGACACTTCATCACAAATGCGGATACTCATTCATAAATATATTGCTATTTTAAACCATCAATGTCAAAGTTTCACTCATTATAAGTGTAGCTACAAAATGCAAGCTAGATAAGTTACCTATCCTTAGAACCGTACCATGTTAGAATCCTGTTTCAGAGTGTGCTACTCTTTCCTTAACATTGAGTGTGGCACAACATCTTGTCATTGTTCACTGTGGGAGCATCACATGCTGGAAAACCTTCAGATCATTGAAAACGTTAACCTTTATTCAACAACAAAATTAGATAAAAGACAAAAGAAAAACTGCATTTACTTCTGTGTACAGACAAGGGTTGCTTGCCTTTCAAACAGGAACAAGTTTATGGGAAATGAAAGATCATTTGCTTCCAGATCACATCTTTTGGGCCTGGTGTCAAGCAATTCCAGTCTGGATTATTATACCCAACACTTCAACACTATATCATGAAGAAGGTGATGTTCCTGCTCAACATCCTCATCTTCTTCTTTGGAGGTCTGCTGCTGCTATCCCAGTCCTTCAATGTCCATCATATTCCCCTTTTATTGTTCCAGTTGTGCAGAATACAGCATGCTATGATTATGTGATACAATCAGACTGGACTGTACTGTAAGACCGATCCATATGCCTGAACATTAACTTCAGGAAGTTTATCATTTGTTCCATGTTGGTCCTAATGGAAGGATGGGTAGCATTTCATCTGTGCTTGACCTCAGGTAAGGGATTTTGTAGGCAGAGAGCCTGAAGGGTAGAGAGATCTCTCCACTTATCTCTCCACCCTTCAGGCTCTCTGCCTGCATTCCTGATGAAGGGCTTTTGCCCAAAACGTCGATTTTACTGCTCCTCGGATGCTGCCTGAACTGCTGTGCTCTCCCAGCACCACTCTAATCTAGACTCTGGTTTCCAGCATCTGCAGTCCTCATTTTTACCTAGGGGATTTTGCAATGGAGTCATCAGCCATAGTCAAGGGTAGTCCTTGTGTCTCAGTAACCATCCTTGTAAGGTATCCTGTGCTTGAACTGAAGCAAGGCCATGAGAATTCTCAAGAGGTTAGCCATCATGGCAGTGCCCAAAGTATATTGCACAAACTTCTAAGTACTGATGATGACACATGACTTGTACATTATTGGAATGGATACCTTTTAGGTTAATGATGTCTTTTTTTTGATATGGCACTCTCAGCTTGATGTATATACAGTCTATAGTGTCCTGGGTGACGCCAGCTATGCTGGCAAAGCCTACTGCCCAGATTGAAGTAGTGATCTTGTCACAGAGAAATGACATGGAGTGGTGTGATCTTGCACAATATGCTTCAGTCCCAAACTTGATATGTTTGTGGGTCAAGGATTGAGAGAGCTCACACAGATCCTCAGTGGATTTTTGGAAGCAGGCAATTGCTTAACAATATAGTGCTGCTGTGACTTGGACAGTCAATGGGCTAGGATAGCCATCTACCCCTTCAACGAGGTAAAAACAATAACTGCAGATGCTGGAAACCAGATTCTGGATCAGTGGTGCTGGAAGAGCACAACAATTCAGACAGCATCCAACGAGCAGCGAAATCGACGATTCGGGCAAAAGCCCTTCATCAGGAATAAAGGCAGAGAGCCTGAAGCGTGGAGAGATAAGCTAGGGGAGGGTGGGGGTGGGGAGAGAGGAGCATAGAGTACAATGGGTGAGTGGGGGAGGAGATGAAGGTGATAGGTCAGGGAGGAGAGGGTGGAGTGGATAGGTGGAAGAGCTTCAGGGCAGAGGTAAAAACAATAACTCTACTGCGAATCCTCTTGCAAGGATGCCTGCCTTGAAGAAGTTTTCCTCCTCTCTCTACAAGAATCTCAGGGAGTCTCTCTCCCACTGCAACTCCCAGGTCATTTCCTCTGCCCTGAAGCTCTTCCACCTATCCACTCCACCCTCTCCTCCCTGAACTATCACGTTCATCTCCTCCCCCACTCACCCATTGTACTCTATTCTCCTCTCTCCCCACCCCCACCCTCCCCTAGCTTATCTCTCCACGCTTCAGGCTCTCTGCTTTTATTCCTGATGAAGGGCTTTTGCCCGAAACGTCGATTTTGCTGCTCGTTGGATGCTGCCTGAATTGTTGTGCTCTTCCAGCACCACTGATCCAGAATCTACCCCTTCAAGTCAACCAGCTCTGTGGTGCTACCCCAGGCCATTCACAATCTGCAGCATTATTTTGTCTCTCTCGTTCAGAGGAACAGGCATTGAGGACAGCAGTCTCTAGGCCTCCTGAATTTCTTTTACGATCTGGAGCAGGTTTGGGGGTGGAGGCACCTTCAGCGGTGACTGCTTCATATGGAGGCAGTTTAACAGCTGCTGGAGGATGTTGCTGGTCCTAGGCTTGTGCAGAATCTGTTCCTCATTGGTTTCTCAGTATTCTTTTGGCACAGGTCACAGTATCAATGACAGCTGTTTATGGATCCAATGGATTTGTGTGGAGAACATAGAATCAGAGTGGGTATTTCGTAATATGGGTAGTCACATTCACATCACCCAGAAATGGCAGTTCCTACCATCCTCCATGTAGTGGGACATGGAGGATTCTGACAAAGAAAGCCAGGAGATGCAGCACGAGGTGGCACGGCGGCTCAGTGGTTAGCACTGCTGCCTTACAGCACCAGGGACCCGGGTTTGATTCCAGCCTCAGGCAACTGTCTGTGTGGAGTTTGTACATTCTCCCTGTGTCTGCGTGGGTTTCTATCGGATGCTTCGGTTTCCTCCCACAGTCCAAAGATGTGTAGATCAGGTGAATTGGCTATGCTAAATTGCCCACAGTGTTAGGTGGATTACTCTTCAGAGGGTCGGTGTGGACTTATTGGGCCGAAGGGCCTGTTTCCACACTGTAAGGGATCTAATCTAAACATGCCTCCACATGGACCTTTGACACTAGGGGCTTTATTCCAATGTATGTATCACAAGCCATCTCATACAAATACAGTAGGACATTGAAAAACCATGAGAATTGGTGCAAACTTGCCCACCCCTCACTTTCACACTGTCTCCCCACAGGAAGTAAGAAAGCTAGCACTGCATAAAAAAGCATGTTGACACTTCAAGTTGAAGGAGAATCAGCTCTTTGCTCTCATGCAGCCTAAGATACCTCGGATTGTCTGTGGACTGTGGCCCACGGATGCTCCTTCTGCTTCACAGAAATGACTATGATCAATCTGTGATGACTAATGACATGGTCAAGATCACTTGTGATCAGGATATGTATGCCACAAATGCTGAGTACTATGATTAAGGATGACTTCAGCTTGTATTGTGGAAGTGTCTGATTAATGTAAATGGCCCTTGAAGTTACTCACCCTCAAACTTAGACAGAAGGAAAATACTTATTCAATTCACTCTAGGTGTGGTCACAGCCACTTTCCATTTCCATTGCATACTTGGAATTTGAATTAGAATGGAAGACCACATTGGCTGCACTTGGCAGAGTGAGATGCAGACTCATGCATATTAATCAAGGTGCTCCCCCAGAGCTTCATGTTCCTTTCTTCCTTCCACTCCTTCTCAACTCCATCAGTGCTGAGCTTTCACGCATTCCCATCAAATCCTTCATTTATGCCTTCATTTCTAACATTACCTTCTGAACCTTTGCCCTACTACGTTGTTATGCCAGCCATTCTGCTGCACTGCCTATCAAGCACTAAATAAATATTTTTCAACAGTGTTCACTATAGAAAATGAAAATGTTGGCGAGGAAGATACAGAGATACTTGCATCTAGACTAGAAGAGATTGAGGTTCACAAGGAAGAGGTATTAGAAATACTGCAGAGTGTGAAAATAGACAAGTTCCCTGGGCTGGATGGGATCTATCCTAGGATCCTCTGGGAAGCAAGGGAAGAGATTGCCAAGCCTTTGGCATTGATCTTCAAATCATCATTGTCTACAGGAATTGTGCCTGAGGACTGGAGGATAGCAAATATGGTTCCCCTGTTCAAAAAGGGTCGTAGAGACAACCCTGGTAATTACAGACCAGTGAGTCTCTCTTCAGTTGTTGGTAAAGTGTTGGAAAAGGTTATCAGAGATAGGATTTATAACCATCTAGAAAAGAATAATCTGATCAGGGACAGTCAGCACGGTTTTGTGAAGGGAGGGTCATGCCTAACGAATCTTATTGAATTTTTTGATAAAGTGACCAAACAGGTAGATGAGAGTAAACCGGTTGATGTGGTGTACATGGATTTCAGCAAGGCGTTCGATAAGGTTCCCCACAATCGGCTATTGTACAAAATGCGGAGGAATGGGATTGTGGGAGACATAGCAGATTGGATCAGTAATTGGCTTGCTGAAAGAAAACAGAGGATTGTAGTTGATGGAACATGTTCATCTTGGTGTCCAATTACTACCAGCGTACTGCAAGGGTCAGAGTTGGGTCCACTGCTGTTCATCGATTTTATAAATGACCTGGATGAGGGCTTAGAAGGGTGGGTTAGTAAATTTGCGGACGACACTAAGGTCAGTGGAGTTGTGGATAGTGACGAAGGATGTAGTAACTTGCAGAGAGACATAGATAGGATGCAGAGCTGGGCTGAGAGGTGGCAAATGGAGTTTAATGTGG